>NC_043711.1:16696365-16856045 GCF_006229205.1 Suricata suricatta
GCACGTAGCTCTGACGCCGGCCCCACTCGGTCCGCCTGCCGGGGACAGACAGACCCCTGACTCGGGACGCCGAGACAAACGGACGTGGAGTAGCGCGGGTGCGGAGTACAGCGCCGCGCGTGGCGTTAGCCGACAGGTGCTCGGGCGCGAGACCTGCGGGGCGGGGCCCGTCCTCCCCGTGGAGGGCTGGCACTGGCCCCCCACCTGCGAGGAACCCACCCGCCACGCGGCGAGCACGGAGGCGGGGGCCCAGACACCCGCAAACTCGGGGCGGGGCGCGGAAGGGCCGCAGGGGGCGGAAGCCCGAGCTCGCGCAGTGGAAATGAGCCGAGCCCGGGGCGCACTAGCCTCTCGGATTTCTGCGCCAATGCCGTGTTCGGGGAGGGGAAGGGTCTCGAGGAGGTCTGCGGGTGCCCACTAGGGCGGGGCGGGCTCTGGCAGCGCCAGGCAAGCGGGCGAAGCCGACAGCCCAGACTCTAATCGGATCAGACCTAATCTGTCCATAGCCAAAGCCCAGACCTCGCTCAGCCAGGCCCGCCGCAACGCATCCCAGGGGCAGAAGGCAAGACCTCACTGAAATTTCGGCTACCCCGCCTTCCTTCTTGCCTCTCAGGGCAGCCTGGGCAGCGGCCTTTAATCCTCGTCCCTTCCTTCCAGGATACATCACCTCCCTTGTGCCCCAGACCACCAAAGTTAAAGGTCCTGGACAGTCGCAAAAGGCCTAGCTCGCAGCCTAGGGACGCGCAGGCGCCGCTGCTGGTCGTCTAAAACTCCTTTGGGCCAGGGACCCCTCGTCCCCAGGGCTCTGCTTGGCTGGAGAGTTGTGGCCTAGTCACCTAGTTTATTACCCAAAGCAACTATGTATCTCCTGATGTGCTGACTCTAATAATGACATTCAGGGTCACCACCTTAGATGTGACATCCTTGGTATTTGAGACACTCCCATTTCTGTTCCTAGGGAGCCACATAGATGACTAAATTGGAGAATCTGTCCCTTAATGTCCTAGTGTGTGGCTCTGGATGGGTTTTCCTTGCTTCCAAATGTGTTTCTCTCACTGAAACTACTGTTGCCAGTGGTGTTAGGCAGGCCTAGCGTCCCTTCCTTCCAGGTCTGCCTGGCAAACTCCTTACCCCAGAAAGCTGTTCTTGTCACCTTTACCCTCTGCGAAGCCTTCTCAGCCTGCCACTGAAATTGTCTACGATAATTCTCCAAAGCAAGGTGCTTTGCACAGGGCCAGGCACAGGGAGACTCCCTGAGGCCAGTAGAAGCATAAATAAATGAATAGTAACCAGGTACTCCCACCTCGGAACATAGGTCTAGAGCTTCCTGCAAAGGGGCTGACTTCCTGAGGCTCTTTCATGGCTTCATGCTGCCTCTGGGGACAGTAAATAGTTTGGAATACAGCCTTCTCTGAGCAGAGGGCCAGGCTGGGCTTTGCACTTGCTGGGTGGCCACAGAGGCACTAATGCAGCCTCCAACCCCATCTCTGCTTCCCTTGTCTGTAGCTTATCTCTGTATATTCTTTTTTGGCCCATGTACATGTCTCTATGTGTTCCTCTGCTTCTCTGTGTCTCCTGGACTCGAGTGGTGGTGGTCAGAGTGGAGGCTATTGGTGGACACACCTATCTCTTCCTTCCAGAGGCATCTGTGTGGGAAGGACACCTCAAGGATGGGCTCTTTGAGATCTGCGGCATGATAGCTACTCCCGTGTTTTTCTTAAGAGAGGTCTGAATGGGGCCATTCTCCCACTGCTTTGTTAAAACGCTAGCTACTCCAGTTTGTTCCTCATTTAATATATTTTATTAAATATTTAAACATATTTTTAAAGTAGGCTCCATGCCTAATGTCGGGTCTGAGTTCACGACTCCAAGATCAAGACTGTACCAACTGAGCCAGCCAGGGACCCCTTAAGTACAATTTTTGAATTATAAAGAGCATACAGTATAAAATAAAATATGGAAAGTCTCCTTCCTCAACGACCTTTTCCCCTCCCTTGGAGACAAATTTTAACCACTTTCTTCATTTTGGGATTTTAAATCAACGGTTTTGATTCACTTTCTTTCTGATCCTCCCTAGCAGACCTCACCAGCAGTTTCAGAACTCAGCCCAGCACAGCTGGTTTGGCGGCACCTCTGGGAGATGGATGGAAGCTTATCATGCGATGGGGTGTGATAGGAAAAGCAGGATTCAGCATCAGATTTGTGTGACCTTGGGAGAGTCAGTAACTCGACTCACATATGTTGAAAGTGGTAAACATAGTGTCCACTGAATGCAACACTTCTTCTGGGCACAGCGGTTAGGGTGGTCTAAAGAGATCTAAGACGTAGGAACTACAGAGTAAAGGAAAAGGAAATTAACTCTATCTAGAGCTTACGCCCATGTCCACACATTCAAGTTTTGTGCATTTTGGCATCAGGGATGCTTTATGAGGCTTCTACATACCTCAGAGGTTCCTATTGGGTTTGGGAACCTGGCAGTCAGAAGGCCCATCATGGCCATGGCTACAGCCTGCCTCCATGTGCACTGAAACCTCTAGCTTAACTCAGGAGCTGCTGCCCAGGGCAGGAACCCCGGTTGCCAGGGCTGGGGGCATACGTTTGTCCGGACAGGAAGCAGCATGGTTCCTCAGTAGTAACTGCTGACATTTTTGTGAGTTTTTCGTTTTCCTGGTCCCATACTCTAATTTGTCTCATTCTTCACCTTCATGCCACAAATATACCATTTTGCACATTTGCACATTGACACTGAGACCATGCTAATGCTGTGTTAAGGCCAGGGCTTGATCTAAGATCTTGATTTCAAACCTTTCCATTCTTGCTTCTTAATTTCAGAAGAGGAATCTGGATGCAGAGGTCAGATCTCACTTGGCAGAATGGGGAAGCTTTGCCTCTCTTCCCAACCTTGACATTCACACCTGGGCATTGAAAACTTAATGCTATGATTTCTTAACAGGGTAGAGCATGACAACAATCCAGACTTATGTCCTCAGTCAGTCCGAAAGGGCCATCTAGCATGGCCTCTCCCCTGCCAGGAGGTTTCTGGGCTGCAGGGCAGGCAGCTCTGACCATTTTTGGTGATGGGCTGCTGGTAGTGGACCTTCTTGCACAATTACCAGGAAGAGTTGGAGAGCCAAGGGCAAGGGAACCTGAATTATTTGTGCTGACAACCCCCGCCTCACTGCAGGAACTCTGAATTCTTCTCAATTGCACAAGTATTCATTTTAGAAAAGCATGTGACAACAAGGTGGTCATCTTGTCCAGGCTGTGGGTCTGCAGTGAGGTTGGAAAAGCTCCTGAGTTTCATTACCCCAAAGCCAAGTCATGTGAGAGAAAGCCACACAGCACAAGCCAACACAGTGTCAGATGTGGAGCAACTAGGCCTCTCCCAGTGGACGACCTCTCCAAGTGCTTCTCTAGAAACCTGTAGCTACTGTACAATCAGCAGACCGGAAAAAGGAATGCCAATCTAGATGGCCATGGGAAATGCACGTGTCAGGGCCAAATCATCCATGGAAATCAGCTTGTGCAAAGGCATTATTACCATCCAATGGCACTGCTGCTTCCTAACTTCCTCAGGGACCATCCGGCAGTGAGAGCACTTAGGTGGGAGGTAGCCACAGAAGAGAAATGGGGAGTATTTTCTTTCTGGTCTCTGCTGTCCGAAGGTGGTGGTCACAGTGCTGCATTAAGGCACGGCGATTTTGCTGAAGTTTGCAAAGGCTATACCCTATGGGTCTATAGTGCTAAGGTGGCTGCCAGCAGTCACCTGACTGCTCTCCATGGGTATGGAAGGGACTGGAAAGGCCTCTGGGGGCAGAAGAGAATAAAGATGAGTCACTACTGTCTTAGCTCTGGTTTTGTTTCAAGTTCAGGGTCAAAGGTGCTTTCTAACAGGAGAGGAAGCAGGCCTAAAAACAAGCCACAGGGAAATGAAGTCGAGGGTGGGGGTGCCATACACAAGGAGATCCAACATTGGGGCTCCTGGGCTTCCATCCCAGTCTGCAAGGTGACTTCCTTGGAGGGAGATAATCCATTAACAGAGGATCAAGGTGCTCTGACCTTGTCCCCAAGAAGTCCTCCTTCAGCAGGAGCAACTGAAGTGCAGTCATGCTCCAGAAACGGGTGAACAGAGCAGGGAGTCTGCATAAAGACATCTCAGGGCTGGCACTGTGTATCCAGACAAAAGGCTGCTCTATTTAGATGAGGTCTTCCTGGAAAGAAGAACCCTCCTCAGCTTAACACACCCAGCAGGACAGAAATTGTGAAAACACATCCAATTCACAGACTATTTACCTTGCCCCCCAGGAGGCTCAATCACACCGTTTTTCTTCTGAATGCTTGGCACTATCTAAATCCTATTTCTTACTAGATACTTCTGGTCTGGCATCCCCCACCCCACAAGAGCATAAGCAGCCTGGAGTGCAGTAGCCTTGCTTACCTTATTCATAGTTACTATTATTTCACAGCATGCAAGGTGCAATGTGTGGCACATAATATACCCTCAAATGTTTACTGGGCTAATGGAGCTCATAGGATGGACATAGAGATCTTGCTCTACCATACAGCCTTCCTCAGTAGTGGTTCTCAAAAGGTGGTCCCTTGACCAGGTGCATCAGGATCCCCTAGGAATACGTCAAAAACACAAAATTTCAAAACTCACCCCAGACCCACTGAATCCGTTCTGAGGGCAGAGCTCAGCAGCTCGTATGTGAACAATCCTACTGGTGACCCTGATCCATACCAAGGTTGGAAAACTGCTGCCCTTAATCACATTGGCGGGAACCACCCCACAGTCAGGATCTGGGGAGCTGGTGAGAGACTGATTGGTTGCACATACTCTGTTATGCTTTAAATAGAACTCACACTCAACGTTTATAAACCGGTCTTTAGCTCTTTCTATCGCCCTCGAGAAGCAAAGGAACTCTGGGATACCCCGCTGGCCTGAGTACCCCTCACTGGAGGGAAGAGTTGGAACAGGTCCGAAAGCAAGGCACAACCAGTTCTGCACATTTCCGAGAGAAGCCTAACGTTCACCTCTCTGCAGACCCAGATTCCCTTTTTTTTTTTTTTTTTTTTTGCCTCACTGGGTCCATAAGCATTTTGAAGGCAATGGCTTCTGTTCTCTGCACAGAAAACATCTGCATCTCGGGGTGCTCAAAAGCTGTCCTTAAAAGTACATCAAGGTTCACAGAATCAACTGCCGTTAAGGCCTGCCTCCAACTTGGGGCTGTCTACACTGCATCCTAACAAACATTCTCTAGCTTGTCAGAGCAAAACTACTCGTTCTTTTCTTATTGGGGTCAGGATATTGGCCACACCCCTTTCTTCACTTTGCTATGGAAACAAACAGTGGGCAAGGCACATTTAACTGTGTGCTCCTTAAGCATCATGAAGGTGGTCAGTCAGGAGGGCCCAAATCACTGAACTTTAACTGCTGACCAGGACTGGGTGGGGCTGAATATTAGGCTCCTAATAGGACACATGAAGAAACTGGTGTGTGAATGCAGAGAATGGGACTAGAATCCAGAAATGTTCTATTTATTGACCGAAAAAGAGGGAGATTAGGATTAGGCCTTCTTGATCAATTTCCTCCAACCTTCCAAAACTCCCTCCCTTCCTTTTTCCAAAATAACACCACACTGAGAAACACGTTTGTACAAAAAAACCACATATTATTCCCCCCCCTCACAAAATTGGGTGGCTGTATTACAGGAACGAAACCGGTTCGAAGACATAAAAAGAAAAAGTCACCACGTATATTGAAACATAACAGTGTTAAGAATTCAGGTATTCTGTAGAATTGTTACCAGCATAGTAAAAATATTTCCACCTGGATCTTTTAAATTTGAAAGTGATCACATTAAAGACCTGAGGTTACAAGGGACCACAGTATGAACTAGAATTCCATTTTCCTTCTAAGACCCCAGTGGAAAAGGTAAGTATTTGGAATGAGTTTCCTTTGGGAAAGACCGGCGGGAAATAGGGAAAACCCTGGCCATTGTCAAAAGGCACTGGGATCTTTCTGGAGGCAGATGCATTGGAATCAAACTCCAGCAGGAACAAGCTCATTTCTGCTCCGAGAGTCCAGAACACACACACACACAAAAGGAACAAGGTCTCCTTGGTTCCACTACTCTGATGGTGACCAGGGCCACCTGGTTAGAGGCAACACCTGAGGGTTTGAAAGGCAATCTTCATTGTGGTTTTATTTATTTATTTTTTGCTTTCTGATACTAAGGGGAAAAGTTCTGAGGTGTTTTATAAACACCTCCCTACATCCTCTCATATGTAAAGCTTTACAGAATATATAGAAAAAGATACCCAGAAGGTGTTCCACTTTGCATTCTAAATAATGAAACTGCCACTTGAGAGAGTGATATGAAGAGGCCAGGTGCTTTGGAAATCAAGCTCCACCAAACACACCCTTCTCCCACGTGTGGAAGGACAGAGGGCGGGAAGGACATGAGAAAACCAAGAACTCTCAAGTCATTCATCAGCAGGGGTTGAAATGGGCTCAAGTTAAGGCATTTTTGTGGCTCTTCCTCTGAAATGGCATTCTAATCTCCCACTCCGAGCACCCCAGCCCTCAAAAGCATGATGCTCTGATTGCCAACTGAGTTCCTCTGTACCCCCAGCTTCTCATTGACAACCCTGACAGATGGAATGTGAGATCTCGGAAAGGGAAGGGAGAAGGTATGAGAGGCTGTTGATCCTGCCCCACTTCTCCAATCCCATCCCAAACCTAAAGTACCGCTTCACTAAACCCCACTCACCCTGGACTGCAAGAGGTAGTTTGGGGACTTGAACCCCCAACCATCCTAACCAAGTTCCATGAGCTAAAACGTTTAGCACTATCTACTTCTTTTTTTTTTTTTCTTTTTAAAGGTTTTTTTGTAAGAGGGGGAAAAAAGAATGAGTACAAAGCAGTGAATAGTGGACTAGACTCATTGGATAGTCATTGCCCTAGACTCCTATAGCTTTCCTGGCTAGTCTAGGGAACTAAGGAATGCCTCCCCAAATCTCACCCCTGAACAACAAACCATCTGCATAGAAAGCCAAACCAGTGGGCCAGGGAAGGAGTGGGTCTGCTCTACCCTACCAGGGACTGAAGGGATGTGTTCTGCTACACAGGATGGAGGTCCCTCATGGTCCTCGCTGGGAATAAAATCAGTGGGGTCCCTTCCCCATCTCTTCAAATTTCGGTACATCTGTGTGGGGCAAAAGTCTCATAAAACTTAACCATCAGCACCAATCTCAGCTCAGATTAGCAGAAATAAGGTCACTTATAATGCCTTTAGGTTTGTCGCTTCTGGCTATTCCCTCTGCCCATCACCATTTTTTTTTTTTTTTGGTTCCTATTAACTTAGGATGCTCTCATTTAAAGCAACAATGACAAAAGAAAAAAAAATAATGATCATAAAGCATTATCCACATAAGACAAAGCAAAAAACCATGGAGGAGCCAAAATGACAGACATCAAAATCTAATGTTGACAAGGACCTGCAGCATACCCCACACCGGGAGGGGGGGGACGCGGGCTACTGTCAGGATGATCAGGGCACACTGTCACCAGAGGCCTCCCCTTGCGCACTGGCTGAGGAACTAACACACAGGTGTCAGAGAATGGAGAGGGCTGGCAAGAGGAATGGGGAAATATGGGATGCGTGCTTGGGGCTGCGAGGAGAAAAATCCTAAAAAAAAAACCCAAGGAAGCTGAGGAACACAAGTCTCGTCATCCGCACTCCAGCCGGTGGCGCCGGGCACGGACGCAGCCTGCATCTTCCAGGCTAGGGGGCGGCCGAGGCTGGCGGGCCTGGAGCAGGCGGCGGAGGGACCCCATCTGTAGGCGGCGGCGGCGGCGGCTGCGGTGGCGGAGGGGCATCTGCAAACACAGCCAAGAGGGGCTCGTCATTGCTGGAAACGCAAGGGTTGGGGGAAGAGCCCGTGCAGAGAGAAAGGCCCCAGGAAGGAATTTTCCTCGCGGCAGGCAGTCAGCGCAGACTTGGCACTGCTGCCACTGTGGCCTGCCCATCCGGTCCACTGGCCCTCCAGGTCCTCACTCAGGTGTCTGAACCTGTCCCAACCTCCTCCTCCGAGAGGTCCACACTGTCCAAGAATCACTCCAGACCTTGTTAGAACTTAAGTGTATTCTGAGTTTATTGTATTTTAATAGTTCTAATTGTATTTCTTCAGTTAAGTGATAAGCTCCTTTCTGTGTCTTCTTTCTCTCATAGTGCCTGGTCTAGGTGGGCACAAAATAGATTATCAATAACTTCTTGCTGATTAAGTGTCTCCACCAGGGCCAAAGAGCTTCACTTGAGGCGGAGGCTGACAAGGTGGACAGTCCTGGGAGGCCCCACAGCTCCTGAACTGTAGTCCTTGGATTTTTGGCCAAAACTAGGTCAGGTCCTAAAGGGAACAATTAGTATGAGTGTCTGGGGTTCTTTCCTATTACAACTTTAGCTGCTTAGCGTACAAAGGAACCCTAGAGATTATTTAATCCAGGGCTTTTTAAGCCTCTTGATTTTGTCAGAAATGAAAATATATGAAACAAATAATTCAAGTACAGCCTTGCTCACCAGTCAGTTCACCCAACCCTCCTCCCAAGAGACTGTCACCAAACTGCTAAAGTTCTTCAAAGCACTTTGAAGCCCACTGGTCGGATCTCTTACATCCTCTTTTCAGTGAGGAAAACTAAGGCCTTGAAGGGGGGGAAGCACCCTGACCGAGGAGGCCTGGCTGGTACCTGACAGCCAAGTCAGTGGCTCAGAATCCCTGAAACACTCAGTTGTGGCAGGAAGTGGGGGAGCACCTGAAATCCTCCACATTCTCCAGGTGCTCCCCAGAGGGCCCTTCAGGATGAAATACTGGACAGTGGTACAGACCAAGGATATCAGCTCTCGCAACTGGGATGGAAAATTGGCCAGGCCTCTTGGCAGGCTGGCAAGTCTGCCTACTGTATGTAAGTCAGTGACATTAAGGTTTTCTTACCAAGGAACAGAAGTATCCCTATACTACAGACTCTGACTGGTGACTCAAAGGAGATCATTTTTCTATCGTCACGATCCTATACCCAGCTTATGGCTGTCTTTCTTCCGTGCTACTACGCTGTCTTAGTCCCTTGGGGCCCAGAGAGAAAGGGGACGTGCTTTCGTGCAGCCTGCCTCCTGGCCCCGCAAAGCCTCCCCGAGTGTGGCAGCACACTCCAGGCACGTTGTGGTAAGTCCTGTACACTACTACCTACTTGTTCATTTCTTGTTTTCCCCACTAAAGCTCCTGGAGACTAGGAATTCTTGAGTCCTAGCTCTTGGTACTGTGAATAGAAGTTAACTCCTTGGCACATATGAGAACATCTGAACAAACCAGGACTGAAGATGTGGCTGGGGTACCTGGCCACTACTGACTGCATTTTGGGATCATTCTGAGAAGATCTACAGGAGTAATGGACAGGTCAGAGCTTCAGAAGCAGCCCTCTGGAGGTCAGGACTGGAGAAGGGCAAGGACCTGGCTTCATACACCCACTAGAAAGACACTCTGCTTTCTCCACAGAGCCTGCTGGCACCTCCTGTGCCTTCTCAACAGAGCTCCTAATACTCCCTCCTGAGTCTAAGTTGCTACCAATATCCCAGCGTAGGTATGAGAAACTTGTTATTTATTTCTGTCCTAACCTGGTTTTTTCTTTCTTTGCACCCTCCAATTTTGAACCCTGTGTCCATAAAGGCTCCTGTAGGAAAACAACCAGTGGCTCAGTAGGTCTAACAAGATTCAAACTAGACTGGACCAAACAAGAGCAGGTGAGGAGGGTCTTTTTGGCCCGCCACAGACCTCAGTGTCGAGAATGCAGGCCACAAAGGCTATGGCACATCCAGCCAAATGCTGCAAGCATTTGCACTTGTCACCTGCTCATCAGGGGTGGTGAAGAACACAGATCCATCTTCTGGAAAAACCCGTCACAGGCTGCACTGTCCACCAACCTGCCAAACTACTGATAATCTGGAGAACAAAGCCTTTGTCCCTTGTCTCCAGCCCTCCCAGAGAGATCCAGGGTGATGCTTCCCCGCACCATGCTACTTACACATGCCATTAGGTGCCGTGAGGGGTACCCGGGGTCCTAAGATGTTTCCTGGCATTGCTGGCATACCGGGAGGGGCTGGGCCACTTCCAGGGGGGTGGATGTTGGCTGCCACAGTGGGAATCATGCGGCCTGGCATGGGCTGCCCAGGGATCATGGAACCTGGGCCTGGTATCTGACCTGTGGAGGGAGATTGTAAGTATTAAGATAAGTATACTAAGAAGAAAGAATCAATTCAATGCCCAAGAATGCCAACTACGAATATGTAACCCGTCAAAGGATCTGAAATACCAAAAGAGCAATAATCTGTAATAATCTCTATGCTCAGATTTTCATTTTTTTGAGGAGGAGGAGACAGGCTCTGCACTGTCAGTGGGGAGTTTGATGCAGGGCTCAAACTCCTGAACTGTCAGATCATGACCTGAGCCAAAATCAAGAGTTGGACAATAAATGGGCTGAGTCACCCAGGCGCTTTTCAACTTTGCCATTGTAGCGTGAAGGCAGTCACAGGTGGCAAATAGGTGTCACAGATAAGCAACTGGTGAGACTAAGTCTCAATAAATATTTATGAACTCTGAATGTGAATTTCATGTAATCTTCATGTGATACAAGCATTTTTCTTGAGTCCCCCACCCCACCATTTAAACTGTAAAAACCATTCTTCTTTAAAATTTTTTTTAATGTTTATTTTTTGATAGATAGAACACAAGCAGGGGAGAAGAGAGAGTGGAAGACACAGAATCTGAAGCAGGCTGTAGGTTCTGAGCTGTCAGCACAGAGCCTGATGTGGGGCTCGAACCCACAGACTATGAGATCATGACCTGAGCTGAAGTTGGACACTTAACTGACTGAGCCACCCAAACGTCCCACTATAAAAACCATTCTTAGACTGTGTTCCATACAAAAACAGGAGACAGCCAGGTTTGGCTCACAGGTTGTAGTTTGCCAATCCTGCTTTAGATATGATGAGTATTTCTTCTTAAACTCAGCAGTTTGGCTCCTGGGCTTGGTTTTAAAGAGCCACGAAGGAGAACAGTTTAATGGGCCCGAACAGAGAGGTTGAAGCACTCTTTCGCATGTGTATGTGCAGTCCCTACATATAAGTAGGCAAATTATAGTCTTTATAGAAAAAGGAAAGAGAATCTATGGTTTTGTTTTTATAAATCTAGGCACTTCTCTATCTCTCTGTTAAGGTCAGCTGTATAAAACTAAAAACACAGATTTGGGGGCACCTGGCTGGCTGTTAGTGGAGCGTGCGACTCTTGATCATGGGGTTGTGGGCTTGAGCCCCATATCGGGTATGCAGATTATTTTAAAAACAAATAAAAATTTAAAACATTTTAAAAAAGAAGGTATCTGGGTGGCCCAGTCAGTTGAGTGACTCACTTTTGGCTCAGGTCATGATCCCAATGTTGTGGGATCAAGCCTTTGTTACACTCTGCACTGAGCATGGAGCCTGCTTGGGATTCTCTCTCCCCCTGCCCCCTCCCCTACTCATGTGCTCTCTTTCTCTAAATGGGAAGGAAAGAAGGAAGAAAGGAAGGAAGGAAGCTAAATACAGGTTTCTTTACATAGTTCTGAGGCAATTTGAAGAATGGCTGAGGTCCAATCATGGAAAATTTGGGAGATGGGACAATCTGATAGCTAATGGTCAATAAAAACATACAGAGTGGGGGCATGCCTGGGTGGCTCAGTTGGTTAAGTGTCCAACTTTGGCTCAGGTCATGATTTCACAATTTGTGAGTTTGAGCCCTACATCAGGCTCTGTGCTGACAGCTCAGAGCCTGAAACCTGATTCAGATTCTGTGTCTCATTCTCTCTCTGCCCTTCCCCACTTGTGCTCTCCCTCTATCAAAAATTAAACAAAAAAAACCATACAGAGTAGTACTGGAGATGACTTAAGGGAAGTCCTCTGTCACTGTTTAGAAAAAGGTCTGTCTTAAGAAAGCCACACAAAGCTTCAAGCCTCACACCATCTATTTCTAGTGTCTGTTCCCTGACCAAGGACCCAGAGAGAGGGTGTCAGTGAAGAGAACTCCAGAGGTTCAAGAGTCAGGGGAAGAGTGTATTTGGGGGACAATTTTTATAAAGCAAAATATACCAACATTGTGCCTCAGAAAAAATGGGACAGTGACCTCGAACCCTTAGGCCCACCTTTCTGAGCTCTATAATGTAATCATGTGGCAGCCCAGCAGAGGAGTCCCCAAGGATGGACCTTGGAGTACACTGGAGGACAGCTTGGTCAAATCACTTCAGAGAAGGCAAGAGCAGCTACTGGGCTCACTTCTGGGCTGACACGCCACCAACTCTTATACCAACTGACCATCAGAGCCAAATGCTGTTGGGTGCCCATACCACAATGCCAGGACACACAGAGGCAGTGGTGAAGAGCCTATCAATCTAGGGAATGACATGGAGATAAAAGGAAGAGGTATCAAGTATGTTATACATCATACAGCCCATAGACGTACAGGGGCAGCAAGGGGTTAGAAGAGGAAAACCACAGAAGGAGCAAGCCAAAACACCTGGAACTTTCCAGTCAACTTAGACGACTTTGTGCATGCCCTGGGATTTTGAAAACCACAGAAGGAGCAAGCCAAAACACCTCGAACTTCCCAGTCAACTTAGACAACTTTGTACATGACCTGGGATTTTGGATGATACACAATCAACTGAAGGAGTGGGTTAGAGATAGGACAACAGCAGATTTTCCTAAGCACAAGGCCCAGCCTGAGTTATGCAATCAGGAAATAATATGAGCGTCACTCCTGTTACTCTTGAAAGCTGTCACTTATTTGTAGCATTTTCAATACCTGCATCACCTTCTTATCCATCACCTGCATTTCACTGAGGACCATCAGGCTCAAAAAGGTTAAGAAAAACAAACTCAGGGGCACCTGGGTGGCTCAGTCGGTTAAGCCTCTGACTTCGGCTCAGGTCAGATCTCACGTTTGTGGGTTCAACCCCGCGTCGGGCTCTGTGCTGACAGCTCAGAGCCTGGAGCCTGCTTCCGGTTCTGTGTCTCCTTCTCTCTCTGCCCCTCCCCCTCTCATGCTCTGTCTCTCCCTGTATCAAAAATAAATAAACATTAAAAAAAAAAAAAAGAAAAACATACTCAGGTTAGGGCCATATTAACCACAGTGTGTCTCATAGGACTCACAGCAGAGGGCCTGGATGAGCCCTGCACAGAGAATGGGGACTTGTTTATTTATTTTTGAGAGAGAAAGAGAAAATGCTCATGCACGAGTTGGGGAGCGACAGAGGGATGGAGACAGAGAATCTGAAGAGGGCTCTGTACTGACAGCAGAGAGCCCCATGCAGGGCTTGTTGAACTCATGAACTGTGAGATCATGACCTGAGCTGAAGTCAGACACTTACTCAACCGAGCGATCCAGGTGGCCCCTGGTGAAAGGTTTTGGAAGAGGGAGGAACGTGGGGCTGATGGCCTGTGTGGCGAGCTTTCGTAAGGGATGCAGAGGAGCTGGAGCTTAGAACAGAGGGAAAGAGCTTCTGCAGAGAAACAAGGGCTGCGTGAGGACAGGACATGTAGTAACAGTTGGAGATGAGGGGTGGGGGACAGCACCCCACAGGCAGCCTGCAGTTTGATGAGGGACCAAGGCAGAGGGCAAGGGTACAGGGGAAGGAGAATTCGGCATGCGGGGTGCAGTGAGGATGAAGTGGGCAGAACAGGCAAGGACTCCTGCGCTGGGAACGAGAGACGTGGGACTGGCCACCCTGTAGTGAACGGAGTGGGGTGAGTCGGGGTGCAGGGAAGGTACCGAACTCTTGAAGGCTCCCAGGGGCAGTGCCACACGGGGCCCCAGACCTCTGAGTCAGGGCCAGTCCTCTGCTGTTCTTCAAGAGGCTGTGACTTGTAGGAGATGTTCTTCTGGCACTCTTTCCGCCAAGCACCCCCATGAGGCCACTACTAAAAGTCACCATCTTGGGGCGCCTGGGTGGCTCAGTCAGTTAAGCGTCCGACTTCGGCTCAGGTCATAAGCTCACGGCTCGTGGGTTCGAGCCCCACACTGGGCTCTGTGCTGACAACTCAGAGCCTGGAGCCTGCTTCAGATTCTCTCCTTCGCTCTCTCCCCTTCCCCTGCTTACTCTCTGTCTCTCAAAAATAAATATACATTAGGGGGAAAAAAAAGGAATTGCAAAAAAATTTTATTTGAGAGACAGAGAGAGAGAATGAATGGGGACTAGGGAAATGGGAGGAGAGAGAGAGGGAGAGAGAATTATCTCAAGCAGGTTCCATGTGCAATGGAGAGTTCCATGTGGGGCTCGATCCCACGACCCTGGGATCATGACTTGAGTTAAAATCAAGAATCAGACATTCAACCAACTGAGCTACCCAGGTTCCCCTCTGACCTGTCAATTCTAACCTGGAGATGAAAGAACATTTTTCATGGACTTGTGGTCAATGGAAGCCATGTGCTAGACCAGCCAAAACAGCTCATGTCTATACAGCCCATGTGGGTACAAGCTGCTTTCGCCTCCAAATTCAACCTAAACAAGAGCCCTCAAGCAAGCGGAAAGAACATTTTGCCTACCCTTCTCAGATCTCTCTCTAGGAAACTGAAGACAGTAGTGAAACATGCCTTTTCAAATAAAAGGCCAGAACAAGTGCTGGTGAGGGAGGAAGAAGACTGAGCAAGCAGGTAGGTGCTCCCAGAAGTGACAGGGTACCCAGCCATGCAGTCCCAACTCCTCGACGTGAAGGGCAAGGCTGCCCCACCTCCTGGATCCCCGTGGGCATCCCTGTCCAGAGCCACCCAGTACCATCCTCAACAGGGAAAGTACAGATGGAACTAACCAGACGGGAAAATAAAGTGTGATCTCACTTCCACGTCACCCCAGCCAAGATGAATGTTCTTGGGCAAGTCACTGAGGATGCCCAGCACTTCGGACTGAGATCACACAGAGTGAAGGAGGTATCTGCCTCCTCTCACCGCATGGCTTTCTGTGTCATCAGGGAAAGGGCTTGTCACAGTGACTTATGTAACTGGCTCTTCCAACATGCTATGAGAGCAAATATTTCCACTTTATGGAGAGAGAACAGAATTTGTAAGAGGTATCAGAGTCAAGTCTTCTGACTCTAACTCCAATTCTCTTTCTACTACACTATTCTGTGCACAAATGAAACAATTCATGTGAAAGGATGTAACAGAACAGCCAGCATTAAAAAATAAAAATCAGGTATGCCTGGGTGGCTCAGTTGGTTGAGTGTCTGATTCTTGATCTCAGCTCAGGTCTTGATCTTAGAGTCGTTGAGTTCAAGCCCAGTGTTCGGCTCTGTGCTGAGCATGAAGCCTACTTAAAAGAACAAAAATAAAAACACACAAAAGACCTAAGGTGTATACTTTATTCCAGCCACCATGTTTTCTTCTTTACTATATCAGTGATAAGACTGCTGTGCTTCCTACAGTAAGTTTTTAATTCAACAAACACATTATGGCCCCTTCAGTGTGGGCTGGCTGGTGACTCCCAAACAGATATGGACATGTTCCAATATCTGGAACCTGTAAATACAGCCATCTTTGCAGAAGTAAGTTAAGGGTCCTGAGATGAGAAGATCATCCTGGATTATCTTGGTGGGTCCTAAATCCAATGACAGGTGTCCTTATAAGAGACACAGGGCCACAAGCCAGGGAATGCCAACAGCCACCAGAAGCTGGAGGAGGCAAAGAACAAACTATTCCTTAAAACCCCCGAAGAGAGCAGGCCTTCCTAAATGATGAACTTCTAGCTCCCAGAATGGAGGCAACAGGTGTGTGTTGTTTTAAGTCACCAAGATTGTGAAAGGGGAAGACATAAAGACTGAGTAACTTGCCAGTGTCGTAAAGTGTGTAAACAGGAGCGCCTAGGTCTGATTTGGGTACTGTGGCTCCAGAGACGGTGCTCGGAACTATAGTGCACCCTGTGGACAAGGGTCTGGAGGAGGGGGGTCCATCCTTCGTCCAGTAGACTATGTGACGCAATCCTTGCTGCCACTAAACTGATGGGTCAGTTCTCTGACCCACACGCAGCCCCAAAGAGAAACAAGTCACCAACCAGTGGCTCAGCTTGGGAGTTCCAGCAGGGAGCAAGCCATTCAGGAAACAATCGAGCAAAGAAGAGACTCGGCTGCAGATTGACACAGACCTGTGAGGTGATGCCTACCCAACATGCAATGGGCTCTGGCCGCAGGCCACTGCAGTCAGGGTCCAGTGGTGGCATTTCCGAAGCTACCTACTCAGTGGCAGTGGCAGTGGCCTGTTTACCTATTTCCCTATTTCGTTATAGCAACAAGCTGGGACAGGGCAGCTTTAGGGTTGTCCCAGGCCATTAGCCCAATGGCTGCAGAAAAACTTCTTTTCCTTGATCTAAATCCCGAAGCCTTCTGAAAACCAGTTTTCCTACCTTCCTGTCATATCAGGGCAAGAAAGCCACTGAGACACAGACGTACAGGGTACAAGAGAACAATGGCTCCTTGGGAGAGGTGACAGCAAACAGGAAGAATCAGAGGAAAAATAGTTGACTTCTACTTAGGCAGACCAATACTTCTCAGGAAAAGAAGGGGCATGAAGAGTGGTGAGCGTCCATCCAGAGGTTGCTGCTGTCATGCTCTACAACTCACCGTGTGGGTGTATCTAGGGCAGTGGATTTAGGGAACAGACAGTGTGAGACAAGGATGTCATTCTGAGTCACAGTTTACCATTTGCCAGGCAATGACAGTTATCTCACTGAATCCTGTGGGCTGTCAGGCAGACTGGAAGACAGAAAGAACCCAGTTTCAAGATAAGGAAATGAAGTCTCAGACAGACTATGTAATTTGGCCCCAAATCCCAAAAACAGAGACAGAGAAGATTCAAACCCAGGTCTGTCTACCCCCAAGGCTCACTCTCTTTTCCTTAAGAGCAACACCACCTTACCTTGATGGAGTAGCTCTCTCCTTGGAAAAGCTGATTTCTAAGATCAAATTTGAAGTGGGGCAGAATTTAAGAGGACCGGTAAGAGGAAAGAATCAATTTCTCATAATACAAACTCTGTCTTTCTGAAATCTAAACATTCCTGTGTTCTTTCTGGAGTCTGACAAAGGTCTCATCACTTTTACAAGGATGACAGTGTCTGAAAAGACTTCCATGAGCTCTTACTAAACATGAAGAGATATGGCCCATATGAACATGAAATGCACAGAAGCAGAACGCAGGAAACAAAATAAAGGGTGTGCTTGTATGTATTTTCCAGTTAAAAAAAAATCAGAGATCTCCTTCCCTGGTAGAGAGGAAGTGGGAGAGAGAGATGAGATGAGGCTTCAAGACAGCAGCTTCAAAGCAAAAACTGGTGGGAGTTTAACCTACATACAAGCTTTAAACACACACACACACACACACACACACACACACACACACACACACAACAAAACAGCAGGCATCCGAAGCCTGAAAAATGGAAAGGTTTGCTAAAATTAGGTTTAGCCTAGTGGAAAAATCCGTCACACTTTCTCAGGTTCATTAGCTCTTTTACTAAAGCATGATACCCATCATGCCTGGTGGAATATTTAAGGATTTTTATTTTTTGGGGTGAGAGAGGCAGGTGGGAGAAGAATATGAAACTAGGAAAGGAAACTCGTGAATTTCCAATTGTGAACACATCTAATCACTCCGTTTCTAACCGTCCACAGCACATCCTCTGGCTGAGTGCCCTGGAGAACGGAAATAACACAACTGGGGCCAAGTGAGGGGAAGCCCAGGCTCCTCGGGGACTCCTCCTCCTGCAGAGCTTCCGGGGGGCGCCCGCAACAGACGCTCTTTGTTGAAGACTGGGCCCTCACTGTTCTCTTTGTAAGGGGAACCTGCTACTCCGGAAAGTGGCTCAGCAGCCTTGTTATCACGTGACGCAAGCAAGGGCCGAGGCCCTGCAGATACTAAAAAGTTGGCCGCTGTGATGAGCCGTTACTCTTCCCTTTTCGGTAGGGCGCTGGGAGGCCAGGGGGTGGGCTGGGAAGGGATGACTGGCTGGAATCCTTTCCTAAGCACAGTTTCCCACAGTACGGTTGAGTAAGTGGGCCTAACTTGGGGGCTTAAAAGTCAAATGACTGGGGCGCCTGGGTGGCTCAGTTGCTTACGCGTCCAACTTCAGCTCAGGTCATGATCTCATGGTTCATGGGTTCGAGGCCCACGTCAGGCTCTGTGCTGACAGCTCAGAGCCTGGAGCCTGCTTCTGATTCTGCATCTCCCTCTATCTCTAACCATCCCACACTCACGCTCTGTATCTCTCTCCCTCAAAAATAAAGAAATGTTTAAAAAATAAAAAAGTCAAATGACGAATGCCTTGGTTGAAATTTCCTTAAACAACCAACATTTTACTAATTCTAGTTGGGGCATGTGAGTGGCTCAGTTGGTTAGGTCTCCAACTTCGGCTCAGGTCATGATCTCACGTTCGTGGGTTCGAGCCCTGAGTTGGGCTCTGTGCTGATAAGTTCGGAGCCTGGAGCCTGCTTCCAATTTTGTGTCTCCCCTCTGCCCTTCCCCATCTCATGCTCTGTCTCTCTCTGTATCAAAAATAAATAAAACATTAAAAAAATTTTTTTTTAATCATCCAGGGGCGCCTGGGTGGCTCAGTCGGTTGAGCATCTGGCTTCAGCTCAGGTCATGATCTCACGGTTGTGGGTTTGAGCCCCGTGTCAGGCTCTGGGCTGATATCTAGCTCAGAGCCTGGAGCCTGCTTCAGATTCTGTGTCTCTCTCCCTCTCTGACCCTCCCCTGCTCATGCTGCTCACGCCATCTCTCTCTCTCAAAAACAAATAAAACTAAAAAACACCCAAAAAAACCCATCATCTATACCATGTCTGAGTTCTCATCAATTCAGACCAATTCCTATTCTGTTTTTTTTTTTTTTTTAGGCACTTCTAAAAATCCCTCTCCTGTTAATCCTGAGGAAACCATAGAGGTACTTAAGCCAGAGTGTCCTTTTCCTTCTGCTTTTCTCACACAGAGGCTTCCTCAATGCAGGCAGCTCATTCCAGATCCGGGGAAACTCCAGAGTGCTTCATTTACTATAAATGCCCAGGGGAAAGGAGGGCAGAGCTTGCACTACACTTACATACTAGATTTTTGTCCTCTTCTGTCGACTCAGCTCACAGACAGGTCATGCTCCTTTACGAATGGGCCAGAGCCCTTGGGAGTACTGACTGCGTGCCAGGAAAGAAGACCGCCACAGGAATACGACAGGGCAGTCCACTCTCACTGGTACTGGAAGTCCTAGCTTCACAGTCAGACAACAAAAAGTAATAGAAGCCATACAAATTGGCAAGGAAAAGTGGAACTTTCACTCTTCAGATGACATGATACTCTATTTGGAAAACCCAAAAACCTCCACCAAAAAACTGCTAGAACTGATACATGAATTGAGCAAAATCTCAGGATATAAAATCAACATACAGAAATCAGTGGCATTCTATACACCAATAATGAAGCAGCAGCAGGAGAAATCAAGAAATCGATCCCATTTATAATTGCACCAAAAACTATAAGATACCTAGGAATAAACCTTACCAAAGAGATAAAAGATCTATTTGCTGAAAACTATAGAATGAAACTGAAAAATTGAAAGAAACTGAAGAAGGGACCCCTGGATGGCTCAGTCAGTTGAGAGTGCAACTCTTGATTTCAGCTCAGGTCATGATCTTATAGTTCATGGGTCTGATCTGTGCTATCAGCACAGAGCCTGCTTGGGATTTTCTCTCTCCTCTTCCCTTTATTCCTCCTCTGCTCGTGCTCGCTCTCTCTCTCAAAATAAATATATAAATTTTTTAAAAAAAATTGAAGTCATAAGGCATGCCTGGGTGGCTCAGTCGGTTGAGAGTCCGACTTCAGCTCAGGTCAAGATCTCATGGTTCGTGGGTTCGAGCCCCGTGTCAGGCTCTGTGCTGACAGCTCAGAGCCTGGAGCCTGCTTCGGATTCTGTTTCCCTCTTTATGCACCACTCATGCTCTGTTTCTCTCTGTCTTAATAATAAATACAAATTTAAAAAAATTGAAGACACAAAGAAATAGACATTTCATGTTCATGGATCGGGAGAACACATATTGTTAAAATGCACCTACTACCCAAAGCAATCTATACATTCAGTACAATCCCTGTCAAAGTAACACCAGCATTCTTCACAGAGCTAGAACAAACAATTCTAAAATTTGTATGGACCCAGAAAAGACCCTGAATAACTAAAGTAATGTTGATAAAGAAAACCAAAGCTGGAGGCATCATAATTCCAGACTTCAAGCTGTATTACAAAGCCGTAATCATCACAAAGACAGTATGGTACTGGCACACAGATAAATGGAAAAAAGTGTAGAGAACCCAGAAATGAAGCCACAACTATAAGCCCAACTAATCTTTGAAAGGCAGGAAAGAGAATCCAATGGAAAAAAGATGGTCTCTTTAGCAAACGGTGCTGGGAAAAGTGGATAGCAACAGAAGAATGAAACTCGTCCACTCTCTTACACCATACAAAAACAAAAACAAACAAACAAACAAACAAACAAACAGAATAACCCCAAAAGGATGAAAGGCCTAAATGTAAGACAGGAAACCATCAAAATCCTACAGGAGAAAACAGGCAGCAGTCTCTTTGACCATAACCACAGCAATTTCTTACTAGACAGGTAGACATGTCTGTGGAGGCAAGGGAAACAAAAGCCAAAAATGAACCACTGGGACTTCCTCAAGATAAAAATCTTCTGCACAGTGAAGGAAATAATCAAGAAAACTAAAAGGCAACCAATGCAATGGGAGAAGGTATTTGCATATGACATAGCTGTAAAGTGTTACTATCCAAAATCTATAATGAATTTATCAAACCCAATACCCAAAAGACAAATAATCCAGCAAAGAAATGGGCAGAAGACATGAACAGACACTTTTCCAAAGAAGACATCCAGATGGAAAACAGACACATGAAAAGATGCTAATCATCACTCACCAGCAGGGAAATATAAATCAAAACCACAAAGAGATAGTACCACACATTTGTCACAATAGCTAAAAGTAACTCAAGAAACAACAGATGTTGGTGAGGATGAGGAGAGACGGGAACCTTCTTGCACTGTTTCCCATGCAATCTCGAAAACAGTATGGAGGTTCCTCAAAAAATTAAAAACAGAATTACCTTACTGCCCAGAAATTGCTCTACTAGGTATTTATCCAAAGGATACAAAAATGCTGATTCAAAGGGGTACATGCATTCCAATGTTTATAGCAGCACTATCAACAACAGCCAAGTCATAGAGAGAGCCCAAATGTTCGACTGATGAATGGACGGACACACACACACACACACACACAGAATATTACTAGGTGATCAAAAGAATGAAATCTTGCCATTGGCAACAATGTGGATGGAACTAGAGTGCATTATGCTAAGCGAAAGAGGTCAGAGAAAGACAAATAGCATATGACTTCACTCGTATGTGGAATTTAAGAAACAAAACAGATGAACACAGGGGTAGGGAAGGAAAAATAAGATAAAAATGGAGAGGGAGGCAAACCTTAAGAGACTCTTAAATACAGAGGAGACACTGAGGGTTGCTGGGGGAGGGGGGGAAGGGCTAGACAGGGGACGGGCATCAGGGAGGGCACCTGTTGGAACGAGCGCTGGGTGTTATACTAAGTGATGAATCACTGGGTTAGACTCCCGAAACGAGTATGACACTGTATGTTAACTGACTTGAATTTAAATAAATTAGTTAAAAAATTTTTTTAAATCTATTTTTGATACAGAGAGAGACAGAGCATGAGAGGCGGAGGGACAGAGAGAGAAGGAGACACAGAGCCAGAAGCAGGCTCTAGGCTCTGAGCTAGCTGTCAGCACAGAGCCTGACGCGGGGCTCGAACCCACGAACCGTGAGATCATGACCTGAGTCGAAGCCAGACACTTAACCGACTGAGCCACCCAGGCGCCCCTAAATAAATTAATTTAAAAAATAATAAAGGAGACCCACACAGTCTCTAGGCTCAGGTAAGCGGCACAATCAGTAACAGCTCAGGAAGCAGCAGCCACTACCTAGGCCACTCTCCTGGCTCCCAATGTGCTCTCACGATACCACAGGCCAGCGCGTGGTCAAGGATACTACGTAGGTCTTCGAGAACTGGCTGCGATCATGACTGTTCACCTTGTACCATCTGGAATGGCAGTTTTACAGGGAGTACTACTAAGGCTTTAATTTAGAAATCACAGTTTTCCAATTTAAATGAAAAGATGAAATGCAATGGTGTGTATTTTATCAGGTTAGCAAAACCCAAGGGATGTACAAAGACAGTGGGGCCACCTCCAGCTGCCATGTGCCCACTGTGGCCCACCCAAAACACACGACGACAGAGACCGCCTTTGCCTTTTTGTTTGGTCATGAACAAAGCAACTTGGGACACTTTGTCAAAGACAAGAACAAAACTCACACACAGCTGGAGCTCTCAGGTTATTTCCAAATAAGATCCGAGAAAGAGCAAGGACAACATGAAGACAGCACTTTCTACACAATATTCTAAGGATCTGAATGAATTAAGGGGTGGTAGAAGAGGAAGACTGCAGAGGTTCAAACTAAACAGAACACACGCAGGTGTGGGTTTATACCAGCCACTCCGGGGACCAGGCCCATACACACGACAGCCTGGAAGATTCATGAGACTGAGCAACTATTTTTATGGGCTCGATCACTGACGGACAGTTTTGTGGAGAAAAGATAATGTGGGATTTATCTCCATAATTATACCAACTCTAACTCAGAAGGCTGGACAAATTAACCACCCAATGACAAGTCTGTCTTGACCTTTTCACCACTTCTCCAACCTTGCTGGTTTCTCAGAGGCTTTTTTCCTGTTTCTTCACAGACCATAAATTCTGACCAAATACTAAAAGCTAGCCAACTGATCTGGATAATTATCCTCAGATCCTAATATAAATGCTGTGGCCTTTTGTAGAACTTCAGAAACAATAGTTGGAAGGACCAAGCTCAAGAGTTCTTAACTGACACCTGTCTCAAATCAGACACTGAAGTTGAACTTCACCTAAAACACTACTGACTTCCTTACCTGCCCTGCTTTGAAAAGGCCCCTTTAGCTGACTGCCAGAGTACGGTGCACCAGACTCACCTGTTACAACCAGCTTTTTCTCAAGTGGTAATATGAAGGCAGCTTTTAACTAGTGTATTCAATTTATTGTGCTTATTTTACTCTTGAACACACTTGATTTAATTTTACATTTGAATGCCAGAACACCCCACAACACAATTACACTGAGCCGTTACAACTCTCTCACACACTGCTAGCATGTAAACTGGCAGAACCATTTTTGGAACAGTACTGGCAGCATCTACTAAGGCGAACACGTGTACCTATGACCCATTCAAGGTACTGTGGGGAGCACACACGAGAAACGTATACCGATGTCTAGCATGTCCAGAGCAGCACTTACCATCTGTAAGAACTAACACCTGGAAACTAATCAAATGTCCATCAACAGGAGAACAGACTAATAAATTGGGGTAGAGCCCCACAACTTACCAGGTACAGCAAACAGGAGGGACAACAGTGTGGATGCATCTTACACACCTCATGCTGAGTGAAAGAAACCAGTCAGAAGCAAAACTCACTGTGTGATTTCCTCTAGATAATATCACAACGAGCCCAACTAGACTCTGCTGGTAGGAATCAGGACAACTGTTTGCCCTGGAGGAAAGGAGCTTGAGAGGAGTATCACGGGGGCATCTGGGTATTGGTAACACAGGGATATTCTCTTTGTTAAAACTCACGAAGTACTCATGATTTATGTCTTTTTTCATAGGTACATTCTATTTCAATAAAAAATTGTTAAGAAAAAAGATGACCTCACCACAGATGTAAAAAAACCAATCTCCTCATACATGCAACGATCCTTGTCTTTAAAATTCGCTGAAGAAAAGCTTTATTTTTGTGAGAGAGTAAAAAAGAGAAAAACACCCTATTTCTATTCTAAAGGATATTTTTATGAACTTGAGTTCCTTTCGCCTGCTTTCCCTACAAGAAGAGCTGCATGTGAGTCTGCTGTAAGCCCCCTCTCAGCACACCGTCACGGGGCAGCGTCGTGGGGTCGCTCTGCAATCAGGCAGAGCCCAGGACAAAGCCCAGCTCCACCATGCAGCAAGGCCACGTGGTCCGCACCAGTCCTTGAACTGTGAAGTGAGGGCAGTGAGAAGGGAGAAAAACAACATGGGAGATGGGCCTCGCATGCAAACTGCTCGCACCAGGCGAAGTAATTTAGGGAAGAAGGCAGAAGGATCTCTCTTCCAATCTTTCACGAGCGAAATGCAGGTGTTAGAGCTCCTCAGCAGTCCTCTGTGAGCGGTCACTACGGATGATGACACGTGACACCAGCCGAGCCAGGACCAAGGAGCCACAGTGAACTTTCCCTTAAACATTTATCCCAGTAGCTTTAGGAACAAAATTTTTAAAATAACTATTGTTTCTGAAAAATCACTTTGTAGTCTTCATTCTGTTAAGCATTTGTATCTTCTGAAAGCTTAGTTTTGAAGAAAATTAGATCTCATACAGAGAATTTAAGATCTGCTCAAGCAGAAAGGAAGACTGAGGGAGAAGGATACTTCGTCGTGAGCAGGGCAGACCCCGAAGATTACATCCACAAACATCACGTAGATCAAGTGTCAAGTCTGATGGCAGTTGTAAATTCTGCAGCTGGAATTCAAGAGTCGTGTATGTGAAATGAAGGTTTCCCAACTGAAGTCAACCTAGTCCCAGTTTGGAGTAAAGGCAATAAAAACTAATACCTAAAACATGTTTTGGGTTGTGAGTTAAAAGATCCATGTTGAGGGACACCTGGGTGGCTCAGTTGGTTAAGTGGTCGACTTCGGCTCAGGTCATGATCTCACAGTTCGTGGGTTCGAGCCCCACATCAGACTCTGTGCTGACCGATCAGAGCCTGGAGTCTGCCTCTGAGTCTGTGTCTCCCCCTCTCTCTGCCCCTCCCCCACTCATGCTCTATTTCTCTTAATAATAAACATAAAAAAAACCCCAAACAAAAATAATGTCCATAACAGATTAAAACATAAAATACACAAAAATATATAAATTCACAATACTAAAACCATATACACACAAGAGGGGGGAAAAATCCCTTCACCTGTGGTGAAGGTGGCAGTGGGTAGTAACTCATTATCCATGTAACCCATAAAAAGAAAGGATGAAGCACTTTCTTTCCTGTAAGGACTCATTTTCAAGATAACTAAATGATGAATTTTTTTAAAAATAAAAGAATCACTGCTAATAAATGAAAAAAAATAGAAATAAATGCAGAAGAAATAATCAATTTAGACATCTCACCATTTCGCAACACCTGATGGTTTAAATTTAGCTGATCTATGAAGCAATTCTCAAAGGCCGGTAAAATCTTGGTGAGGTCTGATGGGGAACTCTGTAATGCATGGACCAGCCTAACAACACCAGAACTACTGACCAACCCTACTGTCACCAAGACAGACAACGGAAATTACAGTAAAAATGCCAGCTCCCCAAAAGTGAACCTGAATCTGGTAAAACATTCAGAGCAAGCCTCTGGTTTACAGAAGAGGTGGGAGAGAGGTGAAGTGGGGAGAACGTGCAAAATGGCACCATGCACCTTAAAGGCACACGCAGGCATGGTGAAAGGTGGAAAACCCTAGTTTCATTCAACTTGAATGGCAGTTTAAAAAAAAGGAGGGGAGGTGAACTGTTAACACATTAAAACAGATTTAAGAGAACAAATACAATGTGTGGACCTTATCTGAACACAATTCCAACAAATGAAGCATCCAAAGACATTTAACTAATGGTTCAAAGAATTATGGTTCCTTTCACTGGCGTGATGATAGTAGTTATGTTAAAGAGTAAGATATCCATTGGTCAGAGATACACTTTGAAGTCTCTTTCTTGCCCCAAAGTGAGGAGAAACAGATAAAATATTGATAATTCTGAGGTTGCACAACATATAGGGAGGATTACTATGCTAGTCATTCTACTTTTGTCTATGATAGAAGATTATATAACAAAAAAGTTTAAAATGGCAGAAAGGTGATGGGTGTTGAAGCTGGATCATAAGAGTTCACAGCACTATTCTTTTTGGGTATGTCTATCTTTAGTTAACCTATAAATTCAACCTGGAAGTTAAAAAAAATGTAGACAATCCAAGTATGAATTTTCAAGGAACTGTGAGATCTGTTAGCCACTCAGACACTGACCAAAGAAAAGCATCACATCAGGCAGGCATTATGTGGTGATGGATATAAAACCAGATCTCACTTGCCTACCATCTCGTGGATGACAATGAACACACCAGTCACAGTTCTAGTCACAAATTACCACTGGCGTGATTAGCTCCTTTCATGCTGTGCCACAGGGATGACCCCAGTCTTGTCTGGGAGCAGAGCGGGCCTCTCACCTGGCTGTGGTGGATGAGGTGGTGGCATCTGGTGGTGCATGAGAGGGTAGGGAGGGGGCTGCTGATGAGGCATCATGCCAGGGTGCCCCGCTGCTCCAAGCGGTGCCAGGCCAGGTCCGCCCGAGTGCTGGTGTGTCTGCTGAGGGTTCTGCCCGTGCTGCTGCTGTTCCATTTGCTGTCGGGCTCGCAATTCAGCATATTTCAGCTGTTCCATGTGGAAGTTCTGGCGTTCAGTAAGCAACTGCTGCCTCTGTTGTTCTAACTGTTAAGAAAAGGAAAGGAAAGGGAAATGACACAAGAGGTTCTCAGGAATGGATGACACATAAGACATCTACCTGATGCCCAAATTCCCTATACTGTGTCACATATACTGAGTTACATAGCCACCTCGCCTCCTGCAACATCTACAGTAAGGAAAGGCATGGTTTCTTTTTTTTCTTTTTTTTAATTTATAGTTTATTGTCAAGTTGGTTTCCATGTAACACTCAGTGATCTTCCCCACAAGTGCCCTCCTCCATTACCATCACCCCCATTTCCCTTCCCCCGCCTTCAGCCCTCAGTTTGTTTTCAGTATTCAAGAGTCTCTCATGATTTGCCTCCCTCGCCCTCTATTTCCCCCCTCACCCTCCCCATGGTTCTCTGTTAAGTTTCTCCTGTTAGACCTATGAGTGCAAACATATGGTATCTGTCCTTCTCTGCCTGACTTATTTCGGTTAGCATAACACCCTCGAGGTCCACCCACTTTGCTACAAATGGCCATATTTCATTCTTTCTCGTTGCTAGATAGTACTCCATTGTATAGATAAACCACATCTTCTTGATCCATTCATCAGTTGATGGACACTTAGGCTCTTTCCATGATTTGGCTATTGTTGACAGTGCTGCTATGAACATTGGGGTACATGTGCTCCTATGCATCAGCACTCCTGTATCCCTTGGGTAAATCCCCAGCAGTGCTATTGCTGGGTCATAGGGGAGTTCTACTGATAGTTTTTTGAGGAACCTCTAAACTGTTTTCCAGAGCTGCTGTACCAGTTTACATTCCCATCAACAGTGCAGGAGGGTTTCTCCACATCCTCGCCAGCATCTATAGTCTCTTGATTTTGAAGTTCATTTTAGGAAAAGGCATTATTTCTTGAGTAGCAGATTTCCACTTGGACACCTGTTACCAAGGTCAAGATCTTTGTGTTACGTACATGTCTGCCTTTCCTTATAACCTTTACCCAGTGGGGTTACCGTTCTCTGGCCCCACCTAGTACACATGTAATCCTGTTTGGCAGGCCTTCAGATACGTAAAAATAGTTTCCACGACTGCTTTAATATTCCCCAAGTGAAATGAGCCTCTCCTATCCTTTCAATAGTGCCCTCAACTGCTAAAATTTCAAGTCCACACAACCTTCCTAGGGGCTCTTTTCTGGACATGGTATTTCAGTTACTATTTTATTGTTTTTAATGTTTTATTTATTTTTGAGGAAGAGAGAGACTGAGCATGAGCAGGAGAGGGGGCAGAGAGCAGGAGACACAGAATCCAAAGCAGGCTCTAGGCTCTGAGCTAGCTGTCAGCACAGAGCCTGGCTTGGGGCTTGAATTCACTAGCCGTGAGATCATGACCCGAGCCAAAGTCAAATGCTCAACTGCCTGGGCAGCCCAGGTGGCCCTGGTTACTATTTTAGAACATAACATAGAGTTAAATCTCTGGAGAGTGGATATGGCCTTAGCTGCAAATATACACATTTTTCTGTGTGGAGCTTTGGCAGTGCCGCTGCAAATCTTAGCTTCCAAGTACCCAAAATTATACTGGGTGACACATTCACAGAATATCTCAGATATCTAAATAAAGATGTGCATGAATCTTGCTTTAAAGAATATAAGTATTTCAATATTCAAAATAATCTTTCTGGAACCCGTTAAAATAAAGAGAAATAAGCTATTATATGTGCCAGGAAATCCAGAAACTATGTCTAACAGTAGTTCAGAGGATGAAGCCCACCTTAAATGCTATCAAAATTAATTTGATTCAGGCCTGAAAAAGAAAATCAATGTGAACATGAAAGAAAATAAAAAGCCAGATTTCTCAAAGAAGTGTAAAGATTTGAAGGAGGGTTAACAAATCTATTTATTTTAAATAATGTTAGATCCCACCATTTTCAATGGCAAGATGTGAGTCACTGGGGACATTTTTAGAGGCTTTTCTGTCCAATACAACAGCCAGAGGCCACAAATGGCTCCTGAGCCCCTGAAATGTGGCTAATCTGAAGCAGAATGTGTTGTAAATATCTAACACACTGAATTTCAAGGTCTTAGTATGGAAGGCAATTAATTTTTCATATTGATTATATGTTCAAATAATATTTTGTATGTACTAGATGAAATAAGCAGAATTTCACCCTTTATTAATGTGGCTACTAGAAAAATTTTAATGACATATATGGCTCACACTGTATTTCTGTTGGATAGCACTATTCCAAGGCATTTAATAGATGAAAAATATGTAACATTTTAGCTTTCAGTTCTACAAATAAATACTGTGTACTGTCATTAGTAAAAATGGGTTGGAATATGCATGAGAATTAGCTGAAGAATATGGGCTCTCAGCAGAGAGCTGCCTGAGGAGAAGACCCTTGGACCCAAGTGAGAAGCATTGCTGGTTATCAGAAGTAGTAACTAGGTAATGTCCACAGAGAGATGGGGCGCAGAAGGACAGGCCACAGGCACAGGGTGAAAAGAACAGGCCTGACCAGATGAGGGGGAAGGAAAATGGAGAGAACAGATGCTAAAGCCTATGCCCCACTGGTTAGCTGGCTTGCAGAGAGATCCCCTAGGGAGAAAAATAAAATAATCTTGTGAGTGGTTGAGGATTATCAGGACAAAGTGTGGCAGGGAGCTACCGCGCTAGCCTCATGTTCTAGGAAGGGTGACCTAAAGAGGCTAAAGCCTGGTCCAGTCTCCCTCCTCCCTGTTTGCATAATAAGCAGGGAATTCCAAGCTGTAAAAAGCAAGAGTCCTCTGGAAGTCCAGCTCTGCAAGAAGAAAACATGTAGTCAGGGAGTAAGAGGCAGTCTGATAAAAATGATATCTAGAAATTCCAGCTATAGGCCCTATGATTTCCTTTCTTCTAACCATTCTTTCTAGGAAATTTAGGACTTTGCTGAGGTTAGACATCAGAGGTTGCCAGAAAAGGACCTCTATCTATGTTCTTGTCAAGCCACTACTGGTCTGGATGGCTTGGCTGAAGTCCTACAGTTATGTAAGAACTATGGAATTTAGGTCAAGATCTGCTTTATAAAGAAGCTAAACTGTTACTAGAAGAGATTTTGTCTCTCTGAAGGGAAATTTTAGTCTCTGCGTTGCCTATCTTGGTGGTTTTGTTTTCTTTTTAAACCAAGCCAGTCCTTCTTGGAGAGCTGACCTTCGTCTCAAAGTATTAACCTCAAAGAAAAATGTGCCCCATTTTCCGTATCTACAACTGTTATTAACCTTAATTATACTATTTTTTTCCAGAACTGCACTTGTCATTACAAAACATGGAAGGTAATTAAAAGAAAGTAATTAGAAGAATTAAAATAGATTAAGTGATTAAACACACACTCTCACGCGCGCGCGCACACACACACACACACACACACACCCCTGAAAGAGAATCCAGCTTAAACTAAAGCTCCAGTGTGGGCTGAACAGGTCCTCTGTGGGGATAGCAGCGCCGGATAGCGGGCTACGACTCAGCTCCCAGAGGGCCGTCTCTGCTCGGCCCACGGAGCAGAGCTCAAGGGCACATCATGGCTTCGTCATGCAGAAGAAAGAAGTACCTCCTTGTTGTGGGTACCGTATTGTTACTCAACTGGACTAAAGACTGAATCCACTTTCTGGCAATCTGAAACAATGTAAACTGGGAGGTTTTGAGGAGAGTTCAATGGTATGGAGCAAATTTTAAATGCATGTAGCCAGTGATTCTACATCTGGGAATCTACCCTAGAAAACTATGTATGTGTGCCTACTAAGGAAGTCATTAAAGGGCTGGTTTTGTTTGTTTGTCTGCCTGAAAGTTTATTTATTTATTGTGAGAGAGAGAGTGTACAGGCAGAGAGAATCCCAAGCAGGTTCTGTGGGGTTTGAACCCACAAACGATGAGAGCATGACCAGGGCTGAAATCAAGAGTTGGACGTTTAACGGACTGAGCCACTCAGGTGCCCCATAAAGTGCTGCTTTTTGATATACGGTTGTCTGAGATACATGGAGCTTTAAAAAAAAAAAAAAAAAAAGCTGCAACAATATTTATTACACAATCCCAATTATATTTAAAAAAAAAAAAGGCTTTGTGTTCATGTGCACACACTTTATATACACACTGAAAATATTCTAGAGAACACCAAACTCAAGTGATTATTCCTAGAAATGAAATTGAGGGTTAGAGACACTTTTAATTCATTTCTTTCTTTACTGAAAGTTTTTCATCACACATATTGTCAAAAACCAAACCACTAAAATAAAAAAATAAAAAATAAAAAATAAAGCCAGGAGTGCCTCAGTGGCTCAGTCAGTTAAGTGTCCGACTTCGGCTCAGGTCATGATCTCACGGGTCATTGGTTCGAGCCTCAAGTCAGGCTCTGTGCTGACAGCTCAGAGCCTGGTGCCTGTTTCGGATTCAGTCTCTCCCTCTCTCTCTGGCCCTTCCCCTACTTGTACTTGTTTCTCTCTCTCAGAAATGAATAACATTTAAAAAAAAAATAAAAATAAATAAAAATTTTAAAAAGCTAAAACAGTAAAAGCAGCCAGGTTACATGTTACAGATAGCTTAATTTTCTCCTCTTTTCCATTTCCAAGGACTATGGATAAAGTCCCAACAGCTTGTAAACAGAATGTTAATGAATCTGTCCATTTTCTTGTGTGGCTCCAATCCGGCTCTAGGGACCCCGACACAGGAGCCCTGCTCTGAGGACACATGCCCTCCACATTCAAACTCTGCCTTCCTCTCCCCCTTCACTCCTACACTGCGTATGCGGAAAACAGCCAAATCCAAGCGGAACCTGAACACAACAGAACACTCTCCTGCACCCAGACACCCAAGGCAGACACAGCTGCAAAGTGCAGCCAAAGCTCACACAAAGCTCTTCTCCCAACTTCACATGCGCACAGCGGGGAGGAGGGGAGAAAGCATAAAGTCTGTCTACACTGCCAGGAATGGCAGTACCAGCTGAGACCTGAAGCCTTCACTTGGCCTCAGAAAAAGTAAACAATCATGCCTTCCTCTGAAACGTCTGGGGCCAGTAACCAGACCTCCACTAATGAAAAGTCAAGTCTAAGACATACTCATCCCTTCTCACACCACTGCGTCCTGCTGCCTCCATGTGCGCCTCTGAAGGCGGGATGCGAAGGGGCAGCCGGCACTTCGTTATGACAGGTCTTGGATCCTGCTGCCCTGCACCAGTCTCCTGTTTTCTGATTCAGAACAAAACCCACACAACTGAGTACAGTTTTCGTCATCCCAAATAAAACTACCCATAACATAATGGTGTGTGTCTAACAATAGATTCAATTACATGCAGGCTGTGTAGAGATGCATTACTCCAAATATGCAGAAAAGAAAGTTAAATACACTTCTCCTGGGGTAGGATAAAATTCACTTTCTGGCTTTTTGTTCTTTCTTCTTTAATTTGTCATCAAGTACAACAAACCTTCCTAAACCTAGATCCTATGTGTGATGACATCCTATTAGCAATACCTTTAACACTTATCCAGAACTTGACCATTCCTCTTCCACTTTCATGGCCACTGCCCTGGTCAAAGCCATCATCATCTCCTGTGGATTTTTTTTAACAGCCTCTTCACCAGTCTCCCCCTTTTAAACCTTCCCACTTCGTAATTTACTCTCTACAATAGAGCAGGTACGCTGATCCCTGCTAAACTGTGAGGAGGTCCACAGCGGCTCGCTGCACTTACTCCGTACTTTTGTGGAATGCATAAAATAGGCTCTGTGGTGATTCCACACTTTAATCAGAGTAAAACGAAAGGCCTCTGGATGGCTTACAGGGACTTCCGTCATTAGGTCACAAGATCCCTGACTTTATCCTGTCACCTCCTCATTTATGCTCTAGCCACACATTTACTCCTTAGTTCCCAAAGACGCTCTTGCCCCAGACTGGGCAGTCTGTAGGCTTTAGAAGCACATGCCTGTCAGTTTTGGAATAAGGCCTACTCAGATGACACCATTTAGAAGTGAAATCTCTCCTCTTTCCCTGCCTCTTCCCTGCTCACTTTCTGTCAAAAATAAACAAACTTGAATTAAAAAAAAAAAAAAGTGAAATGTGTCCTCTGGCCCTCCTCTGTCTCCCCCATCCAGCGTGTAACATACAGCTAGCGAGCTCTATGTATGTATATACACACACAGCACAGAACATCTTCTAACAGCCTTCATTAATTATTTCCAACTCTACCAAAGCAGAGAGTTTTGGTTGGGTTTTGTTCACCACTGCATCCCTAGTACCACACACATGTTTAGAACAAAGTAAGTGCTCAATCAATACCTACTGAATGAACAAATGACCTTAATCCAACACCTATAAAGCAAAAGCCATCAACTCTGGGCAGGATGACTCTTCAGTCTCCTCTGTAATCATGCCCTTCTCTTCACATTCTGGATTTCACTGTATTTTATAGCTAAGTCTCTCCTCCACTAGGAAGGTTTCCTTGATAATCTCAGCCAACCATGGCCTCCTCTTCTCTGGATTTCCATAACCCGTCCTTGCAATAGGTGGTGTCTCTGTGTTTAGCAAGACACTTTCTAACTTCCTTGAGGACTAGGTCTGAGAGTCCCACAAAGTACCTGTTTTCTGAAGGTATTCAATATTTTTATCTAGCCAAACGACTTGCAGAAACTCAGAGAGCATTTAGTCCACTAGATCAGCTCACAGATCCATTCTCATTGCCCTCGAATTCTTATTTTTTTAATCCTAATGGGAACCATGCTTTAGACAGGGCCCACGCCCCCCACGTTCTCTCCAGGTGGCTCCAGTCCCCAACAGAGCCCTTGTGTGAAACCTGGTCTCTTGACTCACGTGTGCTGTCTTCCTGTTACGAAGGCTCCCGAGGTGGCAGGCCCTCTGAGTTACAAACCCAGCACCAGCTCAGCCTCCTCACCTGAACTAGAGTCAACATTTGTTATCACGTCATTTCCTTGATGGACTCCGCACATTTCGTAACTGCCTTCCTCTAATATTAGCATTCATGAGAGAGCTGTAACAATATCTACTGAGCTCTAATTATAGCTGTATGCATAGTTTCTATAAAAGATGTACAGTTTTTATATCCTTGTCTTTAATTACTAAATACTTAAAGACTCAAGAGCACTGATTTTAAGTCATTAGAGGAAAAAGTTCATATCTGATTCTTAAAGTCTAAGAACGGATTTTTGAAATCCATTGCTATATATATAAACCACATGTTCAATTAAAACAAAGTACGTCTTAGGACTACTGCTTGTAGAGAAAGAGGCGCAGAAATGCCCCGTAGAGTGACCTCGTGCTACGTGGTAAGCTGAGGAGCCCCAGCGGGGAGCTCAAGGCTCTGCACCTAGCTGACCTGGACCTTCCAGTGTCAACTTTCTTGAGTCACAAGAGAGGGATGATAAAACCTTGCATATCTCAGTCTCTCGGTTCAAATGAGATAGGAATGGCTCATTTTATTTACAGATACAAAGTGCTCGATAAAAACACAGAGCTGAACAAACACAGGCTTGACGCTTGGCTCTGTCGCTTATGAACTGTTTTTGGAGAGATATAATGTCCCCTAAGCCCCAGACTCTTCGTCTATAAGAGTTAACAAAGATTGGCCTTACGTTCCCTTCCAGCATCACTGTTAGATTCTTGTCCAGGGAGACTCAAATCAATCAGTATTTTCTTGCTGATGGCGTCCTCATACAGTTTTTGAAAGATTAAGTGAGAAAATCTGTATAAAGTGGTTTAGACCAATGACTCGTCCAATAAATGTTTAGCAACCCAACAAGGCTTACACATATTCAGAATCTAATATATATTAATTGGTTACTGGTGTACCTAAAGAAAAGGACTGAACACCTACTGTGTGCTCAGACACTGAGCCAGACACAGGCCACATTCCTCTCATTTGACTCTCGCAACAGTCCTGTGCAAAAATCACAGGTGGAAAAGTAGCCATGACTTTGCTTGCCCACAGGAAGGACACGGGATAGCAGTGCCTGATGGAGAAGAGGCTGTCTTCACTGTGCCCGACATGAATGGGAGACATTTTGAATTTTGTGGACTCCCTGGTTCTGAGAGTGAGCCTCCAAGCTGGCCTCAACATTCCTACTTTAGTGATTACACCTCCCCCTGTCCTGCCAAACCCTGTCTACCCCCCAACCAGAGTTGGTGTGTGTAACAGAAAGAACACAGCAGAAGCAAAGGGATGGGACTTCCACATATAGGTTACAAAAGACAGTGTGGCTTCCATCCTGGATATGCTTTCATGTTCTCACTCTTTGTAGTCACTCACTCTGGGGGAGCCCCTCATGACCAGCACCACAGAAAGGCGCATGTGGCGGGAGCTGAAGTCCCTGCCAACAACTACCGGAGTCAGTTGGGAGGTGTGGGATCTGGCCTTGTGGAAACTTAGGACGCTCACAACCTCATGAGGTCCCAGCCTGAGCTACCTCGCCCAGCTACCTGCCTCCCAACTCTCAGAAACCACGTTAAGATCTGGTTTTCTGTTTTCAGTCACTAAGCTTTGGGGTCATTTTCCACAAAGCAATAAATAACACAGCTGTGTTCCTGACACTGAGTGGCAAGGACTAGGAACTGTCCCACACAAAGAATTTTGCTGCTCCAAATGCTGACTGAGAGAAGGCAGGCCAACCACAAAGATTTTGAGCACAACCCCGTGTGGTGGAGAGTCAGCAGAAATGCATTCCCAACATTTTCAGCTGTGCTGTTTTATTCAAAGACTAGCTTAAAATGTTTATGTGCTCTGATTAGAATTTAGTAGCAAAAATAAGACTCAAGTAAGAGAAATACAGTGCAGTTATATAATTTGAGGTAATATTACAAATCCACAACACAAGGGAAATTCTGAAAGGCCAAGAGAAGTGCTCCCATTATAGTGTGCCCTGTGGGGGGGGGGGCAGAGGGCGGTGCTAATCTGGGTAACAATTTCACTGAGGGCTTAAAAGGGTGGGGGATCCCCAGGTTCAACCTCTGAAGGAAAGTGACTCAGAGCAGAGAAAAGACCACCTTGACAATCTGGACATTGTTCTGTAAGTGCCCAGAGTCATGCTAATCTTCCAGGCTGTTCCGCTTTATGAAGAATAGAAAGGTATCTGGTTGCCAGTGGGAATGACCCAAACATCATGTGAATCCTGCATGTGCCAATAATCCACTATATTATAACCTGTTACCCTAAGGCCACTTCAAAGATCCATAAATGACAAAAAGACAGCTTATGAGGGCAAGATAAACACAAAGAGTCATTCCTCACAGCTCCAGCTCACCTCAGAGAAGTTAAGAATTCTCTGCCACCCTCCACTCTCCCCATGTTCCAGGTCTGCCTCCTCTCTGCCCCACTGGGGCACTGAGCACATCATGTCTTCATCTGTTTTCTTGGTGTGCCTTCCCCATTAAACTAAAGGGAGGACTTTCCACTTCTCTAGCTTCCGACACTGATGCTGGTGTCCGTTCATTCAATATTCACTGAAACCGGTGCCCCTGACGTGCCAGCTCTGTTTACAAAGACACGTGATCAATTCTCTCAAAGGGCATGCACTCTGGAATGGGAAACGGCCACCCGAATCAGCGACTCCACGCGGTGTAAGTGCTCCGTCAGGCTGCTACAACAGCACACGGGGCACGCACATCACCCAGAGGGGCAGGGCCGAGGGACGCGGAAGTGGGGAACAGGGTCTTGCTAGCGGAGGAGCACAATGCACATGGGAGCACAGAGAACACGGCCAGGAGGGCAGCCTGCATATGGTGTGGTGTGGCTAGTACACAGAGGGTGACAGAGAGGAGGCCGGGGTGGCCAGCAGCTCCTAGGGAAGGAGAGGGCCGATGATGTGGAGATACTTACAGGTCAGGAAACTGGGGATGGGGTGGGAGGGGGTGAGTAAGAGAATTACTGAAGCAGCCTCTTCAGCTTCAGGGTCAGAATGCCTGCTGATCTCAGAACAAAATAAATATGGGCTGTTCTATGATAGTTCCTGGAATGAGGAATTTGCCAGAGGATGTGATTGAACTGACCACTAAGAAATAGCTAAATAAATACAAACAGGTCCTTAAAATTAAAACTCTTCGGCTGACTAGATGGCTTAGTTGGTTAAGCATCCAACTCTTAAACTTGGCTCAGGTCATGGTCTCATAGTTCGTGGGATCGAGCCCTGCACTGGGCTCTGCACTGGCAGTGCAGAACCTGCTTGGGATTCTCTCTCCGTCTCCCTCTGCCTCTCCCTGCTTGTGCTCTCTCTCAAAATATACATTAAAAAAGAAACAAAAAACCCTAACATTCTTCTGGGATAATTTAATCTTAATGTTAAATAATCTGCTATTTAGAGATACCAGTATCTCATATACAGACAAAAAAAGTCAAAGTAGAAACGCCTGGGTGGCCAAGTCAGTTAAGTGTCTGACTCTTGATTTCAGCTCAGGTCACAATCTCACAGTTTCTAAATTCGAGCCCCACATCGGGCTCTGTGCTGACAGAGTGGATCCTGCTTGGGTTGGGATTCTCCCTCTCTCTCTGCCCTTCCCCTACTTGGGCTCTCTGTCTCAATAAATAAGTAAATAAAAACATAAAAAAAAAAGAAAAAGTCAAAATAATCAGAACAAGTCCTAGCTAAATCTTCAAATCCAGTCCACCGCTTAGAAAGTTACCAAATTCCTCTTCTAGTCAACTCATTAAAAAAATTTTCTCTGAAAATTACCTTGAATTACTAAGTGCTCCCCTGCCTGTACATTTCTTACTTTTTGTTGCTTCCTTTCTCATTTTTGGCCTTTTTCATCATTCTCTTGATCCTATTTGGGCCACATCCTTCTATCAGAAGTGTCTGTCTCCATACACACTACTTAGGATGTTCAGCAAGGGCCGAGCCCCAGCTGACCTCCACTGTGCAGGAGAAGGAGGAAGACTGAGAGTCTAAGGTTGAGCCAGGGGAGAGTTTGGTTAAAAGGTGTCACAGAAACAAGGCTCCTCACTTGACATTAACTCCTACTTTCTGGTATTTGTATTGAAGAAGACAAGAAATCAAGAAAATTACTGAATCGGACAATGGAGCCATATTACTTCTACTTCACTGGTAACAAGTAGGGAATAAAATTAGTCCAAGATGTAACTTCTGTAAAGGGAAGAATTGATACCACCACGTACCTAGGAAAACAGAGAGGTATAAAAGCTGAGGTGTAAATCATTAGATTTGGAATGGGAAGAGAGTGCCTTCTGTTTATCATCAACGGCTGACAATCATTTTGACAGGGCAAACACACACAGCAACAAGGACCAATGGAGTAGGTTACCATTCATTTTATCCAGCTTATAGTTTAGGAAAGGTGGTCAGTGTTTAGTTGTCAAAAACTCCACTACAAACTTCCCCTCACTTACAGCCTCCTTCTCTCTGTCCATGATAGTTTCCAGCTCCTCAAAATGTCGCAGTTTGATCTCCAATTTCTTCATTTGTGTCTCAACCAGTAGGGCCACCAGAGACTTGATCTTTCTCTCTTCCACAGCAGCCAGGTGCTAAGTGTAAAAGGTAATTCGAATTAAAATAGAGAAACACATTTACTTAAAATAGAGAAACAAATTGCTGAAGTCGCTATTCAAACTAGGGATTATATGATTAAGAACAACACCCGATGACCCCTTTGCATGTTTCTACCAAACATTCATTTCAATTTAAAATAACTATTGCTGAATTTCTGGTCCTAAAGGCATAAAAACCCCTGTTAAGGGGTTTATAAAAGGGGGGGCACCTGGATGGCTCAGTCGATTGAGAGTCCGACTTCGGCTCAAGTCATGATCTCCACAAGTTCCACGGTTCTAGGTTCACGAGTTCCAGCCCCGCATCAGGCTCTGTGCTAACAGCTCAGAAACTGAAGCCTGTTTCAGATTGTGTGTCTCCCTCTCCTTCTGCCCATCCCCACTCATGCTGTCTCTCAAAAATGAATAAATATTTAAAAAAGTTTTTTTAAAAATAAAAAACAAAACAGAAAAACCCCTTTCCCTCTCACGGTAAACTACTCCCCTCAAAAAGAGCCCATCACGAAGGGGAGGTTTAATCAGGACCCTGATGGACAAAGAGAAGGACACAAGTAGCCTCAGGTACACTTCCCATCTACCACCCACTTACCTGTACCCTCGCCCCTTTGCTCCATGCCTCCCCTCACTATCCTTCCTCCCTTATGAACTGTCCAGGGACAGCTAGTAAGTGGAATTCCTCAGCACCCAACACTCAGATGCAAAGCCTCTGCCTTCTCTTTAGTGAGTGGAACCACGTGTGGAAAGGAGAGGGTGAACAGAATTCCACCCCTGTGTTTGCAGACAGGATCCAGAGCAGGAGAAACAAATATAGTACAGAACAAGAAGCTGCACTGGCAGAATGTGCTACTCGCCTGCCACAGGACGGATGATGAGCCCTATTCATTCACACTTCCTGCCCACTCAGCAGCACACAGAGGAAGGCACCACAGTACACCGAGGAGATGAGGGTCCCGTATTCGGTTGACTACCTGTATCTGGAAAGGGATCAATCCCACCTAAACCCGATACCGTCTAAGAGCTTACACCAACAAACTCCCAACAGCATTTTGCATTCACTTTCATTATATCTGCCGAATTTATGTGCTCATCTTGCTTCTATACAAGTGAGAAGTAACATGAAGTGGCTGTCTTAACAATCTCTGTTTCGTACAGAATCTAGGAGGACCTAACATGCAGGAGGCATTTAACATAGGCTTTTGGGAGCAAAATTAACATACACTTAAATGGGAATTTATTTTCCAGTCTTTTACAGTTGGAAAAGAGAAATGCAGTTTTATACCCTAGGGATCCATCTCCAGAAAGAGGCACAAGAATAAGCAAAAGGTGATGATACGCAGATTTTATGAACAATCTACAGCTGTTCATGATACATCTGCCTCCCTAACCACTTTGAGCTACATCAGTAACAAGTTTAAATAAAGATGACGTGATTTGGAGCCTGGGTAGCTCAGTAAGTTAAGCATCAAACACTTGATTTTGGCTCAGGTCATGATCTTGTGGTTCTTGAATTTGAGCCCTGTGTTGAGCTCTGTGCTGACAGCATAGAGCCTGGAGCCTGCTTCAGATTATGTGTTTCCCTCTCTCCTTCTCCCCTTCCTCTGCTCACACTCTGTCTCTCTGTCTCTCAAAAATAAACAAACAGGGACACCTGGGTGGCTCAGTTGGTTCAGCATCGGACTTTGGCCTAGGTCATGCCCCTGCGGTAAGTGAGTTCAAGTCCTGCACTGGACTCTGTGTGGACAGCTCATAGCCTGGAGCCAGCTTTGGATTCTGTCTCCCCCCTCTCCCTGTTCCTCCCCTTGCTCACATTCTGTCACTCTCTCTCAAAACTAAATTAAGATTAAAAAAATTTTTTTTAATTCCAGAGGAAAAAAAAGAAGTAAATCTAAATAATCTTGGGTTAAGTGAAAGATTTTTTTTTTAAAGTGAAAGATTTCTTAAATGTGACACCAAAAGCACAACTGCCAAAAGGGAAGATTGAGAAGTTAACGTTTACCAAAATCAAAAACACCTGTTTCAAAGAACAGCATCAAGAAGGTGAAAAGACAACTCACAGACTGTGACAAAGTATTTGCAAATCGTACATGTGATGAGAGACTTGTGTCCAGTGTATATGAGAAACTCTTAGACCTCATGCCTACGGATGCAGTGATGCTGGCAGGGACGTGTGGGACTTCAGATACAAGCTGGTCACCATCTCAGACACTTGGCAAATTTTGAAGACGCACAGGATGGGATGCTAAGGAGTTAGGTTGAAGGAAGAACAGAAATTCCTGAAAACTCCCTTTCGAAGTGATAAAGATTGTTTCAAAATCTCAACTCTAAGTTCTGGAAAGTCACACCCAAGGATCAGGTGTGGTCCTGGAGGAGAATGACAAAAGTGTCACCTAGCTTCCACTCAGTCCCTGCCCCTTCTCATTTCTGTTATCACTCTTTTTATACAGAGAATCGAAATTTGTTTTATTGTTTGAGAGAGAGAAAGAGAGTGCACACCAGCAGGGGAGGGACAGACAGAGAGGGAGAGAGACTATCCCAAGCAGGCTCTGCACTGTAGGTGCAGAGCTCAACACGGGGCTCAATCCCACGAACCATGAGATCGTGACTAGAGCCGAAATCAAGAGTTGGATGCTGAACTCACCGAGCCACCCAGGTGCCCCATGAGTCTTAATTTTTACACATATGTGGTATTCAATCAAAACAGCAGATCCACAGATGGCACATGCACTGAACTTAGTAGGCGACATTAAAATAAGATTACTATGTTTAAGAAAATGTAGGAAAATATGGGTAAAAAGAGAATTTCAATAGATTTAGACTTTGTATAAGAATCAATATACACCTGATTGAAATTATGACTAAAATATATACTAACTGAAAATAATAACTCAAAGATCAGGCTTAAAAGCATTAAGACTTGGGCTGTCTGGGTGGCTCAGTTGATTAAGTGTCCAACTCTTGATTTTAGCTCAAGTTATGATCTCATGGTTCATGAGATCAAGCCCTGTGTCAGGCTCTGTGCTGACAGAGTGGAGCCTGATTAGGATTCTCTCTCTCTGCCCCACCCTGGCTTGCATACACATATATGTGTGCACACGTGCACTCTCTCTCTCAAAAATAAATTATATAGTACATTTCTCTGAAACAAGTGGTCTGGTCCTTTGCACTACCTCACTTTCTGACTTTGCTGACTAGATCCTAATGAATGTGTTGACATGCCATTTCTCAATCTGCATTTCTCAATCTAGTAGTTGGAGCCTCCTTTTAAAAAATATTTACTGATTTAGGGAGTGAGCAAGCAGAGGAGGGGGCAGGAGGAGCGGGGAAGAGAATCCCAGGCAGGCTGCACGCTCAGCACAGAGTCCATTGCAGGGCTCAATCCCACAACCCTGGGATCATGATCAGAGCCAAAAGCAAGAGTTGAATACTCAATCAACTTAGCCATGGAGGTGCCCTGAGCCTCCTTTTTGATTTAACTTCAATCTTGGTGGTACCTGGACAAATGCAATTCCATGCAAATCATATAAAAGACCACCACCTGCAGATTTGTGGAACGCTAAGTGTCTGAGACCAACAACACCCAAGTTTTGAGACTATGAGGAAGCAAAAGCAGGGTACCCTTTGGGGAGCAGGAGGCCAATAAAAAGTTAAGTAAAAGAAAAGATATAGGGGAAAGTTGACTGCGTTAAAGAGTGAAATTTTTCTTCAGCGATAATACAACTGTAAACTTCAATCTAGTCATTGCCCTAATTGTCATGAATTCTGAAGTAAAAAAAATCCTGAATAAATGAGATTTTTTCAGCCTGTTTAAAAAAAAAAAAAACAAAAAACTATGCTTGTCACTAGGACAAGATTCATTTGCACCTGGGAGAAGACAAGAAAGTAATATGTTTTACAGAACAGCACACGTCCTGCCACCAAGACTCTAAGAAATCTTGCTACTTTATGGATTTGGTGACATACATGTACCAAATCAATCCAGTAGAAGTCCATAAAAGCTTAGGGGCAGATTCTTCAGGAAATTGCAAAGCCTTCACAGAGGCTTGAAGTTACCAGATAAATGTTACTGAGCAATGGACAAAAGTGGTTAAGGGATCCAAATACTACTCATGTCTGCTTTAAAAAATAAAAAAATAAAATAACTTAGAAGGTAAAAGCAAGAGTGAGCTGTTGAAATGCATTACTGGACTGGGGGTGACCCTGGGTTTTATTAAGCGTTGACATCATTCTAGCCACCATGCTGCATTTTCACGCTACTTCTTTTACTTCTAAGAATAACCTACCAAAAAAGAATTCTTTATGAACAGAAACTGAACTGTATGTAGAAAGAAAGAAACTGAAGCCTAGAAAAGTTGATTATCTTGCCAAGGGTCACAGTTAAGTGAAGTGGGAACGAACCTCAGTTCTGAAGCGTACCTCGAAACAGAACTTGCCGTAAGAAAGATGACACATGGAGACATGGAAGAGCTAATGTTTCCCTCTTTTTTCTGTGTTTTATTTTTTGGTTTTTAAAAATTAGAAACTTAAATCACAGACATACTAAGTAAACAATAAAAAAAGAAGGTTTTGTGTTGTTGTTGTTTTTGAGCTAGCTGTTGGATTTTTAATTGCACAATGTTTGAAAACATTTTCATTGGAATGGAGGATTTTATCAGATTACATTTCTGAATTGCCTCCAAGTCTGGAGATCTGGGCTTTGGTTTTGGTTCTACAACTAGTCATAGAACTCGAGGCTTCTCATTAACTTCTCTGGGTCTGTTTCTACATCTATGAGATTAAAGAGTTCAAGACACTCAAAAATCATCTGTGACATTACATATGAAACATCTTTGTTGTTAGAGCTCAAAGTGTCTAGTAAGCTAGTAATCCAGTTATACACGTAATTGGGGTAAAAATACACAAAAAGTAGAAGAGATTTATGCGTTGTAAGAAAGTTTCATTCCAAGAAATTATATAAAAAGTGTATATAATCTCTAATTAGATCTCACTTAATACTAACTTCTTAAGGTTTCATTTCCAACATTTTATACATACTTTCTCTCCCCTTCACAACTAAATATATATCCTAATGGCTTAACAAAAATGTGAAGTTCGAGATGAGTGGGCTGAGTTCCTAAGAGGCAGGAAGCATCCACATTCCTTTGGCACCAAATAAACCTACCACTGGAGCAGAATCTAGCATATAATGGGCCCTCAAATACCGGTTTAGTGAATAATCAAAAAATGGCACTTTCTAGCTTACAGAATTTTTTATTAGAAAGGACTTCTGACTGAAACAAAATGATATAGGCTCAGAAAATTTATTTTAGTTGCCTAAGAAACTAGTAAATGGTAGAGTTGGAACTAAAAATTTAACTTCTAAATCTGAAGCCTTTTATAGTTATCTATAAATACCTGTTTAGAACAATTGATATTTTAGTGGATACTTTCCCAGGGAATTCTTAGAAGGAATGTTCAGTAGATTAGAGATGGCCACAAACTCACTGGCCTTCTTTCCATGGAGAGGAGGGTCTACAATCCCTCCTCTTGAATCAAGGCAGGCTCTCTAATTGCCTTGCCCAAGAGAAAGCAGTGGTGCCATTTTCCAGTTCCCAGCTAGGGAACTTCATGCCCGGTCTCTTGGAACATTCCTTCTGGGAGTCGCCAGCTGCCATGTACTATGTGTGATGAACATGGAAGAGACCAGAGAGAGAGAGACCTCAAGACTGCATGAAGAGGGAAAAGGAACCAGCCATCTCTACCTAGGATTAGGACTTGAGGGAATCTGTCTCAGCCTCTCTCCCTAAACCTACCTGTGAGGTGAGTACCACTAAATGATTCAAATGATACCACATGGAGCAGAACTGCATAGCCTTTTAGTGCTCAAAATTTTCACAATCATGAGATAGAATAAAAAATGGTGTTTTTTAAAACCACTAAGGCTTGCTATGGGAGAAGAATCTGGTATCTGGAAATGGGGTGCTGTTTTATCAAAAACCTTCAGTGTGGCTTCAGATCATGCAGTGGGCATAGGCTTAAAGGATCTCAAGAAAACCACAGGCAAGAGCTTTTAAGACGGAGAGGGAAATGCTCCTGGAGGTCGGAGAGAAGCAGATCTTCCCTCCAAAGAGAAGTCTGGAAACACTGCCGCTTCTGGTAATGTGGAAAATAGAGTCATTAATGAACTTGTGGATCTGGCTGGAGTGATTTCCAGGCAAAATATAAACTTTCTTTAGGTGTTTTATTATAAGCAGCCAGAAGGGAAAGGAACTAAAGAGGGAACTATTCCGTTTCCAGGCCATTATTATTGGAGTTAGAAATCTTCTAGACAATTAAGAGCAAATAGAATAAGGTTTAAAATAAAGCTTTCTCATCTCTAGTTGCTCCCAGCAAGGGACTGAAACTAACAAATGGCATCAGGACAAAGATAAAATCCAGAACACTACCAGTTAATCATGACCTCCTGAGAGTAAACAGCTCACGGTGTGGCTGTAAGACTTCTGATCAAAGTGCATGGTAGGATTTCTAAGAATTAGACTTGCTGGGGAAGGGGGAGGGGGGAAAAGAGGTGGTGGTGATGGTGGAGGGCACTTAAGGGGAAGAGCACTGGGTGTTGTATGGAAAACAATTTGACAATAAAATATTATGGGAAAAAAAAAAGAATTAGACTTGCTAAGAATAAGGGTGTACCTGCCTCTCATACTCTTAGACCCTCTCTTCTAGACAAGACCCTCTCTTCTAGACAGAAGGGCCTATAAGTATCTTTAAGAGCATGTCTCCTATATTCTATATTACTACAAGTTAATGTTTTCCAACAAGTGTACGGTTTTTCATCAGTCACAATTTCTTCCCCTGCCCCTCTGCCTCCTCCACTCTTTCCTTTCCTGGGACTCATACCGCAGGCTTAAGAAAGGCCCCTCAAAGCAGCAAAACTAGGCTGATTTTTTCATGGAAAAGGAAAAGGATTGAAAACACAGAACCCAAAGCCCAGAGGGCCAAGTCAAAAGCTGTAGAGAATAAGTCGAAGGGGGCAAGACAGGTGCCCTGGGAAGACAAACAGGAGAAATGTGTATCTGATTAGATTTCAGAGTTGCTCTGAACCATGTGTGCTCTCTCAGGGCCTTCCATTTTCATATTTAATGAATGTGAGCCCAGTTTCCCTCCATGTTTTCTACCACTTTTATGTCAGTCCTCCAATTCTTCTGAAAGAGAAGACCAACAGGCAAGAGCTGAACTTGAAAAACTGCTCCTAAAGAGCTTCCTCTGGAAAGAATGAAATCTGACCATTCGTAGCAATGTGGATGGAACTTGAGGGTGTCATGCTAAGTGAAAGAAGTCAGGCAGAGAAGGACAGATACCCTATGTTTTCACTCATAAGTGGAACAGGAGAAACTTTAATAGAGGTCTGTGGGAGAGGGGAAGGGGTAAAAATAGTTGGGGAGAGGGAGGGAGGCAAACTATGAGAGACTCTTGAATACTGAGAACAAACTGAGGGCTGATGGGGGAGTGGGAGAGGGGAAAGGGGGTGACGAGCATGGAGGAGGGCCCTTGTGGGGATGGGCACTGGGTGTTATATGGAAACCAACTTGACAATAAACTATAAAATAACATAAAATTTAATTTTTTGCATTATGTAAAATAAATAAATAAATAAATAAAGAGGTTCCTCTGTACCGAAAACTGATTTAGAGATGATCTCAACACCCTAGCCTTAGTCTGATTATCATAACATGAAACCATGGAATGCTTACTTTTCAACTGGGAGATATGTAGGTAATTGGTGACCAGAGGGCAGGACTGGGGGGTTAAGGTGGTATGCCTTCTGTGTAAAGGCATGTTTGATGATCCCTCACCTTGAATTTAGATAGAACTTTTTAAAAAATGTTTATTTGTTGGAGAAAGAGAGAGTATGCATGCACTAGTGAGGGAGGGGTAGAGAGAGAGGGAGACACAGAATCCAAAGCAGGCTCCAGGCCCTGAGCTGTCGGCACAGAGCCCGAGGTGGGAATCAAACACACGAGCTGTGGGATCATGACCTGAGCCTAAGCTGGATGCTTAACCAACTGAGTCACCCAGGTGCTGAATTTGGATAAAACTTTTGACTGGTGGAGTTGGGAAGAGGTTATATAGTGTTAGGCTGGGGGCCCAAGGCATAAGACATCAGCAGGTTCCCCTTCTGGTGGCTTGGGACACTTTTCTCTTAAAGTTATAAGCTTCCATGTAAAAAGTCCAACTATTGTGATACCAACCTAGTATGAGGAAGCCCAAGATAACTAACTCGGTAGATGAGGTGTGTGGAGACAGGGATGCCAGCCAGTCCCAGGTCAGTTTAGCCACCCTGCTTATGCATCAGACACAGCAACTGAGTGCGCCTGAGTTTCTAACTCATAAAAATGGTAAGATGCAATAAAGTGATGATGGTCTTAAGCCGCTAGGTTTTGTAATGGTTACACAGCCCTAGGGAACTGGGGCAGGAGCACTGCTGATGCTCAGGCTACTGGTTCCTGAAGGTCAGGCAGCAGTGATGACCAGGGCATCCCCAGGAGGGGCTGTAGCTGTAGGAGCTCCCATCCCTTTACATACTGGGCTTTATGGAGCTTAAGAATGAGGAGGTGTGCGAGTGTGGCCCAGAAGCATGCTATGTGGAGAAACAACCTAAAAGAGATTAATGATACCAAAGAGGTTAACTTGGTTGTAAACAGAGTAGAGGGGAACTTTACATAACAAAGCATGAAGTCTAGCTGGTGGAACAGGAGTGGTTTTCTGTGTGGTCATATAAAAATGAAAGCGAATAGGGCTAACTACAGGCAAAATGATCATATAGGTCGATTTTTCCTTCAGTTTTCTGTCTAGAATATCATCAGGTAAAACGACATGGTTTCAATGATCAATGCATATAGTGTCCATCAATTTCAGCAAAAAATTATCTGGTAAAGCCTTATGAATACAATGTACAATGAAAAACTTTCCAATTTCAAGAAAGAATTTCGAGCAAAGGGGAGCAAGTAAGAGGTATCTCAGAGAGACAGAATCTTCATGTTACCCTGGAACTAATATCCAGTTATCATGAAGACAAACCTATTTTAGCTATTTCAAGATACATAGGCAAGGGGTAGTGACAGAATAAGTCTAACGGAAATGTCTGCAGTCTTAAGCAAATGTGATCTTGGGCACCTGGGTGGCTCAGTCTATTGAGCGTCTGACTTTGGTTCAGGTCATATCTCTCGGTTGGTGAGTTCAAGTCCCACATTAGACTCACTGCTGCCTATCAGTACAGAACCAGCTTGAAATCCTCTGCCCCTCTCCAGCCTGTGCTCTCTCAAAAATAAACAAACATTAAAAAAAGAAAGAAAGAAAATGTGACCTCTGCTACCCTTGGAGGAATTGAGTCCTGCTGCTGCTGAATAGAGAACATTCTAGTTTTTCAGGTTTCTAATTTATTCTAGCAATAGTTCTAAACTCTTCTTTCCAGCTGAAACTAAGTACCCAGACGGAAGGGGTTTTGTAAAGCATCTAGCCAACGGTGCTCCTTCCCACACCCACACACCACTCTTCAGGTAGGTCAACTCACAGCTTGTCAGTAGGTGCAGTGAAGAAATGGATATGCTGCCGAAGAGTCCCTCATATGGCAAGGCTGGGGGAAAGCCAGAAAGCATGCCCACCATCCCTATGTGTTTTGGAGCTAGATTCAGAACCTCTAATTACTACCCCATGTCAGTGTGACAAACAATTAAACTGTATCAAGGAAAACTCTTAATAACAAAGCTGTTTATAGATACATAGAACAAAAAGAGAATAAGAGAAAACTTGGATTGGCTAGATCAGCCGTGCTAATTACAGTAATTTAAGTGAATTCCTTACCCTTAATTCCCATGTAGCACAAAGATGATTATGTGTGCTGTGAAATGCATCAGACCCAGCTGTTAAGTGGCACTGAGCAGTTCATGCATGCCAAGTCATGTGTCACACGCATGTGTATCACTCACAGATCTGTGGCAAACACAGCTGTCAGGAGAATAAAGATCTCCTTTCCCAGTTATTAGAAACAAGACTGAGTGAGGATGATGGAGTGGAAATTCGATGACCTGGAAGGAAAATGTTCTTTGGACTCTTCTAAGCCTCGTACAGAATATCTAAGGAGCAGGGCAATTGCTCTATAAAAGCAGTTTCTCTGCAGTACAGGAGTCAAAGAGCTGTGGCAAGGTGGTCCGAAATACATAGCACACGGACTTCTGTGCCCACAGGTGCACACGCTAACAGCTATGAGGCCATGTTTTCATCAGCTATGAAAATGATTCATGGTTATCTACCATACTTACAGTGAAGCCGACACGGTGGCAGAGAGAGGAGAAATAACAAAAGGGAAAGGGAGAGAAACATCTCTGTGAGAGGGAAGACCATCCAGAAAAGCCCAACTGGAGATCATACAGTGCGCTCTGTCTGGGAGAATCTCAAGGAACAGTCCTGGACAGACAGGCAATAAAGGACGCTTGGGATAAATAAAGGTCCTGATTGTGAAAATCTTGTGAATTATAAAGAGTTTACAATTTTAGCCTGAGAGAGAATAGAGAGCTTATTTAAGAAAGTATCATTTTCCTATTTGTATTTTTAAAGACTCTTCGGAAAAGCAAAAAGTAATCCATTATATTAGGAGACAGGCTAGCAACCATTCCTAGGTCAGTGGGGCTGGGGAGGTAGAGAGGATAGTAACTGGAAGACAGTATGTGGAAGCTTCTGGAGGGCTAGGAATGTTTTGCTGCTTGAACTGGGTGCTGTGTACGTGAAAAATTTACTAGCTATAGACATATATATCTACTTATACAAATGTAAGTTATAATTCAACAGAAAATTTCACTAATAAAAGATTACTTTGGCTGAAGACAGAGAATGGGCTGGAGGAGACAGGCAACAGATGAAGGATGCTGGCCTAAGGGAAAAGTGAAGGGCCTGAGCATTACCAGAGGCAAGAACGTACCAGGAAGGATTTGGTGGCTGAACAGCTATGGAAAGTGAAAGAATGAGGGGAGACAAAGTTGACCCGAGGCTGCAGCTCAGAAGGCTGGTGGACGGCTATGCAGTCTCCTGATAAATGTCACCAAGGACAGAGGCTCTCCTGGCCTCCAGCTCATTTATGAAATAAGCCCAAGACCATCCTTAAGGTCTCTAAGATCCCTGGCAGCAGTCTGAACAAGAACTTAGCTCTGAGATAATGAGGTGCCAAAGGTCCAGCTTGACAGGAGAAACAAAGGCTCAAAAAACTGCTTCCAGCGAAGGAGGAAAACCGAATGAATGGAAAACAGCTGTCAAATTGGTGTCCAGAGAAGTATGCACTCATCCCAAGAGGCAGAGGGTGGCCGAGGAGAGAATACCTAATACCTGTACCGAAACTGCCATGAAGGCTGGGAGGAATCTGTGGAAGAGACCAGGAAATAGGAACACACAGACTCCCCAGCTCCTGTAAGAGTGAGCATCTCATAGGAAGGAGCCGGAGCCGCTGTCTGGGCTGACTGAGCAGGCCGCGCCCTGTAAACACCCTCCTCCTCCTCACCGTCCACACCTATGCCTGACGAGTGGCAACTCAAAACAACGGTCTGGTGGTTTGAACCGGGTTATCTGTGTGTCTGTTATAAATCATGCACCACAGATTAAACACTTGGAGAAGCAGTCTGCAGCAGCTGAATAGTCTGTGGGTACCAAAAGCCATGAAAGAATATCTTTCCCAATGGACTAAGAACAGCTTACGATAAAATGATTAGTTATATTCCAGTAAACACTACTCAAAATGTGGGAACCTGTAATGGAAGGAAGCTACTCCAGAAGGTAAGATGGAGAAGGGGTGAAAAGGTTTTTTAAAACTTCACATATTCATGCCTGGAATGCTTTAAAATGCGAAAGCAACACAAAGTGGGGAAAATAACATTCTCCTTTTTTTCTTAAATATGCTGTGAAGCCAATACCAGATTATAAATAGAGAAAACCACCCCCAGAAAAGCTGGCAAATTCAAGAAGAAAAAGAGTTATTTTAGATCCCCCTCTTTCCTTTCAGTCTGTAAGAGCAAGGTGAAGTATTTATACAAGGAAACAGATTTTTGTCTTAAAAATCACAAATACTTCAATCAAACAGAAATTGGAACGAGGGGCTTTAAGCTTGGCTACATCTCTGTGGTCTCCATGAGCTGACAGCTAAACGGAGCAATACAAGCAAGGCCTGGAAGGCAGTCCCCGCTCCAGCACCAGATCAGCGACTCCCCCCACTCCTCCTGCCAGTAGGAGTCTTAACCTAGAAATGCTGGTCAAGCAGTCATCTGGTGTTGGGTGCAAGGCTCTTTATACGAAACGTTCCCAACAACTGACAACAAGGCGACCATTCATGGCCCGCAGAAGCCGGGAAAGGGCGGTCAGTGGCAAACCTTGGCTTTGGTTGCAGCTGAGGCAAGAGCAGCTGCTGCGGCCGTGGCCACATTTCCTTCAGAAATTTCATGTTCTACTTTCTTCTTCCCGAGATCACTTTCTCTTTCTTTACAAGTATCAGTGAGTTCCTTGTTCTCTTCAGTTTCCTTTTCTTCTGAAAAAAATCAGAAAGCTTTATTACCAGTGTGCCCTGTCTCAATAAGTCATCTTACTTCTCACCTCCGCCACATGACAAACTAGGACTGAGATTACAAAGAGATCTCAGTATCTTCTTCTTTGTAAGACTTTCGCAGAGCCATTCCATGCATGTAAGGGAGCTTCCATCTGAGACAGATTTTCTAAATAGTCCGCTTTGTCTTCCCTTCATTTCTCTAAGATCTCTGTGTAGTTCCCTAGGATATAAAGGAAACTAAGCCCTGCCGTAAGACTAACAAGATCAGTCAATGAAACGCTCTGAGAAACCCTAGTGTCTGGAGGAAATGAGAATAAAGCACTTCCGCAAGTCTTCTGAGACAGGCACAATGGATGCGCCGGCCACTGACCGTGACTGCTGTTACAATGAGCAACTTGTTTGTCGACTACTACTGAAAACAAGGTAGCCACTGGGATTAGCACTGGTGCCGAGGAGCCAAATAAAACTCAAACTTGAACATTTATTTATTGTTACATTAAGAAACAAACCGAGCGCCAGTATCGCCCAGTCAGTCAAGCGTCTGACTCTTGGTTGCAGCACATGTCATAATCTCATGGTTGTGGAATCAAGCCCCATGCTGGGCTCTGAGCTGACAGTGGGGGGCATATTTGGGATTCTCTCTCTCCCCCTCTCTGCCCTTCCCCTGTTCACACCCTCCCTCAAAATAAATAAAGATTAAGAAGGAAGGAAGGAAGAAAGAGAAAAAAAGAGATAAAAAGAAAGAAAGAGAGAAAAGAAAGAAAGCCCAATGAGCGAGTTAAATATTTCTATATAACTGAACACAAGTCTCTCATCACACAGTTCTCCAGTGCTTTTTAGTTTTACGTAATAAAGTCTAAAGAGTTTCCTCAAATTACCTGATTTGGTGTCCTCACTAACTTCACTGTCCTGCTCCTTCTCACTATGTTTTTCATTTTCTCCATCTTGTGCTTTATCACCGTCATCAGTTTCGTTTTCCCCTTTGTTTTCTGCCTGAAAGAGGGACAAAAGAAGAGAACAAAGAGTGAGTAAAAAAAAAAAAAAAAAAAAAACCCAGTCCTTCTACAAGTGATATTATCTAAGAGTAACAAAAGATTCCACTATTTTTGGCAGGAAGTGCACTAGGACCTTGGAAGCCCAAAGCCCCTGGAGACAAGAGCTAGAAATCAATACATTCAAAGAAACACCTTTCACCACACCTGAGCACTCACATGTTAATACGCCTCCAAAACACACAGTTTCTACCCTCTTTGCGCCCTGCGCTATATAAACGGCATCCAAGGGAATGTCACGGAAATTCAATTATGTTATTTACTGGTTAAGTAGAGAAATACTTAATAAACAAATGGAATACTGATTACCTGTGCAAAAGAACCAAGAGCATTTAAAATGTACATTATCAACTGAGAAGATGGAATACTACCAAAATTAAAAGCTGACACAGCCATAAATACAGTCATCTGCTAATGGTTTTTAGGAAGAGCCACAACAGGGCATCCGTGATTATGCTCTGGAGACTGAAAACTTCAATTCTTCTGGTCAGAATTTGGTTTCATATGCTGATTTTGAAATCCTGTGACTTTGGACAAATCATGTAATACTGCCTATAAAATGAAGAGACTATCATTGACTTGATGAGACTGTTTAGGAACCAGATGAATTCACAAATGGGAAATACAAAGCATAGTATTTGGAACAGTGTAAGAATTCTATCCCAGATTGTATATGTTCACTCAAATAGCGAGTGAATGCTCATTATGGCTCCTACTCTTATCTTTTTTAACTGAAGTACACTTGACATAAAATGTTATATTAGGTTCAGGTTTATAACATAATTGACAATTCTACATTACACAATGGTAACTATGATAAATCTACTTACTTTCTGTCCATGTATTATTACAGCACTGACTATATTCCTGATGCTGTACTTTTCACCCCGTGACTTATTTCATAACTGAAAGTTTGTACCTTAATCCTTCTTTACCTATTTTGCCCACATCCCTAATCCCAGTTCCCCTCTGGCAATCACCAGCTTGTTCTCTGTTTCTGATTTTTCGGTTTTGTTTTGTTTTTTAGATTCCATGCAGAAGTTAAATATTAACTGTAGTTACCTTTCTCTGACTTATTTCACTTATTCTAACACCCTCTAGGTCCATCCATGTTGTGAATGGCAAGATCTCATTCTTTTTTATGGCTGAGTAATAATATTCCAGTGTGTGTGTGTGTGTGTGTGTGTGTGTGTGTGTGTGTGTGTGTGACAGATATACACACACCACTTCTTTATCCATTCATCTATCAGTGGACATTTATACTGCTTCCATACCTTGGCTATTATAAATAATGCTGCAGTGAACACAGGGGTGGCACAGATCTTCTTGAATTGGCATTTCCATTTTCTTTGGGTAAATACCCAGTAGTGGAACTGCTGGATCATACGGTAGTTCTATTTTTAACTTTCTGAGGAGGCGCCACAGTTTTCCAGAGTGGCTGCATCATTTACATTCCCATCAATAGTGCATGAGGGCTCATCTTCCCCACATCCTTGCTAACACTTTTTGTTACTAGCTGTTCTGATTGGTGTGAGGTGGTAGCTCAATGCAGTTTTGATCTGCATTTCCCTGATGATGAGTGATACTAAGCATCCTCCCATGTGTCTGCTGGTCACCTGTATGTGTTCTTTAGAAAAAGGTCTATTCTGGTCCTCTGTCCATTGTTAAATCACGTGCCCCTGATCTTGAAGAGGCCGTAAAGTCCTGTCTGCCTCACTCACCTTGTGTTTACAGCCTCTCTGAGTCAGAGATCAAGTCACAAACACAGGGGTCACTTTGACGCCTTCTACACACTAGCTTCAATGTCTCCTCCACGCAGGTGGAATCTTTGATTTCCTCTCTTCCATTTCAGTATTTATAGTTCTACCTGCTCTTTAAGACCCACTTCAAATGTCACCTTCTGATTAAGACTTTTCTAAATATTTTCCTGTTGGCAGTTAAATCTCCTACAAAATTCCTTAATGTTCTATAATTCTCTCCTGGCACAAGTATAGGACCCAACTCCATAATTCAACATAAAAACCACAATTTTGTATTCATCTTCCCAACTGTCCCTGAAAGGGATATAAAAGAAGAGGCTAGGAGGCTAGGGAGTGGATAAATCTTCCTCAAATAAATAAGTGAAAAATGTCCTATGTTATGCTTTGTGAGAATTATACCTTTTATCAGCAAAGTCCAAATGGCTGACAGAATCATCTGTAGTTCCCTGAGAGGGATCAAGGACAAAATAAACCCAAACCATTATGCTATGAAATGCATGCTCTCTGTATCTTTTCTGTTGTAGAAGAATTCAAACAGACTTTCACCTTTTCAGGCTGCTGACCATCAGTATCTGTTTCCATTTTTTCCTCTTCAGCCCCTTCTACAAACAAAAGAATAAGAACAAGTAACACAATATGGAAAAAAAGTAAAAGCTTCCATACAGCTTTGAGTATCTGAAGTACAACTATGCACAATCATAAGGGCGAGTCTCACAACCATAGGCTGACAGAAGAAGTCTGGCATAAAACACAGACTTTGTGATTGTATTAATTTACAGTTCAAAAACAGATGAAAATAACAGCGTTAGAAATCAGGACAGCAGTTAACCAAGGAAGGAGTGGACAGGCAAAAGTGGGTTCAAGGGGGGCCTGAGGTGCTGGTAATGATTTGTTTCCTGATCTTGGAGCTCATTACATGAATGTGTTTAATTTGTGAAAATGCGTGTGGCTGCCCACTGAGGACTTTTATTTTCTGTATGTATAAAAATAAATACCTCAAAGACATTTTAAGAAAGAGCAAAAAAAATAAATAAAGCCCCAAATAATTTATTATTATTTAACCAACACTTAATGAGTGAGTGTGAGTGTGTGTGAGTGTGTATGTGTGTGTCTTTCTTTACCTTTGAGAGCAGACAGAGGCAGTGCAAGTGAGGAAGGGGCAGACAGAGAGGATCCTAAGCAGCCTCTGCGCTCCTAGTGCAGAGTCCGACTCACGGCTCAAACTAATGAAACCACGAGATCAGGACCTGAGCCAAAACCAAGAGTCAGATGCTTAACTGACGGAGCCAACTGGCTGTCCCATAGGTATATATTTTGAGTCAAGTACTCAAATATATTGGAGAAATATTGCAGAGCTAGGTATTCACCGAGTCCCCAGAGCATCACACACTGGCCGGAGAAGACACAAACCAACAAGTCCACCACGTACGTGCACGTATGAGACCTGTGAGAAGCATGCAGGGCACGACTGTTTCAATCAGGGAGGGATAGACGGTTATGTGAGCGTTTTCTAGGCAGACATGGCTGGCAGGGTGGGTAGTACAAATAAAGAGAAGGACATTTCAAGCAAAGAAACTGAAAGACTCAAGGATGCCAGGGAAATGTCATTGGTGATGACTAGGAAGGGGAGAGCAGATAGGAAAAATGAGGAAGGAGATAATGTTGGCAAAGGCCACGTGAGGAAAAACTCTGAATGTGGTACTAAGGGAGTCTCAACTATATCCTACAGGTAAGAAATTAATGAAGATTTCTTTAAAAAAGCCAAAAACCAAAAACCAACAATACAATCAGAAATGTGCTGACAGCTTGGAGCCTAGATCCTGCTTCCAGATTCTGTGTGTCTCTCTTTTCCACCCCTCCCCAGCTAGAGCTCAGTCTCTGTCTCTCTCAAAAACAAAAAAACAAACATTTTACATATGAGGGTTTGCTGTGGTTTTAAATAAAAACACCCAAATAACCTACAGCTTAAATCCTTACATTACCCTCTTGTAAATGACAAGACAAATCATATGTATCCTCAATGAGAACTTTTAAGCATACATATTTAAAACTAATGGTGTCAAAGTTACTGAAAAGGAAAATGCCTCTTGCTCTAAGTCTCTCAGATGGAACTAGACCTTGCTTCCAGAATTCTGACTGACCAGGAGCTCCAAGGGATATGACAGTTTGGGATGTCATGAATCTCATATAAGGTAGAAGATTACAACCTTCTAAAAAATGCCTAAAGGCTATAGTACCAGAAGTGGGACCAGAGTGTGGAAGACGTGCGGCCAGGATCTATATTGGGATCCTATATCTGGATCAAGTGTTTGAAAAACTAGAGGGGGACTATCACACCCGGACATACTTGCATGTAGCAGCTCACTGCCAGGAGGCTGAGCCCTGGACTAGCCAGCTCCAGGGCAGGGAAAGGAAGCCAGGTTTCCTACACAGAGCTGGCCATAGGGTTGGCCAATGGGATCTCAAGCAGTGGCAACCCCTAGCTATCAGAAGTATCAAAATCTCTGCAGACAGTCTTTCCAATCGCAATTTTGGCCATTTAGAGCAAACATCAAGAAAGGAAACCACTAAGCCTGAGCAGAAATATTAATACTTACAACACTCAAGGATTGCCAATAGGAGATCTGCTGGATGCCAAACCTTGGCAGAGTGATGGATACAACAGATAAATAAAAGAGAGAATCATAAAGAGCTCCAATCAACAGAACTCCCCTATGACCCAGCAACAGCACTGCTAGGGATTTACCCAAGGGATATAGAAGTGCTGATGCATAGGGGCACATGAACCCCAATGTTCATAGCAGCACTTCCAACAATAGCCAAATAATGGAAAAAGCCTAAATGTCCATCACCTGATGAGTGGATCAAGAAGATGTGATATATATATACAATGGAGTATTACATGGCAATGAGAAAGAATGAAATACAGCCATTTGTAGGAAAGTGGATGGACCTCGAGGGTGTCACGCTAAGCGAAATAAGTCAGGTGGAGAAGGACAGATACCATATGTTTGCACTCATAGGTCTATCAGGAGAACAGGAGAAACCTAATGGAGGACCAGGGGGAGGGGAAGGGGGAAAGAGAGTTGGTGAGAAAGAGGGACACAAAATCTGAGAGACTCAGTCTTCAGTATTGAATACTGAAAACGAACTGAGGATTGCAGGGGAAGGGGAGGGGGGAAAAGAGGTGGTGGTGATGGAGGAGGGCACTTGTGGGGAAGAGCACTGGGTGTTATATGGAAACCAATCTGACAATAAACTATTAAAAAAAAAAACTCCAACCAACAAGAGAATATTAGAGACATGCAGAGAAAACCCTAAAGATCAAAAGTTTTTCTAAATGCTTTATCCTTTAGGCCAGTCATCTGCAGAGGCAAAAAACCAAAATGAATCGCTTCTTGGCCTTTTGGCTAAGATCAAGTGTAAAAACCAAAATGAAATGGGACACCTGGGTGGCTCAGTCAGTTGAGCGGCCAACTTTGGCTCAAGTCATGATCTCATGGTTTAAGAGTTCAACCTCCATGCTGGGCTCGCTGCTGTCAGCACAGAGCCCACGTCAGATTCTCCATCTCTCTCTCTCTGCCCCTCCCCCGCTTATGCTCTCAAAAATAAACATTAAAAACAAAATGAACCCAAAATTTCGTTTTCTAGAAATGAAGTCAGAGGAAACAGATTAAACTGGGTGAGAAGAAAATTATGAAACTATAAAACACATCTAAAGAAATGATCCATACAGAGACCTCTGAGATGGGAAACATGAAAAAGCATGAAAGATAAGCTAGGCAAAAGCAAATCCAAGGAACAGGGACTTTCTTCCATAATACTATTAGTTAATACAGTCATCAAGAATAGAGCATTATTAGAAATAAAGGATGACAATGTATGAGGAAAAGGTTTAATTCACTAGAAAATGATTAATTCTTTATACTTTTAAACCTAATACATCAAAACTGACAGAATGGCAGTGTAGAAATGAAAATGTGCCTCACAACAGGGGGTTGAGCATACTTTTCTCAATTTCAAGCTCACATGCAACATTAAAAACTACTAATCAGAAATTAAGTCAAAAAGTAAGTTTTAACAAATTTCAAAAAGTCAATGACATTCAAATCAAAACTGCTCACCATAATACAATGAAATTAGAAGTTTAAAATATACACATAATTTTTCTGTGCTTAGAAATTTTGGAAATCAGTAAAAATCAGCATGAAAAGGGAAATGTAAAGGCTGCTTAAACTTACATTAGAAAAGAAAAACACACTCAATATTTACACTCTTGTGTTCTTGATAAGAAACAGGAAAACATAACAGAACATAGAAGGCACGTGCACGTGCACACACACACACAACGATAAAAATCAAAGAAATGTAAAGCAAAAACACAACAAAGATAAAACAGATACGATAGAGAGAATCAATATACCCCAAACTTGGTTCTTTGAAATAATAAAGGCTATAAATCAGTGTGACACATCAGGAAAAGGGAAAGAAGGCACAAAATAATTATATTAGGACTGGAAAAAATAGTCCTATTAGTAAGTCAAAATGGAAATGACAAAGTACTCCGAAAAATTTAACGTTGAATGGAAAAACTAGATTAAATGGACAAATTATTATGGCACTTGGGTGATTCTGTCAGTTAAGCGTCCAACTTTTGGTTTCGGCTCAGGTCACAATCTCATGGTTTTGTGGGTTCAAGCCCCATATCAGGCTCTGTGCTGACAGTGAGGAGCCTACTTGGGATTCTCTGTCTCCCCCTCTCTCTGCCCCTTTCCCACTCATGCTGTCTCTCTCTCATTCTCCCCCTCTCTCAAAACAAATGAATGAATGAATGAATGAATGGACAAATAATTAGAAAATGTATTTTACCAAACAGTCTCAAGAAGAAAAAGAAGTCCTAAATAGTCCTATAATTTTTTTTAAAACTCAAATAATTAAAAAATTTAAAGCAAATCACAGGTCCAGATGTTTTTACTGGGGGAATTCTACTAAACTTTTAGGGAAGGTAGGATTACAATCTTACTTAAACTTTTCTAGAGAACAGAAGAGAGAATGCTACCCCCCCCCACTATTCTCTGAGGCCAGTATAATCTTGATTCACAAATCAGATACCAACAACAGATGAGGAGTATTAGAGGCCACTAGGCTAAATCTAATTCATAATCGCAAATAAAAATCTAAGCAAAAAAATATGAAAACAGAATATAGTGGTGTATAAAAAAAGGCAATATATTATGACAAAATAATAGGACAGTATCAGAAAGGTAACTTAACATTTATAAATCCACAAATTTAAAGACTTATTTGATCATACCCATTAAGTGTTTGATAAAGTTCAGTATCTTTCATGACAAGCTCCTGGAAAACCAGGGATACAGGGAAGTTCCTGAGCCCCAAAAACTGTTATTAATAATCCTACGACAACTGCCATCCTTCCTGGAGAGATGCATACAGTATTTCCTTTAAAATCAAGAGTAAGACATGGGTAACAGTATTACTATTTTCTTTCAATACTGCCATGAAGTTAAAGCTCAAAGTGTCATTTAAGAAAAAGAGGTAGTTATGATTGCAGAGAATAAAACTGGATACCTGAAAGAATCTGCAGCAAAGTTACTAGCAATAAACAGAGTTTAGCAAGGCAGTTAGCTAAAAGTTAACATACAAAATCAACCACATTTCATAGGTTAAAAGTCAATTTCACATAAAGACACATGAAAAAACAAAACCTGAATGGTATCTTAAAACTGCTAATCATAGAATAAAGGACTAACTGTACTCAATTAAAATTAAAGATTTCTTTTCGTTAAATGAGGCCAAAAAGAAAGAACAAGTAACCAAATGGGAGAAAACACATGCAGCACGGCAATTAGATCAGTAGATCAGATTTCTAAAAATCATAAAAACTATTTAAAAGTGAGCAAACAACAAAAATAACTGTGTTACAGAATGACATATGTATGCCCATTAACTAGAAGACCCTCAGGTCAGTTACATAGAGAAGTGGGCCACTATGGACTGCCAGTCTCCAGAACACTGACTGAGATATGAATGTTGTTTATAAGCCAAATAAATAAACCACAATGGAATGTCACTTTATACCTAGTGTATCAACAGACACGAACACTACAAGTGTATGATCATGTGTTACTGGCTGAAGTGTCAACTGATATGCCCACTTTGGGGGAAAAAACACCATAATTTCCTAAAACCCTGTAACTCACAGGATCGATCCACAACAAAATAAGAAGTTATACAAGAATAATTAAGGTTCAATGTTTAAACTATTCAATGTGTTAGTGTTCCTTTATCAAAAAATTTGCCTTATGAAGAAGTGACACCCGAATTAAACGGAGGGCCGAGTGACGTCAACTCCTGGTCTCAGTTGTGGCAACTAGTCCACCAAGCACACTTTGCAGGAGCACTGGTGCCCTGTGGGGCACACAGAAGGTTGGACATGTGCGGCTGAGAACAAACAGACACCAGGAAGAGAAGAATGGATGATTAAACGGGCTTATAATCACACAACAGAGTATTTTACAGCAGTGCAAATAAATGAACTGTGCCTACGTGGATAACGTAACTACATGGATACACAATGAAAACAACAGTAAAACAAAGTCTCAGAAGTCTAAATGAATCATGTTTTATAAAGCTGAAAAACAAAATTATACCTAACATGTTAAGCACTTCCTTCCTTCCTCCCTCCCTTCCTTCCTTTTTTGAGGGGCAGTGAGGGGCAAGAGAGAGAGAGGGAGAGAAAATCTTAAGCAGGCTCCACGTCCACGATGGAGCCCAACACGGGCTCAATCTCACAATTGGTAGTTCACAACCCGAGCCGATATCAAGAGTCAGATACTTAACCAACTGAGTCACCCAGGCACCCCAAGTATATTTTTGTGATAAAAGTCACTTAAAAAGTAGAATAAGATTCAAAATTTAGGATTCTTAGTGCTGGCAGCAGGAAGGTGAGAAGATAAGGGAGAAAGAGAGATGAAAATTACTGAGAACGCTCTAATTCTTAGTTCATATGAAATATGTAATACGCATTAAGACACATTCAAATATAACAGTGAAGAGATCTGAACAAAAACCAAACACAGATGGGGTTTAAGAAAAAAAAAAAACACCCTAACTTCCCAAGTTACTGTTAACTGAATGTGCACTGGGCCACCTTTGCTGAGTCAGCTTAATTACAGACTGAGTAAGTATTATGTGGGAGAAATTCAGTATTTCTTTAAAAAGATAATCTGCTTTTAAATAACAACCTGCAACCTACAGCTCCACATTCTAGATCGCACACTCCCCGTGTCTACTGTAAGGCAAGTCCAACTTGGTATTAACTTTTTAAGTTAGCTTGGAGTCCAAGATGAACAGTTACGTAATATTAATATCTATTCATATAATGGTAGTACTGTTAAAGAGACCTTCTCTAAGGGGAGAAACCTGCAGACAAGTGCTCAGACCTTTAATGAGACATCTATTAAGAGTTAATTATGAGTTATGTGTTCCTCAAGATGCTATGTGGAGGAGTATGTAAAGTGGTTTCTATCCTACAAAACATTTTTTCAAGCTGCTTTTAGACATCTTGGAAAAAGAAACACAAAACAACAGCTTCTCTTTGGTCTGAATTCTGATTGGAACTGTAAATGCTTAAGAGACTGCGGGCCCTCACATATGCCATGTCATCTTGTTGATGTCTACGAACTAGACGGTTGGAAATCCTTCCCTACAAATGTGTGGTCTGACCCATGTCTGCAAAGATAAATGAAGAGGATACTAGAATGAACAAAATAAAAATCCTAACTTAAGCAAACAGGCATGTAACATAAACCATTGGACCATGTGCCAAACATAAAAAGAAGGAGAAAGTTAAAAAAAATCCTTTGACATGTAACTGAGCTATGAGAGGAATGCACGGTCGGCCAGGGGAAAATATCAACCTCATAGCTCACAGTCAGACCTGATGCCACAGAAAGGGCTCTGTGAGGAGCAGACGGACAGAAACTATTCTCAGCTTTGCAGGCTGTGTAGGTCTTAGCTGCAACTCTGCGGCTCCGCCATGCAGCACAGAATCAGCCATGAAAGCAGCCCGACAGTGAACGAGCATGGCTGTGTTGCACTAAAACTTCACAGACCATGAAATGTGAATGTCATATAATTAGTACATGTCAAGAAGATTGTTTTTCTTTCATTTTTCCCCCCAACCATTTAAAAATGTAAAAATTATTCTTATTTATTCTGGGCTATATAAAAACAGGTGGCAACCTGGATTTGGCTCAAGAACCAAAATTTCCTAGCCCCTGCTCTAGAAGCTGCTGAATTCTGGATCCAGACTGTTCAGGTTTGAATCCTGTCTCTGAATTTACTAGCTGAAATGACCTTGGACAAACTACTTAGCTGACAAGTGCCTCAGCCTCCTTATCTACAAAAAGATTATAGTAGCACTAACGATAAAACAAATTATTTCATGCAAAATGCTAATAACTGCCTCATAGTAGGTACTCAACAACATAAATATTAGCTGGGGCGCCTGGGTGGCCCAGCTGGTTGAGCATCTGACCTCAGCTTGGGCCACCCCCAGTTCCCAAGTTTGAACTTAGCTGTGCTGACAGCTAAGAGCTGGGAGCCTGCTTTGGATTCTGTCTCCCACTCTCTCTGCCCTTCCCCGCCTTTCAAAAACTAAAATAAAACATTAAGAAAAATTTAAAAGTATATTAATATTAGCAAATACAGTAGGTTGGACCCAAGTCTTATCTATTAACACGAGCCCTTGCATTGGCCTTTGGCACCACCTCGGTGACAACAGAGGGCTCTAGTTCTGCCCTGAATTTCCAAAGGTGTATCATCTGTGACTTGCCCTCTCTGTATGACCTTGTTTTTTGGTTCTTGGAAGCTGATTTTCCTTTCTCAAAATTTTATTAAATTCTAGTTATTTGATATATAGTGTAATATTGGTTTCAGAACCTACACAGAACACCCAATGCTCATTATAACAAGTGCTCTCCTTAATACCCATCACCCATTTAAATGATCCCCCTGATCAACCTCCCTCAGTTTGTAATCTATCATTAAAAGTTTCTTACGGTTTGCTTCATTTTTTTTTGAGAGAAAGAGGGCACAAGTAAGTGAGGGGCAGAGAGAAGGAGAAGAGAGAAGCGGGGCTCACCCAGGCTCACCCAAAGTGGGGCATAAGCTCACTCGAAGTGGGGCTCGTGCTCACCTGATGCGGGTCTCAAGCTCATCAGGAGCAGGGCTCAAGCTCACCCAGTGTGGGACTTGAACTCACAATCTGTGAGATCATGACCTGAGCCAAAGTCAGATGCTTAACAAATGAGCCACTGAGGTGCCTCCTTTTTTTTTTTTTTAAGTTTATTTATTTATTTTGAGAGAGCGTGCAGAGAGAGAGCATCCCAAGCCGACTCATCACTGTCATTGTGGAGCCCAACATGGGGCCCCAACTCACGAACCTCAAGATCATGATCTGAGCTGACTGAAATCAAGAGTCACATGCTTAACCAACTGAGCCACCCAGGTGCCCCCCACCTCAACTCTTTTTTACCCCTTCCTGTATGTTCATCTGTTTCTTATACTCTACATGAGTGAAATCATGGTATTTGTCTTTCTCTGACCTACTTCTTTCACTTAGCATAATATACTCTAGCTTCACCCACATTGTTGCAAATGGCAATATTTAGGGCATTTTGATGGCTGAGTAATATCCCACTGTATGTATATGTGTATAGATAAACATATATATATACATACCACATTTTCTTTATCCATTCAACACCTGATGGGACACAGGCTCTTTCCATAGTTTGGCTACTGTTGATAATGCTACCATAAAAACTGGGGTGCATGCACCCCTTCAAATCTGTATTTATAGCCTTTGGGTAAATACCTAGTAGTGCAATTGCTAGATTGTAGGGTAGTTCTATATTTTAACATTTTGAGGCACCTCCATACTGTTTTCCAGAGTGGCCGCACCTGTTTGCATTCCCACCAACTGTGCAATAGGGTTCCCCTTTCTCTGCATCTTTGCCAACACCTGTTGTTTCCTGTGCGGTTAATTTTAGCCATTCTGATAGGCGTACCTGTCAGAGGTACCAGGTACCTAATCATAGTTTTGGTTTGTATTTCTCTGATGATAAGCCATATTCAGCATCTTTTCATGTGTCTGTTAGCAATCTGGATGTCTTTTTTTGGAAAAATAACCATTCATGTCTTCTGCCCATTTCTTAACTAAACTATTCCCCCATGTGACTTCTGACTGTTCCTGTAAAGGGTCAAGAAATGTTGCAGAAGCACGTGCCCTTGTCCCATTCTTTTATAATGTCACTAATGGGACAGGGATAGCCTACCAATCGGAACGACCAGGGGTCGGCAAACTATACAGTCCTGCTGCCTATTTTTGCAAATACAGTTTTCTTAGAACACAGCCCCACTCCTTTGTTTAATTACAGTCTATGGTTGGTTTTGCACTACAAAGGCAGAGCTAAGCAGTTATGATAGAGGCTGGTTTGCAAAACCTTGAAATTTCTATTGTGTGGCCTTTTATAGAAATGTCTGCTGAAGGCTGTGACAGAAAACTTCATGCTGTGATACTCCTGCCTATGAATGAAGATACTGAGGGGGCGTCTACTCTCAAGTTCTCAATTTTCAATGTTGGGAACTGAGGGACACTGGCACTAGGGGATGTGACCAGAACCCAGGACCATGCTTACCCAAGGCGGTCAGATTCTAGGGTGGTCCTGTTCATCCCTGACTCATGGTTTTCATGTCTTTTTATAATCGCCTTCCCATGAGTGTGAACAGCATCTGTGAGGCAAACGTGATGGGATGCTCAGTTATATAAGACCGCTACTCTCGCTCTAGCCTCTCTTTGCCAGCTTGATGCAGCAAGCTGCCATGCCGGGGAAGCCTACATGGTGGAGAACAGTGGGTGGCCTCTAGTAGTTTTGGGCAGCTTCCATCTGACAGCCAGCAAGAAACTAGAATCTTCAGTTCTACACCTGGAAGTAAATTAATTCTGACAACAGGGGTGAACGTGGAGGCGGATTCTTTAGTAGTCAACTTCCAGATGAGAACACAGCCCCGTCACCACCTTGAGTGCAGCCTTGTGATATCGGAAGCAGAGGACCCAGTTAGGCTGTGGCACATAGTTCTATGACTCACAGAAGCAAGGAGATAAACATACCTTGTTTTAAACCACTAACTTTATGGTAATTTATTATGCAACAATAGATAACTATACACCTACTGAACTTTTGAATGAACCTGAACCAAGGATGAGAGGTAAATTAGCTGGCATCCACGACAGCTGTATCTTCAGACACTAGGAACAAGAATTGGCACTGCCAATCCGGTTCCACTCTATCCCTTGCCCTGTCTTCCACAGATGCAGCACAGATACCCCAACTACCTCTGGGCCTCCACCTCCATGTTTGCTCTGTGCCCCCAAACGTGTTTTAGCGTGAGGGGTGTGTGTCACTTTCATCCTTCTTAGAGAGCTGGGCTTCTGCCTCCTCTCAAACCCCAGACCAGAACGCGGTCTTTCATGGAAACCACACCTTTCTCCTAGCTTTTCCAATCAAGGGTTTCTTGCTCTAGTGATGATAATATCGCCACCAAAACCAGAATAAGGAGATCTAGAAACCACCTCCTAAAGAGTTGAAAGAACTGGGAAAGTTAGCATGGAGGAGAGAACAAAACGCTTGCAAAAATGATAAATAATGATGGTGACTTGGTGGGAACTCTTCTATTTCCTGCATGTCACCTGTAAACTGTCAGCAGATAACTTCTAAAATAGACTGAATCCTGTAATTTCTCCTACCTGGGGACTTTTAATTTTCCACAAGGTAAAAGCCCTTCAAACTCCTCCCACTCCCAATACATCTATATAGCTGCACTTGGTCCCAGTACCTGCTCCCCACAGACTTCTTGCTATTATTTCCAGAATATGCCACACATGTCCATCCTTTTTTCCTTTTTCATTATGGTTTAAAAGGTTACCTCCTCAGTGAAGCCTTCCCACTGACCCAATCGGAACTTGTGTTTCTTCCACCTGTGCCTCTATCTATACCTGTGTGCTTCTTTCTTTCCTTCCTACCTTCATTACCTACCTACTTACAACATCTCCCCACCCTAACTGAATATCCTTCAAGGACAAGTGTTTAATTCAGTGACTCACAAAGTGTGGTCCAGGTGGAAACGTCCCCAAGGTCAAAACTATTTTTATAACAACACAAAGATGTTATTTCTCTTTTCACTCTCATCTCCCGCAAAGGTGAAGTGAGGCTTCCTAGAGGCTGCATGACGCATGATGAAGTCAGCTACAGGTACGTGCACCTGTGTATTGTTTGGTTTAAACGTTTCTGTTTTAATTTCTGATATAGTAAGTATCCACAGATATAATTAGTGAATAAAGCATTTTGGGTTCCTCATTATTTGAGTCTTGAGACCAAAAGAGTTTGAGAACGGCTAGTCCAATAGTTTTTGTTTTCTCAGGGAAGAACAAAATAAGGCCCATGGTGGGAACGCACTCAGCCTTTCTGGGAAGCTGATCCTGTCACTGCCTGCGTTAAAGTTCAAGCATTTCATAGAGCTGCCACTGCCAATAACAGTCCAAGCCTGCATCACCCTGTCACGCTCTGTGACTTTGCTCCAATCTAGCTGCACATTTGATCTCTCCATGTCCTTATTTGAACTCTGCGTTGAGGCTAACCTGGTTTACACATCCCACCCTCTGTACATCCGTCTGTTTCCATCTTGTGCCTTTGTTCACATTGTCCCACAGAACCGAATACTTGCTCCAACCTGGCTCAGTGACCTCCAAACCTCTTTTTCAGTGTTCAGCTCAAATGCCTTCTTTGTAAAGAATTCCCCAGACTACACTTACATGTCCTTCTGTGCTAACTCTTACAGCACCTCGCATACCCAGTCCCCCTTGAACAATTAATACTATGTATGCTTCATTATATCCCAACCCCTCCAACATGGAATGGTTTTTCCATGTATGGGTAGCTCATCACCAAAAAACAGTCCCAATTAATAGAGGGTATTGCTTATGTCTTACATAGTAGCCCAAGCAAGAGATCTCTAGCTAGTAACCAAAAAGCCTAACTTGATGAAAGTCCCCAAAAGGCATTACATATTCATACCATATAATTGAAGCCAATTTCTTCCTAAAAATAAGTATCCTACCTTTAATAAACATGGGTCATTAGGCAAGTCACTTAAATTCTAGCCATTATTAGCTAGTTCCTAGATGTTGTATGCCCAATTATGAGCTCCTCAGAAGTTTGACTCTGTCCTTCACCGCCTCTTGAAATAGGTCTGAAAGAGCCCTTCAAATAGAACACTGACAGAGAGAAGAGAGAAGCCACTCCACAGGATGGAAGTCTGATGATCAAATACTCTTCCACTGTTTTCTTAGACTCACTAGCCTCACATGTTTCACACATGGTGTTTTAGAAGTGCCTGATTTGTAAAATGTTATGAAGTCTTCACAGTGAGAAGAATGAAGCTATTTATAAGCGATGAATAGTATCTGAGTCAAGAACTGTAATAGTCACTTCTGGGCTTTCAGTTCCTAGAAAGTGACCCTTTCAATATTATCACTTTCAAGATGTTCTTAATCTCCTAATGGATTAGAGACTAGCTTTTCTCTTTACTGATAAAGTTCCTCTACACAGAACTGTTTCAAACAGCTCCAGAAGCATTCTTTGGAGTCCTGTATTCCTCAGGGTGTTAAGGAACTCAGTGGACAATCCACTTATTGACATAAAAGAATCTTCTCTGAACATTCTATTTGGGACTCAACATCCATAGAGCACACATCGTCATCTGTAAGGAATAAGCATCAATTTAACATAATCTTTCCAATTTCTCTAAACCAGAATTAAGATACATAAATCTATTCACAGTAGCAAAAAATTAAATAAAGAAAACCAATACCTGAAATCATGAAATAGAAATAGGGGGTTACTAAGGTTAAGTCTTTGACAGACCCTGGAACATGCATGTAAATTCCAACTCCCTGGGGGAAAGACTGACAACCTAAAAAGGGACTAAGATGCACTGCACTGTGACAATCATACAGGGAAACGTTCTTATTCCCAGGAGATGACGCATGCTGAGTGATCTAGGGTGCAAAGAATCATGATATTTACAACTTACTTTGAAATAGTTCACCAAAAACAATAAAAATTATTTAGGTGGCTAGACAGATAAACATGGCAAAGTTGAACCTAACTAGTAGGCACATGAAGTATCACTGTGCTACTCTAGGAGTATTTCAGCATGCTTGGCTACAAGTAAACAGGTTATCAGAAAGGCTATTTTGTTTAGTCTCCACGTCAATTAAAACAAAAAGTAATAAAGGTGTTTAATAAAAGTTTTCGGAGGGGGCGACTGGGTGGCTCAGTTGGTTAAATGTCTGACTTGATTTTAGCTCAGGTCATGATGGCACTGAGACTGAGCCCCACGTCAAATCCCAAATTGGGCTCTATGCTGATAGCTCGGGCCTACTTGCAATTTCTTGTTCTCTTTCTCTCTCTTTCTCCTCCCCCCCGCCCACCGCCAGCCCATTCCTCATTCGCATGCATTCACTCCTTGATCTCTTTCTCAAAAATAAACAAACATCAAGAAAAGAAGTTTCTGTGGTGCCTGGCTGGCTCAGTCAGTTGAGCATCTGACTAGATCTTGGCTCAGGTCATGATCTCATGGTTCAGTTCAGTGGGTTAGAGCCCTGCATCAGGCTCTGCACTGACGGCACAGAGCCTGCCTGAGATTCTCTCTCCTCCTCTGCTCCTCCTTCCTTGGGCACACACACTCTCTCTCAAAATAAATAAACTTTTAAGAATAATAAAAAATTAAATACAATAAAAAATTATCTTCAATATTCAAATATATTACATAAGTTATTTGGAAAATAAATCAATTTAACAACTCCTAAATGTGTGGTATTCTCAACCTAATAGGATAAGTTTTAAAAATATAGTCAGGGGCACCTGGGTGGCTCAGTTGCTTAAGCATCTGTCTTCAGCTCAGGTCATGATCTCATAGTTTGTGAGTTCAAGCCCCACGTCCTCTGTGCTGACCGCTCAGGGCCTGAAGCCTGCTTCAGATTCTGTGTCTCCCTCTCTCTCTGCCCCTCCCTTGCTCGCACTGTCTCTCTCTCTCCCTCAAAATAAATAAACATTAAAAAAATTATTTAAAAAAACAATATATAGGTCAAATTCATGCTCTTCTGCTCGAAACTCCCCCTCACTGGCTCCACTCCACCTAGAGTAAAAATTAAAATATTACAGTGGCCCATGAGCCCCTCATCATCTCCCATGACCTCTCTTCTGTGCAATCCAGCTACTTGTCCGTGTTCCTCAACTATGCTAGGCAGCTCCCGTCTCCTATTCTCTCCTATTCGTACACTGACTGCTCCCTATGCCTAGAGCACTCTGACCTCCGTTATCTGACAACTCCTCCCTCTGCCTCCTTTACAGCTTTGCTCAAATGTCACGTTCTTGATAACACACTCCCTGCCCTTTATTTTAAAACTGCAATTCCACACACTTCACAATTGCCTTCCTATCCCTGCTTTAATTTGTACCATACCACATATCAGCCAACATACTCTTTCTACATATTTGTATTGAATTTATACAATCTATGTTTTATATGCCACGTATTTCATCTTCCACCTTGAAAATACACAATCCTGGGGGCGCCTGGGTGACTCAGTCAGTTATGCCTCTGATTCTTGGTTTTGGCTCAGATCATGATCTTGAGGTTTGAGAGATGGAGCCTCATGTCACAGGAGCCTGCTTGGGATTTGCTCTCTCTGCCCCTTCCCCTGCTAATGTATGCATTCTCTAAACAAACAAACAAACAAACAAACAATCCTTGCAGGTGGGGATTTTGAACTGCTTTGGTCAATAGTACCCTACCATCTAAAACACAATGAGGGGCGCCTGGGCGGCTCAGTTTGTTAAGCGTCTGGCTTCGGCTCAGGTCATGATCTCACGGTTCATGGGCTCAAGCTCCACATCGGGCTCTGTGCTGACTGCTAGCTCAGTCTTCAGATGCTGTGTCTCCCGTTCTCTGACTCTCCCCTGATCATGCTCTCTCTCTCCCCAAAATAAAATATTAAAAATTTTAAAATAAAACACAATGAAACAACACAGTAACACAAAACTTTTACAATCTTACTTATCCCTATGAGTTAAAAGAAAAAAAAAGTCTATTAAGACTGACCTCCCATTCAAGAATACTTATGTGGTACAGGCTCATGCATTGAATCACTCTGACAATATTCTGGCGTGCGATTTTAGCATTTGATCTCATAGGGATGAATCACCCAGCTGCTCTTCCTGGTATATGTGCCGGTCTCCTTAGGCAGCCCCTATACAATTACAAGAGGGTCTAGGTCCTTCCCCATTATATATCCCATGGGATATAAGACAGGACAGTATGATGGAGCTATCAAATCTTTAATGATCCTTGTTCAACGAACGAAAAATGCAGACGCACCACATATGCTACAACAAAAAGAGGGTGAGCTTTAGGATCAGAGATTTAGGTTCAACATTTAGCTCCAATTCTCACAAGCCTATGTAACCTGCCAATAACTTTCTTTCCTTGGTTTTATAATAAAAACAAGACCACTTCCGCCAAAGAGTTATCCAGAAAAGAAACTCAAAGAACTAATCAGAGAATTCCTATATATGTGTCACTAAAATGGGTACTCAGAAATGTTGATTTTCAGCACCTTCTGAAAAATGTTTAAGAATTTCTTTCTCTTTGGGGGGGAGATCTTAACTTCCCACGCCTTCCCCTATAACCCAGGGGAAATAAAACCTGATAATAATTTTAGTTAAATGCAAGAGATCTCAAATATCAGCATTACTTTTGCTATTCCTAGAATGGACTCTGACCAAACAAAAACAACAGACCATACAAATTTAGAGACGTCAGTAGATAAGGGAATGACCAGAGTGAAAGAGGACAGAGAAGCCCCTCCTGATAAGCGAGAACTCACTTCCTTAAGAACTCCTCCAACTCTCCTAAAATGAAAACAAGAGGTGTTTCAGACCTACTGTTCATCTAGTTTCACTCTTATTTTACCAAATACTCCCCCCAATACAAACTCACAATGAAAAGTTAGATAGGTTAATGGGAGAAATCCAAGAGTCATCCTGTATTTCATAAGAAAACTTATTTTTCCCTGTATTTTCATTTTACCATTATTAATACACACAAGCTAACACATGGGGAACACGGTAAATTAAATATCACAATAAAAAGTATGTGAGCCTCCCCCTAAAGTACATCATCTTGGTAAGGAAAAGCATACAGCATTCTACTTCAAATCAGCATGTTATGTGATAAGGCACTATTTTATTATACCGGGTGTCAGTTTAAATATAAAACCGAGGGGTGCCTGGGTGGTTCAGTCGGTTAAGGGTCCTGAATCTTGATCCTGGCTCAGGTCATGATCTCATGGTCCGTGAGATCAGCGCCCTGCATAGGGCTCTGCCCTGACAGTGCAGAAAGCTTCCTTCGGATTCTCTCCCTCTGCCCCTACTCTGCTTGCACTCTCCTCAAAAAATAAATGAATGAATGAATAAATAATTATGTAAAACTGATACAGGAAAACCTGGGTATAACTCATTTTGGAAACATGCTTGTAATCCAAAGCACTTGTGTATCAAAGCAAATTTCAAGAACCATTGGCTCAGTTGTGATCATGTGATGTTTGGCATCACGTACTACTCATGTTGCAAAATATCACTCATTTATCAAGTTACAATTTATTAGAAATGTTTGCTCATCTTTTAGAACACTCGCAGAACACGTTACTTGAGATCCAAGGTTTTACTGTACTTTCTTTCCTCTATCTTCCTATTTGGAATGTGGCTAGGGAGGGAAGGAATTACGACAATTTTGCTGAGCCAAGTCCATAGCAAGAACCATTTGCCCGCTCCTCATTTATTCTATCAGTCACAGCCCAATTTAAATCACAGTAACTATCAGAGGCCATCATTAAGTTACAGATTTCTATTTACAACACATCCTGACCGAAACATTCATATTATTCTGGTAATCTCCTTTCCCCTTAATTAATGGTAAAAGGACCCAAACTCTGTAGCTGCAACTAGTTAAGTAGCCACAGCAGTTCAGAGAAGTTATCTGATGGGCTATTTCCAGATACTGGGCATGAATTTTACTTTCCGTGCCATTCAAAGAATCATCACCTCACCTCCATTGCTACCTGCAGCAATCTGATCCAAGCTCTCTCTGCACACTGAAAAGCATACCTTCTCTACTGAGTCAGAGTGAAGTTGCTAGATTTCGTTTTTGTCCCCTTAAATCCTGCTAAACTAGACTAAATGGCTAAGTCTGCAACCTGTTTTTTAACCACTGATTCTCTAGGGTTTCACGTACCAAATTTTTCAAAACAGATTTACATGTAAAAACATGTCCCTCACTTTGCAAAGTACGGAAACTTATTTGAATCAAATTAAGAAGGCTGTGCCAACTCTTTTCAATACCATGACCACAGGGAACCAAAAGACTCTACAAATGAACCAAAACCACAAAAAAGTCGAGGAAAGTGACACACTTCCCAGGCGTTCAATAGGCCTAGGCTTCCCCTGCCTGAGCAGGGCACTGCCCAGTGGTGCAGAATCAATAAAAAGCCAGAGAGATGTGGCCTGGCTTGCTGATTTGGGTATCCATCTAAGAGAGAAGAACAAGTGAGCTTTCAAACTAAGAAATACTGTGGATTTTCTGCTAGGAACAGGTTCAATAAGTTGCACTGAGGGTTAGAGTGAGAGGTTCAATAAATCTGAAAATCTGTTCCCAGACATTATCTACAAAATGTGACGGCAAGACTGACACTTTTAAGCAGAGGGAAAAAACAACAGCAGTAGGACCTATGCAAACTCATGAAGACCATAAGATTTTAGGCTTGAAGAGACATCACTGATACCTACTCAAACCACCCAGAGCAGAGCACCAGGAGGCAGATGGTATCATTTGTGGAGTACTGCCCAGCAATTTTAATTTCTACTTCACACTACCTTTATTCTAGAAGAATAAATGAGACCAAAAAAAGTGACTGCAGCTGAAGCAGAAGTATATAAATTGTGTATGACTGAGACAGAGATGGAATCAAGCCCCACGTCCAGCTCTGTGCTGACAGCTCAGAGCCTGGAGCCTGCTTCATATTCTGTGTCTCCCTCTCTCTCTCTCTGCCCCTCCTCACTCACACTCTATCTCTCTCTCTCAAAAACGAATAAACGTTAAATAAATAAATAAAACAAAAAAAGAAACTGTTTTATAATGAATGAAAAGAAAAATGTTAATCAACAATACAAGAAATGTTGGGAATCCACTAGTAAGTGTATATAAAATATTTAACTTAGTGTGAAAACTAGCCTCTTTTAACATGTAGGAAACACTGCCATTTGAGAAACCTGCTAAGAGGCTACTTTACTAAAATTTTACTGCTCTCATGATAAATTAAATAAAAAGAGATAAAGTCTTTAATAGCAAAAATTTCATCTGTCCAATATCACAGACTGACGTGGCTATACAGTATGTTACAAAGTACCTAATCATCATTTTCATATCACAGGTGAGAGAACTCAGAGCTAACGAAGGTAAACAGCTTTTTAAAGTCCTATGCCTCTATAGGGCAGAACCAAAGGTACAACTTAAAATCTGCAAAATCCTAAAATCCAACAAACAAGAAGCTTTCTATAAGAGACCTATCTTAGGTCCAAAGACACTAATAGATTGAAAAGTAAATTAATGGAGTAAATTAATGGAAAACAGTATTTCATACAAACACAGTAACCAAACAGAGCTGGAATGGTATGTCAATATTAGATAAAATAGACTTTTAGGCAAAAAAAAAAAGGTTACAAGAGAAAAAGAGGTTATATAATGATAGAAGGGCCAATCCACCAAAAAGACAGAAAAATTATAAATATATATGTAACAACAGAACCTTAAAACGTATGAAGCAAAACCAAACAGAACATAGATAGTTCAATTATTATTGGAAATTTCAACACACGATTTTCAATGAAGGAAAGACCAACCAAGAAAATGATAAAGTAGACAACTTGAATAACACAAGAAACCAGCCACACCAAACATACACAGAAAATGCCATTCAACAACAGCAGAATGCAAATGGAATACTCACCAGGACAATGTATAGGCAACAAAAGTCTCAATAAATTTTAAAAGAAAGAAACCACACAAATCATCTTCTCTGAATACAATGGAATAAATTTAGAAATCAGTAACAGAAGAAAATCTAAAACTTCACTAATTGATATATATTAAACCATTCATTCTTCAAACAACCCACAAATCAAAGAAACCAAAAGGGAAGTTATAAAATACTCTGAGAAGAATAAAAATGAAATATGTCTAAACTTATGGAATGCAGTAAAAAGGAATGCCAAGAGAAGTATTAATATAGCTATGGAAGTCAACATTTATGACGAAGCTCTCAAATCAATATCCCATCCTCCAACGTAAGGAAGTATTAAGAAGAGCAAACTTAAGCAAAAGAAAGCAGAAGGAAGAATGAAGATTATAGTGGAGATAAATTAGAGAAGAGAAAAAAACAGAATCCCTGAAATCAAAAGTCGGTTCTTTAAAAGATAAAACTGACAAGTCTTTATCTAGACTGATGAAGGAAAAAAAAGAGTGAACCAAATTACTAAAATCAGGAATAAAAAAAGGGACACTACTACCAAACTTACAAAAATAAAAAGGAATGTAAAAAGACATTATGAACTTAAAAAGCTTTACTGACATGTAATTAATATACCCTATGATCAACCCATTAAAAGAGTACAATTCAATAAATTTTAGCATATTCTCACATATGTGCAACCATTACCAAAGTAAATTTCAAAACCTTTCCATTACCTCAAACAGAAACCCCGTATCTTTTACCTATCATCCTCCTAGCCCTAAGCAACCATTAATGTATTTTGTCTCTAAAATTTGCCTGTTCATATTTCATATAATTGGAATTTAATAATACATTTTCTCCTCTCACTTCTACTATGTTTTCAAGGAGGATCCATGATGTCACATATGTCAATACTTCATTCCACTTTCTGGCTGAATAATATTCCATTTTAATACTACATTTCATTTATCCATTTGTCAGCTGATGGACATTTGAACTATTTTCAGTTTTGATTGTTATGATTTGTATTTCTCTGTGTGTGAGTGTGTGTGTGTGTGTGTGGCCAACAGGTGAGACAATGTACATGAAATGGACAAATTTCTAGAAAGACACAAACCAGAAAAACTGACTTAAAAAGAAATAGAACACCTAAATAGACTGCAACAAGTACATAGGGTGAATCAGTTCTTAGAAAACATTAAAAAAAACATCCAATTTCAGCTCAGGTCATGATCTCATGGTTCATGAGTTCAAGCCCTGCATTAGGTGAGCCTGAGCCCTGCTCTGGGCTCCATGCTTTCTCTCCCTCTCTCTGTGCCTCTCATGGGATTCTCTCTCTTTCTCCCTCATGAACGAACAAACGAATGAATGATCAGAATGTGAATACAGTTTTTTTAAAAATCAGGACTTGATGGCTTCCCATGTGAATTCTAGAAAACACTTAAAGAAGAATGAACATCAATAATTCTCATAGTCTTCAAAAAAAAAAAAAATTCCTAATTCTTGAAAGCCAGTATTATCTTAACATTAAACCAGATAAAGATACCAAAAAACTGAAAAGCAGCAAGGAAATATCCCTTATGAATACAGATACAACAATCCTCAACAAAATACTGGGAATAAACTAAATCCAATTGAATATTATATGGATTATTCCCATAACCAAGTGGGGTTTATCCCAGAAACCTCAATGTGTCAACAGGCAGGAATGAATTAATACAACATATATAAGAAATAAAGTAAAAATACAACATGGTCATCTCAACTGATACAGAAAAAGCAGTTTGCAAACTCCAACACATTTATAGGATAAAAACATTCAACAAATTATAGAGGAAATTTCCTAAACTTGGCAAAAGGAATCTAGGAAAATCCAACAGCTAACATCATACTTAATAATGAGATGCGTTGCTCCGAAGATCAGGAAAATAAACTCGTTTACAATAGCATTCAAAAGAATAAACTACACAGGGATAAATTTAACTAAAGGAAATGTAAAACATGTGTCAAGAACCTGCAAGACGAAAAAATTCAAAAGTACACGTAAAGAAGATCTAAATAAAGGGAAAGGTGTCCTGTGTTCATTGAAAGACTTCACACTGTTAATATGACAACAACCCACAAATTGAACGCAAATGAAAACCACAAAATACCACTTCACACCCACTCTGTGGTTTATTTTTTAAAAAGGTCAGAGAGGAGGAAACAAGTGTTGGTGAGGATATGGAGAAGTCGGAATATTCATACATTGCTGGTGAAAACATAAAATTGAACAATCACTATGGAAAGCTGTTTCTCCAAGAGCTAAACAAAGAACTTCCAATTGATCCAGCAATTCCATTCCTAGGTACCAAATATCAAACTATGTTCACAAAACAGCGGGTCAATGTTCATAGGAGCATTATTCAAAATAGCGAAAAAGTGAAAATAGTACAAATGTACATGAACTCATTAATCAATAAGTAAACTGTTATATTCACTGAAAGAATATTATTCAGCACAGAAAGGAATGAAGTACTGATTATATACTACAACATGGATGAACTTGAAAACCTTATGCTAAGTTAAAGAAGGGAGACTCAAAAGCCCATATAACGTATGATTCCATTTATAGGAAATGTACAAAATACGCAAATAGAGACAGAAAGCAAATCAGTGGCTGACAGGGCTCAGGAGAGAAAGAAATGGGAAATGACCGCTTAATTGGTATGGGATTGTCTTCTGGGGAGATCAAAGTGTTCTGGAATTAGATAGTGGTGACAGACACACAACAGTGAATGTACTAGAAGCTACTGGATTGTATACCTTTAAAGGGTTAAAATGGAAAATTTTAGGTTATGTGAATTTTACCTTAATTAAAAAATAATGAAAAACAACAACGAATTTAAACCTACCCACCAACCTATAAATTAAAGTAATAACAAAAGTCCTTTCAATATTCCTATGTCTACATGCTCAAAAACTAGATCTAAAAACAGGCATTATGAGGGGAGCCTGGGTGGCTCAGTCGGTTAAGTGTCCGACCTCGGCTCAGGTCATAATCTCATTGTCCGTGAGTTCGAGTCCTGTGTCGCTTTGTTCTAACAGCTCAGTGCCTGAAGCCCATTTCGGATTCTGTGTCTCCCTCTCTCTCTCTGCCCCTCCCCCGCTCATGTTTGCTCTCCTTCAAAAATAAACATGAGTGAATGAATGAATGAATGAATAAAAACAGGTATCATAAAGTGCCTGGCTGGCTCAGTCAGTGAAGTGTGTGACTCTTGATCGCAGGGTTGTAAGTTTGAGTCCCACCTGAGTGTAGAGATTAAATAAATAAATCTTAAAAACTGGCATCAGATATTTCACAGTGGTGATGTTATGAATAGTTTGAAATAACCTTTGAATTCTATCTACCATAATAGGAAGTGATAAAAGAAAAACCATCATATTAATCTTGAAGGGACAAGTTGATACTGATCATTGTTCTCACTTTTTTTTTTTTTTTTTACATTTATTTATTATTGAGAGACAGAAAGAGACAGAGCATGAACATGGGAGAGGCAGAGACAGAAGGAGACACAGAATCTGAAGCAGTCTCCAGGCTCTGAGCTGTCAGCACAGAGCCTGATGCAGGGCCTGAACCCGCAAACCGCGAGATCATGACCTGAGCTGAAGTCGGGCTCTCAACTGACTGAGCCACCCAGGCGCCCCCTGTTCTCACTTTTAAGTGCAAACAAACTCAATTATTTTAGCAAGTTGAAATACAGCATCTACTACCCTGTCCTTGGGGACAGCTGTGACTCACCAAGCTTTTCTGGTTCATCAGGTCCCGTGCCTGCAATGCAGCTGCTCTCCAGCCCATATGTGGGGTCCACTTTCCCAGAGGCTCGAGCTGCTTCTTGTACTTTCTTGACATGAGCTTCGACCAATTCCAGTGGTACCTCTTCTCTGACCCGAGAAAACTCTTCTGTTTAAGAATCAAAATGCAACAGTGTGACCTGGAGCACAAGTATGTGCTTTAATGTAAACCACTATGCGATCCAACACATTACTGTCTTGCAGGCACTGACCTTTCTGGGTGCTCAGGCCTATCTACGCCAGCAAATCAAGAATGCCAAATGAGGTAGTCATGTATGCTAATGAAATTCCAAGATTCTAAATTTTAACTTACGTGTCACAGTACCCTGCTGTATAAATAACAGAAATTTCTAAATTTCTATCAATAACAATCAAAATTTCTGCCCAAACTTAATCTGACTCTGCAGGCTGGATTGATAATAAAGAAAACAGCAAGGATTAAACAACCAGAAAGCCAAGAAGGAGTTTTACAGTATGACAATGTTCTAACTGTAATAAAAATCCAACAATGTTAAATGGTTCCTTCTGTTGGCTATGTCAAGTCCAAATGAATCAACACAAAAAATGCCAATTCTTAATAAATGCTCTTAATTTTAAAATTATATATTAAGTGCTTTTAAAATGTTGTAATACTTTGTAATATGGTAGCTTAAAGAGGTAATGTCTGACTTTCTGCTAACTGAAATGAACACAGCAGCTAAAAACCTTTCAGTCGGAGACAACCTGTATATGAAGTCAAGTACTAGGCCGTTATCTGAAACTACTGTGCTCACAACACGGCTTAGGAGAGTCCATACCCAAAGCTGCTTTTGCTGCAGCAGATGCCACACGAGGGTCCACCACGGATGCCAAAAAAGCAACAGTGCTCATGACTGGGTTTCCTGACTGACTGAAAGGGACAGGCTGGTAGGCCAGGGGCCCCAGTGAAGCATCTGAATTCTCAAGGTACGGGTCCTCAATTGGAAGCCTTAGAAAGTGGAGGATGCATTCATCCTGAGTACGACTTCCGACATGCTCTGATACTTTGTTCCAATCATCCTTGTACATCTCCAGGGCCTGAAACAGAAAAACCCAGGTGCTTTAGTATCAGGTGACAAGGAACTAGTATGCAACAATATCAGAAGCCTGTGACTAGTCTTAAAAACAGTTCTGGGTTTAAAAAATTAATAATGAAAATGTATACTGTACATAAGAAAATAGGCAGATTTGGTTGCTTTTCTAATTATACTAAATCTCAATCAGGCAAGAAAATATAAATAAAAAACACTTATAAAAGGAAGAAGAAGTGTCTTTTACTAATACACACATAACTGCTTATACAGAAAATCCTAAGAAGTCTACAGAAAAACACTAAAACTATAAACTTACCAAGGTCAGAGGATAGATAGGTAATAGAAAAACTCAATTATATTTCTCTATATATAAGCAATGAAAAGTTTTCAATTGGAAAAAAAATGTTTAAAATAGCACAAAAATGAATACCTAGGAATAAATATAATAAAGAGTATATAAGATCAACATGCTGAAAAAAAAAAACATGCTGTGGGGGTGCCTGTGTGGCTCAGTCAGTTAAGCATCTGGCTTCGGCTCAGGTCATGATCTCACAGTTTGTGGGTTCGAGCCCTGTGTTGGACTCTGAGCTAGCTTTCAGCACAGAGCCTGGAGCCTGCTTCAGATTCTATACCTCCCTCTCTCTCTGACCCTCTCCTGCTCATGCGGTCTCTGTCTCTCAAAAAATAAATAAATTAAATAAATAAATAAATAAAGACTTAAATAAATGAATACTATATTCATCCATTAGAGGTCTCAGTGTTTTTAAGCTGTCAACTCTTTCCAAACGGAATAGCAGATTCAATACAATCGAGGAATGAACTGGGTAAGAACCTATTCAGTAGCTAACCAAAGTTGCTATTCTCACAGGATCTGCAACAGGGGCTCCTTGGGGACACTTGGCAATGTATGCAGACATTCTGGGCTGACACAACAGGAGAGGTGCTACTGGCATCCAGCGGGTAGAGACCGTGAATGGAGTGAAACTTTCTCTTCAATGCAGGCAAGAAGAGCCACCACAACAAAAACTATGTGGCCCAAATGTCCATTGTGAGAGGCTGAAAAATCCTATTCTAGAGCTTGATTTGCTGATCTACACCGTGCACTGAGCTTGCGATGCCACTGATTCTCTCTCCACATTTATGTAAGTGAATTCCTAACCCAGGGCTCCAACTGCCGACCCAGGCCTGCCTTTTTGCCGGAGCGGTAGAGGACTCCTCAAAACCCACACCAGTGAAAAGTCTTATTTATTAAATCCCTTGAAAATAAATGACTAATTCTGGGTTTCCCATGGATAGCCAGTGGCCTCGGATAGTTCTAGAAGAAATCAGAAAAAGATCTAGAATATAACAAAAAAGAAAAATCCATCTCTCTCACTAGGGACTTTGGGGCCAGAGACATGTAAATTTAGGGGCCACCTTATGTTTCTGATGAGAGATTTTCTTAGGATGTTCTATCAAGTCTTTTCAAACAAATTTATTTAAAAATTTTTATTCCTTTATTTTTTTTTCCTCAGAGTAAAATAACAAAGTTCAAGAAGTTTTTTCCAGAATAAAACTATGAAACCCTTTGACATACAAAAATCAAGAAAGAGCATTTGGAAAAGCATAAGGCTGAGAAACCGCACTAATGGTAGCATTACATAACAGGGAATCGAAAACATGTTTTCCAACAGGACGTGGGGACTGACTGGGAAGGAGAGGGAGGGCGGAGATGTTAGCAGACATTTGCAGGACACCATTCTTCCTCCTATGACTTGGGTCCTTCACTACTCCTTACTCAGATTCTTAGAATCACCCATTTCTCTAACCTTAAATTCATCTTTCTTCTTATTGCCAAAGTGGATTATGTTTCATACATGACACGGTCTCTCTCCTAAAATTATTTCCTTGTTCACACTTAGCTTATTGAATGAAGTCCAAATAGGATCGGGGCTCTGCCTCCTCCTTCCACTCCACTCCTTCCTCTTTCATGTTCTACGAATATCCAGAAATACTCTTCCTAGTCACTGTGCCTGTGGAAACTTTGCTCCGTACCTGACAAACATACTAGAGCCAACAGGCCAGCTCTCCTGTTCCCAGGAAGCTGGGCACTGAGTCTCTTCCCCAGCCTGATGCACAGCCATCCCTGGGCACGGCTCTGTGAGGCTGAGGACCACACTCATTTTTTGTTTTACTCTGTTTGTGTTGAATCCCTTAACTACAAAGACTAGCCATCTCGGTCTACAGGATCTGCCACGGCAGTAGCCAATGAAATTTGCTGAACTTGACTACAGGGAACTGGACTAGACCATGAAAGGAATTTGTGTTTTCCATGGTTCCAAATGTAAAAAATAAAAACAAAAAAATTCCACCCTGTTAAAAAAAAAAAAACAAAAGAAAAAAGAAAAAAGAAAAAAAACACCCTGTAAAAAAAGGTTCTTCCTCAAGACACTTTTTTTTTTTTAACTGGAAGATATCCACCTCTAAAATGTAATTTAAAATTACAGAGAAAAAACTATTTCTTGGGCAGGGTATCAGGGAAAGGTGTATCAGGTACATGCACGTTATGAGGATGTCTATGGTGCTGGTGCCGGAGGATCTTCCAGTGCTACTGCTTCTGGAATCCAGCAGTATACACCGTGCGACAAACTCTTCCAGTGATAAACGTTAGTAAGCCTTATGGATTTTATCTGTGGGTACAAGATTTCATGTCCACTAACCATCTGAGGGAAAATACACAGAAGGCGTGAGAAAACAAAGCCGACAGGAAAAGACTGAAGTTAACAAGGGAGGAACCAATAAGCTCCCAGACTCAGGTCTTGTCCATTTCAAGCCCAGGGACACTCATAAAGACCAGGAAGACAACTGTTACAAGCTTAGGACTTAAAAATTGTAAAAGCCTCTTAAAAAAAAAACCCTTAATTACTATGAAATAGAATGGCGACCTTTCTTCTTCCATTCTAGCAGCCCCATTCTGTCAATGCAACGTCAAACTGCTGGGAGGACTGAGTTATCAGCCTTTTGTGGCTTAAACTGGTGATGCATTTCCAGGTGAAATTCCTGGAATTCCTCACACATTTACAAATGAAAGCTACTCAAACAAGTCTCAATCATCTTGATCTAATGCAATGTATTTTTTTCAAAACGCTACCACCAAGCCTTATATAGCCTTCATGTACACCAACTCAAGGTCTTTTTCAAATTGCATTTATTCATCCAATGCGTTGATTCCACTTTGGTTATTTGCAAAACTGAAACCATGCCTCCAATATATGTAATAAGACATTGAACTAAACTAAAATTGCAGAGAATAACATGTGGCATTCCACATAAGAACTGCGTGTACTTTGATAAGAGACCATATCAAAAAGATGTTTTTAAAATAAAAGCAGGTGGTCTCAGGAATAATCTAAAATAGTTGGGTGCTGCCTGTGTGATATACTTGTCTAATAAAATGATGTAATTTTGGTAGAAAACAACCTTAATGCATCGTCCAGATTTATCTTTTTATTACGAAAAAATTGACTGGCTTTGGTTATTTGGTTATACCCTTTAAAAATTTTTCATCTGGCTTCATATTCTTAAGCTTTTAATTATCAATAAATAAACTACAGAAATAAAAGGCGTTAGTGGTAACCACTGCTGTTGGGGAGCCTCTGTGTGAGCAGAGACAACACCCATTAATTCAACTGCATGTTTAAAAGAAAAACCAGCCACTCTTAAGGTGCCACCTGCAGGAGAGAAAAATGCACTACTATGTAAGGATACCGTAGTTTTCTTGAACAGCAGCAGCTCAGCCATTCTCTGTACTTACTCTTCACTATTTGTAAATATAGAAGAGGAGAAAATTTTGAGTATCATGTATAGAAAGAAAAAGAATCGGTAAGAGAGGTATTCCAGTTAGTGCTGCACAACTAAATTACTCCCCAGAGCCCAAAGATTCTAAAAAAAAGCAACATGAAAGTATATTATATTCCCAAATACTGACAACTCTTACGTAAAAGTCCAATGCAAATAGGACACGACAAGCCAGTCCTGCAATAAAAAATGGTTCAGTAAAGAAGCTCTCTGCATGTCACGAATAACACACGAGTGGATGAGAGTGTGTCAAATGGTGGTAAAAACTCAGGGCACCTGGGTAGCTCAGTCTGTTGGCAACCACCTCTTGGTTTCGGTTCAGGGCATGGTCTTGTAGCTCATGAATTTCAGCCCCGCACTGCACTCCATATTGACAGTTTGGAGCCTGCTTGGGATTCTCTCTCTGACCCTCCACTGCTCGTTCTCTTTCTCTTTCTCTCAAAAACAAATAAACTTTTTAAAATAATAGTGGTAAAAACTCAAAAAGAAGTATTTTTTAATTTTAACCCAGAAAGATTGAGAAATCAGAATAAGGAAAAGAAGAAGAGGGATGTAAAAAAGAAAAATAATACACTACTAAAACATTAAAACAAACACAACTGTTGGAACTCAAAAAACAAAATTAAAAGCAATACAGAAACATGAAGCATTACAAGCTCAACTCTGGGTAAAACACAAGCCCTGGGTGAGTCCTGCTTCTCTCTCTCTCTCTCTCTCTCTGCCCCTTGCTCACCTGTGCCCTTCTTTCTCAAAAAGAAAGGAAGGAAGGAAGGAAGGAAGGAAGGAAGGAAGGAAGGAAGGAAGGAAAGAAGGAAGGAAGGAAGGAAGGAAGGAAGGAAGGAAGGAAGGAAGGAAGGAAGGAAAGAAGGAAGGAAGGAAGATGAGCCCTCAGTAGGTCCAGTGCATCTCCGTGTGGCTTGGAGACCCACAGGGTACCATTCTTTCAGGGTGACCTGGAGATCAAAACCATTTTCACAGTAGCAAGAGGACACTGCTGCTTCTTCATTGTGATGACATGTGCACAGTGGATGCTAAAGCAGTGGTGAGTGAACGCTCTACCCTCAGCATGAATCAAGGCAATGGTACCACACTGTCTTTTTTTTTTATTATTAATGTTTATTTTTGAAAGAGAAACAGAGTGTGAGAGCAAGGAAGGGACAGAGAGAGGGAGGAGACACAAAATCTGAACCAGGATCCAGGCCTTGAGCTGTCAGGGCCTGAAACTCACAAACTGCAAGATCGTGACCTGAGCCGAAGTTGGATGCTTAACCGATTGAGCCACCCAGATGCCCTAAGACTATCTTAATAGTCACTTTATTCTTCACTGCCACACTCACAAAAATAATCCACCTTTAAAATTATTAATCTCACAAATCTAAACATCAAAGTCCACTTGTTTTTAATATTTGGTACTATCAAATGTAAGGTATATAAGAAGACTAAAAATCAACTATCCAAGCATGATGGCTGTCTGAAGGAAAAGCACTGTGTGATCATTTGAGTTTCAAGCTCAACTAGCCATTTTCATTGAAGATCACTGTTAGTAGCATGTAAATGCGAGCACACCATGGCCTGTCGGCACAGGTACCTGGCAGACATTTTCTGATCAGCACAGGAGTTCTGATCTGCTCCATTTCTGACCTGGGCCAGGTCACCTACCTTAGGCATTGTGGTGGTCCCTCGCTCTAGGGAGGTCACCAGACCTCTCTGCAGTTAGTGCAGAGACCCAGCTGGCACAGCACACTCCAATCCTGAACTCTAAGACTTTCCCAATCCTCCTGCCTCAGCCTTCTAAGCACCTGGGACTAACAGGCACTCAGCACCACAATGGCCTGGCAAATATTTTCTCAAAAGCACATAGGATTCTCAAAAGTGTCACTTCGAAGAAAACAACTTGAGTGCTTTTTGCCAATGATTAAGTGAAAATTAGAATTCTGAAAAATATGTATCTGCCATGAAAGCCTCTCCTACAGGAGTATTTATAACTATCTGAAAAGGACATTAAGGTATTCTTTGTGTTTCCAAATACATGTCCAGATCATGCCAGATGTTAATATATTTTAACTAAAACAACGTATATGATGGAAAAGTGAGATAGAAAATCCAACTGTATTCTAGTAAGTCAAACATTATAGATATGGCTAACAGGTGACAGCATACTTTCACTAATCTTTTGTTTTTCTAAATCTATTTCTCATAAAAATATGTATTAACTTGGTTTGTTGTTATTCTAAAGTAAATTAATTTTCTTGGTTTTAATTTACAATACAGAAAATACTGATCAACTCACAAACAAAAACTCTCTGAAGACCTCAATGTAATTTTTAAGAGTAGAAGTATATCTTGAACCCAAAACATTTGAGATCTGCTTACCTAGTCTGATCTTCTATTTGATGCTTAATTTCTGAATTGCAAATGTTACACATGACATACAAGTTTGGATCAGATGAGTACTCCACTGAAAGTAGGCTGTTTTCTCCTATAAATTCATTGCTTTAAATGTTAAAAAAGGAGCAAGCACTAGAAGTTACCAGAAGCAATCATACCTTCCTCCAGGTTGACCCTGCTTATGAAACTAGAAAACTAATGTTTCTTTCCCCAGCACCACCTACAATACTTGGTGACCACTGAGACCCAGTCTGATCAATGAGACAGATGGGAAAAGACTGAAAAGGGGCTTCTGGTTAAGCTTTTCATCTGAAGAAGAGCCTAAGAAAAGGCCCCAAAAGTGCCATTTCCAATTTCTTAGTGTTTTAAACGGGGATAGGAAGCCAGGGAATAAATCAGCTTTGCTGAGAGCAGAAGAGAACACACAGACAGCTAAAAGGGAAACAAAATAAGAGAAAAGCTGGAACCTGATGATGTACTTGAGTAGTGAAAACTACACTGGAATTGCCAATCTGAGGATAGCCAGTTGAACAACAAAAAAAAACCAACATTCTTTTGGGTTAATCTACGCCAGTCATATTTAATGCTCTTTGTAGGCAAAAGCCTTCCTAGGAGATCTGACAGTAAACCTCCTCATTTGGTCCTTAGTTGGCTCTCACATGTACCATCTACCCACAAATACTAGGTAGTGTCATGCAGTCTTCATTTTACCCAATTATTGTTCAGCAACTAAAAGATAAAGGGTCCTTCTTTAAAAATGGTTGATAAATATGGAACCTGATATTCCCTTACTCTCCAGAGTAGAAATAATTCCTAAGATCTACTTGTGTAAGTATTTTCAAGAATCTCCAGGGGCGCCTGGGTGGCTCAGTTGGTTAAGCGTCTAGCTTCGGCTCAGGTCATGATCCCACAGTTCGTGGGTTTGAGCCCTGCACTGGGCTCTGTGCTGACAGCTAGCTTAGAGCCCGCAGCCTGCTTCAGATTCTGTATCTCCCACTCTCTCTGACCTTCCCCTGCTCACACTGTCTCTGTCTGTCAAAAATAAATAAAAGTCATAAAAAAATTATTAAAAAAATCTCCAGAGCCATGAAGAAATTCAAAAAGCATTCAACAAGCTGACTGAAATATCTTGAATTATTATTAGTTCATGACAGTGTCCCACTTTCAAGAACAAACAGTGTTTTCAGTGGTAGGCATCTTCATCTAGTTCTCTGGAATGCCTTCTGGGAAATATGGAGGTTCACACTCAAATGCACACCAGCACTAAAGAACTAATCCACAGTAACCAAGTGGGCTAAGTTACAAAAACAACTGCAATCTGAGGAAACATTCCACTTCAAAGGAACCTCTGCTGCTCAAGGTCAGCCAATTAATGCCACATGGGGGAATGGGGTACCAGAAGGGCCAGATCTTCTTCCACTTTTGGAGGAAAAGTTAGTGATCTACACTACTTTTGCAAAGCCATAATATTTGTTTAATATTGGCAAAGATTTAAAATAAAACAAGCCAACCTGGGCTAAAGTAACACATATCCAGGTCTGACCTTCTCTACTGAGAACCAGCACATCACTTCTAGGTATGAGATTTAAATAATGATGGCCCAAGAAAATTCTCTTGAAACTCTGTACATGGTTCAAAAAACTTCAGGATTAATTCCAAAGGTATATTTCAAATGTGAGTCACAGGAACTAAGCACCCATCTCCTGTGTGGATAAAGGGTCTCCACTATTAATGTACTTACCTCCAGGAGCAGAAGGGTCTCCTGTTCAGTCCATTCTCTTCCAGCACTAGCACCTTTACTCTAAAGAAACAAAACCAGAAATTAGATTTGTTCCTTTAGGCTGAACATGGAGCTCAGCAGGAGTCCCCTCTACATTCAGGGGGCTGTTTTCTGCAAACCACTAATTAGTCCATGAGCAATGGGTGGGGCACCTGACTGGTGCAGCTGATAGAGCATGCACCTCTTGACCGTGAGGTTGTAAGCTGGAGTCCCACACTGGGGGTAGAGATTACTTAAAAATAAGACATTTGCGGGGGGGGGGAGGGAAGAAGTCCCTGAACAACAGGAATAAAACATGTAAGACCACTAAACTTCCACCAGAAAGGCATACCTATTTCAAAGATTTCTTATTTTATATTAAGGACTCACAGACGATTTAGGTATGTTATTTCTATTATTGGGAAATTTTAAATATTTTTGAGGGGCGCCTGGGTGGCTCAATCAGCTGAGCATCTGACTTTGGCTCAGGTCATGATCTCGCAGTTCGTGGGTTCGAGCCCCATGTCGGGCTCTATGCTGACAGCTCAGAGCCTGGAACCTGCTTCCAATTTTGTGTGTGTCTCTCTCTCTGCCCCTTCCTTCATGATCTCTCTTTCAAAAACAAATAAATGTTAAAAAAGAAAGAAAGAAAGAAAATACTTTTGAAGCTACAAAAGCACAATATTTTAATGCATGCCATGAACTGGCTACGATATCATAAACGTAATACAAATATTTGATATAATGTGACCAGTCTTTTTCTAAAATTCAAAGACCAATTGTACTACACATAAATTATTCTGGAAGAATCTTTAAAAAAAATTTTTTTTAATGTTTACTGATTTTTGAGAGAGACAGAGCATGAGCAGGAAAGGGGTAGAAAGAGACAGAGACAGTGAATCAAAAGTAGGCTCCAGGTTCTGAGTTGTCAGCACAGAGCTCAACTTGGGGCTCAAACTCCATCTATGAGATCATGACCTGAGCTCAACCAACTAAGCCACCCAGGAGCCCCTTGAAAGATTCTTGATTCTACCTGCAACAACTTCATATTTTCAACATCTCTTGAATAAAATAATCACCAAGTGATTCCCTAAACTCCAAATCACTGTTTCCATAAGAATCCATTTAACTGGGGGTTGAGCATCAGACTGCTGATTTTGGCTCTGGTCAAATCTTGAGTTGTGGGATGAGGCTGTGCAGGCTCCGTGTTAAGGGTGGAAAGTGCTTGGGATTCTCTTCTCCCCTCTCTCTCTACCCTTCTCCCTTTTCTGCCTCTGAAAACATTTTTTAAAAATCCCTTTAACTGAGAATTCACATGAGCATGGGAGTATAAAAAAAAATCAATTTTGTGTTATGTAAAAACTAAGATTTATCCATTGATTCATACTTCTTGATTTGTAGACCCTGCTCCATTCAGAGACTGTCAAAAGACTGGATGTGTGGTATACCTGACCTTACACTTTACCTATAAATGTTATTAACTCAGAATATACATTCTAACATATTCCTTCTCTGAAAACTCTATTTTGGCAGATTATAATTTTAAAAATGAAGAGAAAATTTCTATAGTCTGTGATTTCCTTATTTGTGACAATAAAGCATCTCAATTTGCTAACTCAACCTTTCTGCCTAACTGTTTTATATATTGTGGGTAAACGTTAAATTTGGATTTCTTGGGTTTCCATGGTATTCAGTACATACCATTCTGAAATTTTTGCAAAAAATGTACTAAAAATAACTACTCCTTTAACTAGAGAATGAGGAATTGAAGCATTGTAGAATTAAAGTCTTAAAGCAAGACTTTGTGAGACAAAAAGGCACGTAGCTAGAATTCATAATACATTGCTCAGATTCCTTAAGGATTACTTTTTTTTTTTTAAGTAACTTTATTTAATTTGAGAAAGAGAGGGAGGGAGCATGCAAGTGGAGGAAGGGCAAGAGAGAAGAGAGAGAATCCCAACCAGAGGGGCTCGAACTCACAAACTATCAGATCATGCCCTGAGCTGAAATCAAAAGTCAGACGCTTAACTGACTGAGCCACTCAGGTGCCCATATTCCTTAATGATTACTTAAAGAAAATAAGTATTCATCTTTGAATGAACCAATCTCAGAAGTGACTGTCAATCAGATTTGGAGCTCAAGAGGAACAAAATTCATTAACATTTCATCTAAATTCTAAGGAAGACAAACCAGAATACAGGAAAGATCGGCACAACCTAAACATGATGACATCTGGGTTAAGTGTGTTGCAGTGAGCACTTTTCCACATCTCAGCCACAAAGGTATAATTTCTCCTCTTGATAAAAACTGGCTCCGGGAAGAGTGCATAATCTCATTTGGGCCCATGAGATGTTTGTGGGGGTTTGCATGATTTTAGAAATGCCTTCTTTGGTGTTTAGTAAGGCAGAATGTATCTTCAATAAAAAACCCAAATCTCAGGTGTAAAGTCAGATACAGTTTCACATATGCACCCACGTAACCACCTAAATCAACACCGACGGGCTCTCTCTCTCCTTTAAACCTCAAGTTGATACCATCTAACAGAAGTACACACTATTCTGAACCACTCAGGTGCCCCATGCCCTCACTATTCTGAATTCTCCAATCTTAGGCTAGTTTTTCTTGGATCTGAACTTTGTAAAACCATTCAGTATGTTATCTGTGGGTCTGGCTTCTTGTTTAATAGTAGGTCAATGACATTCAACCACATTCTTTTTATGAAGGAAGTCATTTCTTTTCATTTTTGTGCTAATATTATATTGTTTGAATAAATCACAATATATTCATTTACATGATTAATTGATCATTGTTTACAGTTTTTGGCTATCTTGGACAAAGCTGTTAAGGACAATCATGCATAATTTTTTATACATTCGTTCTTTTTTAAACTCATTTATACTGTTTATATAGCCAGAAGCTCAGTGACTGGGTATATATATATACACCCACACACACATACACACACACATATACATACATATATATATATGTATAAAAGAATGTAGTTCCCTTCACTTTTATTTTCTGGAAGAGTTTATATAGGTTGATGTTATTTCTTCCTTAAATGTTTAATACAAATGCATATGTAGAACCATCTGGGTCTAAAGTTTTGTTTTCAGAAAGATGGTGAAATATCTATAGATATAATAGATACGAGGCTAGAGTTTGTGTTTTGTGTGGCTACTATAATCAAATTCTCACAAACTGGATGGCCTAAAATAACAAAAATTCATTCTCTTACAGGTCAGGGAGCTAGAAGTCCAAAATCAAGACAACTAGGACAAGAATGGGTATTCGGGGGGCTGCACTCCCTATGGATGCTCCAGGAGAGAATTCATTCTCTGCCTCTTCCGCCTTCTGGTGGCTGACTCAGAACTTCTTGGTCTGCAGCTGCCTTATCTGAACCTCTGTGCCCAGAGTCACACTGCCTTTTCCTCTTCCGTCTGCAAAGCTCTCTGGATTTACCTCTTAGAAGAACACACACCATGGCATTCAGGGCCGACCCAGATAATACAGGGTCATCTCCTCATCTTCAAGATCTCTAACTTAATCACATCAGTAAAAGAACCTTTTTCCAAATAAGGTAATGTTTACAAGTTCCAGGCATCAGGATCTGATTTCTTTGGAAGACATTTTTCAGGCTATTATATTAAGTTACATATTTCATCCTGAGTAAAGTTTTATATTTTGTTTCTTTCAAAGGAATTGTCCATTTCCTCAAAGTGTCAGATATATTATCAAGTTGTTGATTATATTTTTAATCAACTTTTTAATATGCAGAGAATCAGTAATGTATGCTTTTCTGGTCTGTAATTTGTGCCTCCTCTTTTCCTCCTGGTCACTCTGGTTGGAGGCTTATCAAATTTATCGATCCTTTCAAATCCCTTTATTTCATTAATTTTCTGTATTGTTTTTTTGTTTCTGGTTTGAGGATTCATTTTGTTGTGGCTAGCTAACCACATTTATTTCACATGTATGAAATCATACAACCACATTTCATACAATCAATCCTTTAAAATTTTGGAAGAGTCATTTTATGGCTCAGAATTCAATATACTTTGGTGAATGTTCCCCAAGAACTTTACAAGAATGTATTTTCAATTATTCTACAGAGTTTTCTACACACCAAATACGTCACATTGGCTCAAGGTGTTGTTCTAAGTCTTCTCTTACTGACCTATCTACTTATTCTATCAATTGCTAAGAACAGACTACTGAAATTTCCAACTATAATTCTATCAGTTTTTGCTTTATATATTTTAGAGTTTTTTTAATGAACTATACATCTAATTAGGGTAATTATGTCCTTTTGATTAATTAACTCCTTTATCATTATGAAATGTCCTTTAATTCTGGTAAAATAACTCTTCCTAATGTCTACTTTCATGAATATTAACAACTCTAGTATTCTTCTTTCTGATTAATGTTTAGAAAGCATGTCTTCTCTCATTCTTTTTCTTATAGACAATTTATGATTCTACTTAGTTTTTTATGTAACTTGATGATCTCTGCTGCTTGAAGGAAATATTACAACCATTTATATATAAGATTATTACTATCTCCATGGTCATATGTACACCTACCACCTTCCTATTTTCTAATTGTCACATCTACCTCTTCCTTTCTCATTCATTCCTTCTTATAGGGTAACTTTTTTTGAGAGGTAACTTTTTTTGTGGAGAATTATTTTTATCTCCATTACTGACTTACTAGCTATAGGTCTTTAAATACTCTGTGACTTAGAATCCTCATCTCTAACTTGTGATGGTGTATCCTCAAATACCATGTTAGGTGTCATATATATAGCATAAGAACTTTAATATAGTATACTTCCATTTCCTTCTGCTGTACCTTGAGCCATGTTTGGTTATTAACATTTACATGTTGAAAACCTAGAGATATACTGTTACTATTTTTGGTATAAGTAGTCTATTACCATTTTTTAAAACTACAAATCATGAGGAAACATCTTTTATTCTGACCCAGGTTTCGACCTCTTCTGGCATTCATTATTCCTCCATGTAGATCCAATCCCCTTCCAAAAGTATCTGGAAGGTATTTCAAGGTATGTAGTGTAATGCAAAGTAGCATTTTTATAACATTTCTAAATTATATCAAGGGTTTAATTCCATGTAATTGTCTTTTCTGCCAGTTTTGGTCATTCCTACATGTTATAAACTCCCTAAAATGATCACTGCTTAAGCAGTCTATATTTCTTTGTATTTAATCATACATTCATTCTTCTCCCTGGACTTCTAAGTTCCTAGTCTTTTATGTTCATCAGGTATCAATACCCTTCATCCAGAAAAACTTCCTTCAGTTTTCCTACACTGTGTGCTAGCGAAAACCTAAAGCCATTCTCAATGTCTGCAAAGGTCTTTCTTGACCTTTTACTCCTGAAAGGTATTTCTACTAGATACAGAACGCCAGAAGGACAGCTCTACTTTCAGCATTTAAAATGTTACTACACTGGGGCGCCTGGATGGCTCAGTCGGTGAAGCGTCCAACTTCGGCTCAGGTCATGACCTCACAGTTCGTGAGTTTGAGCCCTGCGTTGGGCTCTGTGCTGACAGCTCGGAGCCTGGAACCTGCTTCAGATTGTGTCTCCCTCTCTTTCTCCCCCTCCCCTGCTTGCTCACTCACTCTCTCTCTCAAAAATAAAACAAAACATTAAAAAAATTCCTTAAATGTTACTACACTGTCCTCTAGCTTCTGACATTTCTGTTGAAAAGTCAGACATCAGTTTTATGATTATTTCTTTTAATTTAATGTGTTCTTCTCCAGCACCACTCACTGTCCCAACGTGGTGGCTACTTTTAAGATTTTAGTTTTGTTTTGGTTTGTGGGCAAGCGAGAATGTGTGTGAGTGGAGAAAAGACGGGGAAGGAGGAGGGAGAAAGAGACAAAGGGAGAGAGAGAGAGAGAGAGACTATATCTCAAGGAGGCTCCACACTCATCATGCAGCCTAAAAGGGGCTTGATCCCACAACCCTGGGATCAGGATGATGTGCCTGAACATTATTTCCTCTGTATCCAAATTTGGATCTATTTAGACTCTCTAATGAGTTGATAACCTTTTTATTATTTAACAAAAATGATTAGCCATTACATCTTCAAATACCACTTCTGCTTCATTCTTTCTTTTTATAGGTCTCTACCGATATAAACAATTCTTTTTACCATATCTCACGTGTCCCTTGCACTCTGTTCGCTGACCCCCTCCCACACCCTCATTACATTTATTTTTCTCTTGGTGCTTCAATTTCGATGTATGTACTAACCTGTCTGACCTCACTATTCCTGTCTTCTGTTGTGTTTAGCCTGCTGTTAAAGCCATCCAGTAAGGTTAATTTCAGGAACATTTTTCAATTATACAATATTCACTTGATTCTATATATTCCAATTATATGGAAATTCTCCACATTTTCCTGTTTTAACATATTAATCATAGTTAACTTTAACATACCTATTTTCTAGCCATACAGAAAATGTGGTAAGATAAGTGATTGTGCTTTTATAAAATGCCAATAGGTTAAGTACAACACTCACATTCTTATGCTACAGAAAGTTCAGTTTCTTATGAAAAATGATACTGCTTAGAAAGAAGAACAAAGATGACATGCTGCACTCCAGCCCAGGTGTGTCTATAAACAGTCCTTACCTTTGCTAAGGTTTTCTTGGAGTAAATGTCAGTACGAAGACCAAAGTTCTGCAAATCAATTGGTTTTTCCTTGTTTTTCTCAGGAAAATTTAACATCTGCTGAGCAGCAGGGACCTAGGAGTCAGAAAAATAATGAATAGCTTTATTAACCTCTACAAAGTTAAGGTACAGAATTGTTAAATCCCTGTATAATACCGACATATAGGGAGATTTCACAAAAAAATTAATAACCACACCTTTGCCCTAGACTTCTAGTAATTTTTTCTTTTGGCTATTTTTTAGTTTAAATGTAGCAAAAGAAGTATTAGACTTGGATTCATTTGTGGGGTCTTAATCTTTATTATTTTTTTATTTTTTATTTTTTTAAATGAAAGTAAACTACTTCAGAATTCCTTAGTGATTTATCACAACTGTTTTCTGTGATTTTCTCTTGTTGCTCCTTCTCAGACTTTTTTTTTTTAATGTTTTTATTTATTTTTGATACAGAGAGAGACAGAGCATGAGAGGGGGAGGGGCAGAGAGAGAAGGAGACACAGAACCGGAAGCAGGCTCCAGGCTCTGAGCTAGTCGTCAGCACAGAGCCTGACGCGGGGCTCGAACCCACCAATGTGAGATCTGACCTGAGCCGAAGCCGGAGGCTTAACCGACTAAGCCACCCAGGCGCCCGAAGGGGTCTTAATCTTTAAAATGTACACCCTATAGGCGCACCTGGGTGGCTCAGTCAGTTGAGTGTCCAATGTCAGCTCAGGTCATGATCTTGTGGTTTGTGAGTTTGAGCCCAACGTCAGACTTGTGCTGACAGCTCAGAACGTGGAGCCTGCTTCAGATTCTGTGTGTCCCTCTCTCTCTCTGCCCCTCCCCCACTCATGCTCTGTTTGTCTCAATAATAAACATTAAAAAATTTTTTTAAAAACACACACAAAAAACCAACAACCAGACTTATGATAATATTACTATAATCATTAAATTTACCTGAGGTGATCGAAGATGTAGAGGCACAAGCCCAGAGGGGGTATCAGCTAATACATTGAAATGAGGAGTAGGAGGTGGTCCCATTGCCATGGGTCGACTTTCTGGATCCACTTGGTAATTGACAAGCCCCCACTGCTCTAAAAAGGCATGAACCCTGGAAGAGTAAAGCTCTGAAAAAGTTAACATCTAGAGAATGTAACTCAACTCCTTCATTAACCATCATCACATTTCACGAAAAAAATCAAAACAAATTAAAACAAGTAAAATGTTCTCTGTAGGCTGTGAAGCATCACAAAATTAACTGACAATTTTGGTTTGTTGTATGAGGAACAATTTCTACAAACTCAACATCATGTTGATATTACAGCACCCAAAACCTAGTACAAAGCCTGATTATTTCAATCACAGAAAGAAGAGAACAAATGTTCATTTAAGTCCATGGTGAAAAAACTCACACACAGACCAAATTCAAATAAGGAGATTCCCACTTGATTTGTTTCTTTAGACAGATCCAATGTAGAGAGCTATTCCACTCTCCAGATCAAACCAACTTCCATCCCTGGTCATTTTATGCTTTTATCATAAAATATAAGATGTCAAGTGTAAAATCTTAAAAAGAAGAGAAAACTCCAGTGTATTAAAAATACTCCACCCCTAAATAAAAGACATCTGATTAAGGTACATAGTAACAAAATAACCAGCTGGATGAATCACATAGACAGCAATGAATTGGTAACCACCCCGTGAAGTGTCGGAGGAAAGGTCAGGCGTCTTACCTCATCACAGCACACACATCTCCAGTCAAGTTTCGCCGACAAGCCGTGCTGGTTAAATATTCTTGGGGGTTTAGGCGATATGTGTCGATCATAAAATTTCGATATGCCAAGTATCTAAACAGCAATGGCAAAATTTCAAGGTGAATACACATCCTTTCAGAAATAACAACTCACAGAGTCAGTAATCTTCATATTCCCATTAACTAAATCCAACAAAAAGTTTATATTCCAACAAACAGTATTGAGTGCTCACAGTCATTAATGTAGTTAAGAATAAGAACACCTAATATGCAAAACAACTATTTACTAATATTAACAACAGTAAATTAACACAGAATAAGATGATGACGTTAATGTGAAGTAACACAGGGGTGCCTGACTGGCTCGGTGGGTGGAGCAGGAGAGTTCTGATTTCGGAGACGGGAGTTTGAGACCTACGCTGGGCATGGAGTTTCCTTAAAAACAGATAGATTAAAATAATATTAACTAACATAAATAAAAACTTGGTGACTGGGTAAGCGGATATATAAATCCTTAGTTACCTGCAGAATTTGCAAATAACACCTGGTCACTTATGCTGTCTCTGTAACTACTGTATATCCACGGTAATTCATTTAAACCTCACAATCTCTCCCTTAGGGTCCACTGTCCTCTCATTTACTGATGATGAAATTAAAGCACAGAGTGATTAAAGAATATATCCTAGGGGCGCCTGGGTGGCTCCGTCAGTTGAGTGTCCGACTTCAGGTCATGATCTCGTGTCAAGTCCCCATGTCAGGTTCTGTGCTGACAGCTCAGAGCCTGGAGCCTGCTTCGGATTCTGTGTCTCCCTCGCTCTCTCTCTCTCTCTCTCAAAAATAAACCTTAGAAAAAAGAATGTGTCCTAGGGGCACCTGGGTGACTCAGTCAATTAAGGATCTGACTCTTGAGTTTGGATCAGGTCGTATCTCATGGTTTGTGAGTTTGAGCCCTGTGCTGGGCTCCATGCTGACAGTATGGAGCCTGCCTGGGATACTCTCTCTCTCTCCCTCTCTCTGTCCTCCCACTGATAGATAAAATTTAAAAATTTAAAGATATACATTAAAAAAAAAAGTGCCCTAGACCACAAGGCTGGTAAGTGTGGAGCCAGAACTTAGCAGACAGTCTGTGTTGGGGGTGGGGGTGCTCTACAATCTATGTTCCTAACACGTGCTGCATCTCATTTCTATATTCTTAGTAGAGCCACACGTTGATCTGGCTCTGACAATGGCTATATACCCAGCCAGGCGATGAGTAGAACCCATGAGGCCAAAATCAGAGCTAAAACAAGAACAGATTAAAAAACAGAGAGAAAAACTGGGATTCAGAGTCACAGGAAACTTATTTTACAAAAAACCCAAGCATTTCTGTGACAAAACATTTATTACTGTCTTTTATAAACAACCACCTTTTTTTTTTTTCTTAAATTATGAGCAAGAGAGAGAACACACATGCAAGTGGGAGAGGGGCAGAAAGAGAAAGGGAGAGAGAGGGAGAGAGAATCCCAAGCAGGCTCTGTGCTGTCAGTGCAGAGCCCAACTTGGGGCCAAATCTCACAAACTGTGAAATCATGACCTGAGCTGATATCAAAGAGTCAAGACCTTAACCAAATGAACCACCCAGTTTCCCCTCTGTGATAAAATATTCAAACCAAGAGTGTTAAGAAGCTAGAGACCTAGCCACAAAAAAAAGAAACAAAAGTCTGGCACAAGTTAAGGTTGGCCACATCAGAATAGAAAAGGTGCAGTGATCAAAGAAGGTCTAGTATAAGCACAGATGGATAAACAAAGACCTAACAGTAAATATTCAAATGTAAGCAGACTAAAAAGATAAAATGTGCTTTTAAACATTAGACTGCCAAGAACCTGTAAATATTTACAAATGCTGGCAACTGACAAATTAGCCATAAGAATATACCATGTCTCACTAGATGGAAAAACTACCAGGGTTTCTTACGTCAAATCTTTGACTGTGGTTTTAAATGAATACTTACATTTATGTTATGGAAAGGCCAGAATTACCTAAACTTACAATCTCAAACTATTGTGGACAATCTAATACTAATCTAAATAATCTAAATAATAATATTTATTATTCAATTCTCTGTATTCTGTCATGCGTCCAATGTATAAAATTAGCTTTCTCAAACAATTTAAACAAAAGACATTTATTTGTGAAGTCACATGAGTATAAAAGACAATGAATTCATACTAAAGAGATAATATATAAATATACTATTTATAGTATAACATGTGTGGATTTATCTTAAGGGCAACGGTTTCCAGAAATGTTTATTTAACAGTCCAGGCAAATATACAAAAATACTTCCCAGAAAGATTCTTCTATCCCCAATAAGGGTTTTACCTCCAATGTTAAAGTACAACAATGCTTTATGTAATTAAAATCAATTTATAGCTTTGTCATCATATCTGGCATTCTTTTAATTAGTAATTATCATTAAGAAACTAAGATATAGAGTCCACTTTCTCCCAGATCATCATACATAAATACACATAATCTATCACACAGACGGGGAACTGTTATGGAGAAACCTTGGCTATAGGAGCTGATATGCATGTAGTTTAAGGTTATAGGTTCAAGAAGCAAATGGAAGAAGAAAAAATCTAGAACAATTTCCTTTACAGCAAGACTTCTGTGTGGCTGAGGTATGAACACTGTTCTGCATGGAGTAACATATTTGCAAACTTCCAAACATTAGCAAAAAGAACTCAGAAGTATGACTTTCAAAACCCTTGCCCTGGTGCTTGGGTGGCTCAGTTAGTTAAGTGTCTCACTTTTGATATCGGCTTAGGTCATGATCTCACAGTTCGGGAGATAAAGCCCGGGGTTGGGTTCTGAGTTGGCAGCACAGAGCCTGCTTGGGATTCCTTCCCTGCCCTTCTATGCCCCTCCCCACTCACGTTTTCCCAATATATATATGTTTTTTAACTAAAAAAAATGAAAAAAAGTCCTGCGAAACACATTCAAATTAACAATTTCTCTAAACATCAGCCCCATTCTAAAGTAACAGTATCAGGACTACATCTTTATATTTCACTCACATTTCTGGAGTCTTGGATTTGTTTTTCCCATTGAAAAATTCAGGAAGAGCACGCCGTTCAATCACATGAATACTGGGGAATAAAAAACAAGAAATCCTTTTAAAAAAATAAAATCTTAAGATTTAAACTAAGCTTGTTTAATTTTCAAAGTAGAAATAAAAAATCCAAAAGAGGAACATTATTATTATTTTTTAATGTTTATTTTTTTGAGGTGAGAGGCAGAGAGAAAGGGGGACAAAGGATCCAAAGTGGGCTCTGTGCTGACAGCACAAAGCCTAATGCAAGGCTCAAAGTCATGAAGTGGGAGATCGTGACCTGAGCCGAAGTTGGACACTTAACCGACTAAACCACCCAAGCGACCCTCAAGCATTATTTTTAAAAAATCAGTTGGTTTGCACAAGTTCCTAGTATAATAATAAAGGTTTCCCTTTCTCACCCTCAATACTTAACTGTAGTTTTTCTATTCCCATAACCAAACTCAAAAATTTCTATCATCACACTGAAAGCTATAAATTTTATTATGTACTTGACATACATATCACGGCCACAGGATGAGCCACAAAATACTAAAAGTTCTTTGGATATTGGCTGACAAATATCGCAGCAGCTGGCACAGAAACAAACTAATGAAGTGAACGACCAGCCAAAAGATGATGGAATTTACAATAATCAGTTACTTGGGCTTTGCAACATCAATGCAACTTTTTTCCAGTCCTCAGAAACTTTGTGATAAACTTTTTTTTTTTTTTAAGATATCAGTAATCTGGGGCGCCTGGGTGGCTCAGTTGGTTGAATGTCAGACTTCAGCTCAGGTCATGATCTTGTGCTTCGTGAATTTGAGCCTCAAGTCAGACTGTGCTGACAGAGATTGAAGCCTGCTTAGGATTCTGTGTGTGTGTGTGTGTGTCTCTCTCTCCCCCCCAAAAAAAGAAAACAAAAACCCATAAATAAACATTACCAAAATAAATAAATAAATAAATAAAAGATTTCCGTAATCTACTGCCTTTATAAAGATCACAGAACAAGGGATGCCTGGGTATCTCAGTCAGTTAAGTATCCAACTTCAGCTCACGGTTCCTGAGTTTGAGCTTCGCATGGGGGCTCTCTGCTCTCAGTGCCAAGTCCACTGTAAGTCCTCTGTATCCCCCTCTCTCTGCCCCTCCACTGCTTGTGCTCTCTCAAAAATCAACATTTACAGGGGTGCCTGGGTAGCTCAGTTGGTTAAGCATCCAACTTTGGCTAAGGTCATGGTATCATGGTTAATGAGTTTGAGCCTCACATCAGGCTTTGTGCTGAGAGCGCAGAGCTGGAGCCTGGTTCAGATTCTGTGTTTCTCTCTCTCTCTCTCTCTCTCTCTCTCTCTCTCTCTCTCTCTCACCTTTCCTTGCTCACACACACACTCTCTCTCTCTATCTCAAGAATAAACATCAAACAAAATTTTTTTTTAGTTAAAAAAATAGAGGCGCCTGGGTGGCTCAGTCGGTTAAGTGTCATCTTTGGCTCACATGTGTGTCATGATCCCAGTCAGTGAGTTCAAGCCCTGCGTCAGGCTCTGTGACAGCTCAGAGCCTGGAGCCTGCTTCAGATTCTGTGTCTCCCTCTTTCTCTGTCCCTCTTCCACTTACACTCTGTCTCAAAAATAAACATTGAAAAAATTTCATAAAAGATAAAAAAATAAAGATTTATAAACAAACAAGAAATCAATCACAGAACTAATTTTTACTGTTTAGTAAAGGCGCTAGTAACTTTATAAAATGTTACAGATGAAAGCACTATAGCGACCATGTAAAATCAGGCCTCATGGACTATACAAATGACCCACCTGTGTATCTAGTACAAGGATTCTGCCATTACTACAAATCAACTGTTTTTACTGATGACACTTTCTAGTGTCTCAGGGGCTGTCCAGATACACAACATGTACTGGTTACGCGGAGAAGAGCAAATCAATAATCTGTGAACGTAACTAAAAGCCCTGCTTGGCTGGCTCAGCTGGTAGAGCGTGTGACTCTTAACCCTGGGGTCATGAATTTGAACCCCACACTGGGCACAAAGTCTACTTAAAAAAAATTTTACTCTTACATTATTTGAGAACACATAAATTGTTTGAATGATTCTGGACTGCCAAATACTATAAATACAATGAACTACCTGGAAACGTCTAGGAAGATAATCCCTAAGACAAACTAATGTTATATATCGTGTAATGACTTCCCAAGTTTTACTATGAAAAGAATGGATGTAAGCATATAGCTCAAGTATATCCCTCATTGTTTTATTGTTACAGGTTAGGAAAAGCCCACACACACACAAAAAAAAACACAACACAATTTCTATATTCACTAAGAACAAAACACACATGAATGTTTAATCTCAAGCACTCTCTTTTCCTTCTGTGCAGGCAGCTAACTGCTTAGGTTCTGAGAGCGACTCAGGAAGGGGATATTCAGACTCAGAAAACCGGAGTTCTTCCGTCAACTGTGACTCTGAGCACTTCCATCGACACTGTATTTACCTTTATCTATAGAGCAGGGGTATGACGCACACCTCCACTACCCACAAGAGCAAGCTTTGTGACATGCAACAGTTATGATGCAAACGAGTGTTTCTGTAACTTATAAAAAACCCACCAAGTGATGTAGTATTATAACTGCACTGTTTTCATTTTAGAGGAAAAGAACACTAGTTTTAAGTGTGTCCTTTTAAACCCTTCTGAACCTAAATATGTAATTATAATTAGTAACAATGATACTGAGACACTTACAAATATAAAACCTATTTAGCACATAATGAAGACTGACCTTCAAAGAAGAACTATATACTTACTCTGTTCCAGCTTCTACTTATTTAAAACATTTAGGAACGGCATTCAGAGATGTTAAAGGTATGCATTAAAGTCTAAATATTAGAGTCATACTTTGTGGTTTTGGAAAAATACATAGTTCCAAATGGATCATCTACCCTTTTTTTTTTAAATTGGCTTCTAAAGATGTATATATGTCTAAATGCCATGTATAAAGATACAAGCATATGTAAAGACACACATACATAAAATCACATCTATCCTTAAAGACTGATAATGTAGAAAAATTGTGAGCAGGCAACAGGTCCAAATAAGACCACAAGATACTGAGTAAGGGCACCATCATTTAAGTATAATTAAATATATAACTTTACAATGAAAATACCTTAAAGATGCTAACTATTTGAAGGGGTAAGTTCTGATACATAAATTTAAAAATAAAACGCCAAATAAAAATCAGCCTGACATGAAATAGTCACACTTCATAAGTAATCAATAAATATCTAGGACTACGGTTATTTCCAACCATATTCCAATGATGACAAATGGTTGTGGTAAATGACAGGGAAGATGCTGAGGAAGTGTTTTCTTAAAATTTTTATACATGAAAAGCCTAATGTTAAAAATATTTCCTATTTGGGGGGGGCGCCTGGGTGGCTCAGTTGGTTGAGCGTCCGGCTTCGGCTCAGGTCATGATCTCACGGTTCGTGGGTTCGAGCCCCACATCAGGCTCTGTGCTGAAAGCTAACTCAGAGCGTGGAGCCTATCTTCAGATTCAGCGTCTCCCTCTGTCTCTGACTCTCCCCTGCTCATGCTGTCTCTCTCTTTCTCAAAAATAAGTAAAACATTGAAAAAAAATTAAAAACTATTTCCTACTGGGGCCCATGGCTGGCTCAGTGAGTAGAGCATGTGACTCTTCATCTCAAGGTCATAAGTTTAACACACACACTAATTATAGAGTGTATTAAAAAAAATAATTCCTATTAAAATGAAGCCATTACTAAAGATTTTTTTGTTAACATTTATTTATTACTGAGAAACAGAGAGAGACAGAGCATGAGCAGGGGAGGGGCAGAGAGATGGGAAGACACAGAATCTGAAGCCAGCTCTAGGCTCCAAGTGAACAGCACAGAACCCGACGCAGAGCTTGAAACCATGAGCGATGAGATCATGACATGAGCCGAAGTCGGATGCTCAACTGACTGAACCACCCAGGTGCCCCCAAGATTTTCTTATTTTTAAGTAATCTCTATGCCCAACATGGGGCTCAAACGTCCAACCCCAAGATCATGAGTTGCATGCTCTACCGACTGAGCCAGCTAAGCACCTCTCATATTTTAAAATCATATCATGAATGCCAATATTTTATAATTATTAAATATTTAAGTATTTGACCATCTGAATCATAACTGATTCTAAATGAGTTAAGTGTAAGCTTACAAAATTTTACACTCCCTGGGTACAACACAACTTAGTTTCCATCCTTAAACTGCTTTAAAGAACACATTCCAGGGAAGGCTGGGTGGCTCAATCAGTTAAGCGTCTGACTCTTGGTTTCAGCTCAGGTTATGATCACATGGTGTATGGGTTTGAGCCCTGATTCAGGCTCTGTGCTGACAGCGTGGAACCTGATTGGGATTCCCATTCTCTCCCTCTCTCTCTGCCCCACCCCCACTCGCATTCACAAGGTCTCTCTAAATAAATAAATTTCAAAACTTGAAAAAAACATATTCCAAAGTTAAAATAAAATCACTTTCCATCTTACTTCATCTATCTGACAATGATTAGTGACAAGGACTTGGGCAGAAAGGCACAACATAATTTCAGGGAAGTTCTCCCACAACGAAGTATCGTATTCATGGAGATACATGGCCCACTCACCAGTTATAATCAAACCACGATGCATAACTAGGAATAATAATGTGATTGGTCTGCTCTGTCACATTATCTTCTCCAGGGTCAAGTGAACGACTCTGATCACCTTTGCTAGGATCTTCATCTTCCTACAGAAAAGAAGCCAGAGCTGAGAGAAACAGAAAACTATAGAGAAATATGTAACAGCTTTCAAACTTCTGATATTAGGGAATAAAAATTAAGCTAGCTGATCCAATTTCAAGGGCTGGAAAAACAAATTTCAAATAAAAACAACCTTTCACAGTTTTTTTTTTTAATTTTTTTTTAATGCTTTTTTATTATTTATTTTTGAGAGACAGAGAGAGACAGTGCGAGCAGGGGAGGGTCAGAGAGAGAGGGAGACACAGAATCCGAAACAGGCTCCAGGCTCTGAGCTAGCTGTCAGCACAGAGCCTGACGCGGGGCTCGAACCCACGAACCGTGAGATCTGACCTGAGCCGAAGCCGGAGGCTTAACCGACTGAGCCACCCAGGCGCCCCAACCTTTCACAGTCTTAAGGTCAATTCACAAGATTCCCAGATGACAGCATATTTTATTTCTCCCTTTTACAGATGAGGGAATCAACTCAGAGAAGAGTCAAAACTTTTCCCACAATAGCTTGCTTTTTCCTTGTCCAGTTTTATCTAATCTAGGGTCACAAATCTAGTTCTCAGGGTGCCTGGGTGGCTCAGTCGGTTAAGCCTCTGGCTTCAGCTCAGGTCAGATCTCACGTTCGTGGGTTCGAGCCCCGCGTCAGGCTCTGTGCTGACAGCTAGCTCAGAGCCTGGAGCCTGCTTCCGGTTCTGTGTCTCCCTCTCTCTCTGACCCTCCCCCTCTCAAGCTCTGTCTCTTTATCAAAAATGAATTTAAAAAAAATTAAAAAAAAAAACAAATCTAGTTCTCAAGTGATTTATTTGGAGATGATTCAAAGGCCCTAATGAGGCATAATGACAAGCCTTCCCCTACCCCAAAGATTCATCAGTATCTGCTAGCGGCCATATGCACCTTATCTCATTCATTCTTCACAGTCACAGCAGGGATTACCACCTCTTTTGTGGGTGAGAAAATGAGGGGCAGAGCTAGTAAGTTATAAACAGGGTAGAATTCAGAAATCCTGGTTAGAGGGCCTATACTCTTAATTACTGTCACTAATAAAAGTCAGCTCTGATTTTTGTGAAATTTATGGAGGTTTTACTAATGATTCCACCTGAGAACCTGGCCTGGCTAATGCAATAATTTAAAAATCACTGCTGTGGGTCAAAACACAAGAACGTTTCTTATGCTACTAGTAAGAAGAAGAATAATTACTTCTAAATAATAAAGTCATGTAATATGTAGTTTGTATTCAAATGGTTCCAACTAACCCAAAAATGCCTATTATACATTTTTGTCTCCCCAAACCAGCACCTAATCAAGAAATCCATTATGTGATATTTGCATCTCTTCAGTTACCTTTAATCCCTGACTCCCTTTGGGGGCATATTTAATGACACTCAAAAGGTTTTAAAACTCCAGACCACATGACTTGTAAGATGTTTAACAACCTCTATTTATCTTATCAATTCTTCATAATTAACTTCCAATTAAACATTTTAATCAAAAATACCACAGGAAATAAGTTTTTTGATAGTCAGAGGTTTTCCAATTTTGTATAGTTAAATCTATCAACTTCTCATCTGTGTTGTTTGTTTTTATTCTTATGAAATTCTTTCCTATTAAAAACCAGTTAAATTTTGAATCGTACTCTTTTATACTGGTTCTATTTTAACTTCATTCAGTGTAAGTATCTGTGCTATCTTATTTGACGTGAGGATCTAGTATTACTGCCTAGAAACTTAAGACAGTAATTTCCTTAAGATCAATGAGTATAGACAAAAAGGTAATGTCTCAAAGTCCCAAGGAACTCTGGTTGTTACTTAAATGATGCTGAATCAAATATGCTAATATTGATGACAAAAGAAAGAAATGTTATATCCCAAATGAGGGGAGCTAGTACAAAACATGCTCATGGTTAATGTGTTTTTGAGACGAAGGTTTCACAAACTCAATTAGAACACAAAGTATCTCCTTTATTCAGGAGATGGTACTGCAATTAATAAAGGACAACAGGGGGCGCCTGGGTGACTCAGTAGGTTAAACCTCCAACTTAGGCTCAGGTCATGATCTCACCACTTGTGAGTTGGAGCCGTGTCAGGCTCTGTGCTGACAGCTCGGAGCCTAGAGCCTGCTTTAGATTCTGTCCCTCTCTCTCTCTCTGCCTCTCCCCTACTTATGCTCTGTCTCTATCTCTCTCAAAAATAAACACTGCGGCGCTTGGATGGCTCAGTCGGTTAAGCGTCTGCCTATGGCCAGGTCATGATCATGGTTCGTGGATTTGAGCCCTGCATCAGGCTCTGAGCTATCAGCACAGAGCCCAAAACCTGCTTCAAATTCTGTGTCTTCCTCTCTCTCTGCCCCTCCCCTTCTCGCTGCCTCAAAAATAAATAAACATATAAAAAAATAAAATTAAATAAACATTTAAAAAAACCTTTTTCTAACACATTAAAAAAAAAAGCCAACAGTCTATTGTTTAATTATCTGAGTGAGGAAATGTGTAGGATGACATCGTGGAATGAGGTGTTACAGTAAATACTTCTAACCAGTTTGGGGTTCCATTATACAAGACTTGGCCTTGATTTCAAAATGCCCTCTGCCTGTGGCATAAAAAAAAATCTCCTATGGTCAGTTGCTTGGCTTTTTATTTGGGTCTCTTTCACTACCACATAAGAGTATTTACACTAAATGATAACCTATCTTTGCAAATGTAATTATCTGTTAATGATTTTAAGTAGCTCGTTAACTAAAGAAGTCTAACTTCAAAAAGAAAATCATAGGGGTGCCTAGCTAGCTCAGTCAGTAAAGCATGCAACTCTTGATCTCGGGGTTATGAGTTTAACACCCACATTAAATGCAGGGATTACTTAAAAATAAATGTTTTAAAAAAACCATAAGAACAATTCGGATGAAAAGCCTTTCATGGAGGAGTTTCTTGAAATGGTTTTCAAGGCAATCCTGTCATAAATAGGTTCATTCCTTGCATTTATTAAAGAAAAAAACAATAATAAATGTCAATTTGGGGGATATCTGACTCAGTGAAAAAGAACTATCCTTTTTCAACAAAGGAAGAAAGTTATTTCAAAGAGATCAGGGATTAGTTAACACTTATAATAAAAAAATGACAGTATGAATGAACAATGGGCCATTTACTAAAAAGAACACTAAAATCCTGCCTTAAATCCAACACCTTTCAACAACATAATTATTGGTATGTCTCCACCGTTGAACTGATGAAACAAACTCACAAAAGGTTAAGAGCACAAAGGCTGATTCGGCTGCGGACTGGAGATGCACTGGCAGAGACGGGAGGGAGGGGATCAGGGCAAGGACGGCCCTGCTCACCTGGGCCATCGGATCACACCTGAAACACTGGATTCAGCTCTGATTACTACCTTGCAACCCAGGTTAAAACGGAATCAGAAATTAGCACAGGAAGGACGCTACATGAGAAGACAGAATTTTCCTTCGGAAAAATCTTAGAAGTTGAGAAAGACAAATTATTTCAGAGCTGGGTTAAAAACAAAAATCAGAAGGGTCTCAAAACTGAGAATTTCTAAGGCACTTTCAGTGTTTCTACTGCTCCATACATCAGACCCTTAGATAGCTACTTCTGCACACGGCTAATTAAATTGTTACCTTTCCTCCTGTTGTGACTGTTTCTTCATCCTGCTCATCTGCAAAATCAAAATATACAATTATGTAAAAATCAGGCACATGGATTACTTGGAAACTTCATGATAATTTTTAAAACTTTAATTGTTACTAGAGAGAGAAAAGGAAAGAAATAAAACATAATTAAAGCAAACCCACCTCTAATAATTCAGTAAACTGGAACTGTACACAGAAGCACAAAGATGAATAGAGTTTCAAAGCTTAAAATAATTAAAAATTTCCAGCAACAAGGAATTTATAATTAAGTACTGCTTGGACTACTAATTTTAGTCATGATCTTGCTAATAAAAGGTAAGGGACTTGATTAAGACTCACCTCCTGAGATTTAATGAAACAAAGTAATGGCACTTTGGATCTCAGAGGAAATGACTGAAGAAATGAGGAGTAAAGAGGTGAGAATCAATCACTACAGACCAAGTCCAGGTTAGAGTGTTAATCCCTTCTGAGGAAGGAAGACTCCAAAACCTAATTGCTGGCCTTGCAAAACAACAGGAATAAATCCAAGTATAATTTAAACCAGGCAGCTGATTTCCACAGCAAACAGTAAAACTCCAGTGTGGACATTTGTTTATATACTAACTACTGCTTTGTTTACATGACACTGGCAAAGTTGATTAACTGTTACACAGACCATATGGCCCATACTGTAGAGAATATTTTCTAGTTGGCCCTTTCCAAAATAATTATGCCAACGTCTACTTTAGAGAATATAAGAAGATCAGTAATACGTGAACAGGTAGCACTCAAAAATTCAACTATATTCTATAGGATGCCTCTACTATGTGCCAGGCATGGTCCAAATGCTAAGGACACAAGGAAAAACAAGAAAAGGCCCCTGTCTTCATGGAGTTTACATCCCAGTTGGGAGTGACAGGAGGTAGGAGAGAAAATACACAAAAGGATTTCAGATGTTGAAAGCTGGTATGCAAAGAAAAACAAACCAATATAGAGAGGGAGTGGGTGGGGGAACCTTTCCAAATGAGGAAGAAAGACTCTGTGAAAAGATAACATTTTAGACGAAAACAAAGCATTTTAGGCGAAAACAAAGGAAGTAGCTTGGTCAAAGAGCCTCGGGGGAGGACAGACCTGACACTTTCAGAAATCTGGAAGGCCACTATGAGCTATGATGGCTGGGAGAAATGAGCCCAGCACAAGAGCAGGATGCAGGGACACGAAGCACTGGCACTATATATAGACCTGAGTCTGTGCTCTGCAGCTTAACAGCTGGGTGTCTGGAAACATTACCGAACCCCCCTAGGCTGCACTCGCTCATCAATAACATAGGACTGGGGCACCCAGGTGGCTCAGTGGATTAAGCATCCGATTTTGGTTCAGGTCATGATCTTGTGGTTCAGGAGTTCAAGCCCTGTGTAGGACTCTGTACTGATACCTCAGAGCCAGGAGCCTGCTTCAGATATTGTGTCTCCCTCTCTGTTCCTCCCCCAATCACGCTCTCTCTCTCTCAAAAATAAACAAAGATTTTTCAGGAGAAAAAAAAAAGACACAGACTAACATGGTTTTACAATGAAATGTGAACATATGTAGAATGACACCTGGGAGATATGTACACAGAACAGATATGGACACTGTTGCCTGATTTGTAAATTAGACAAACACCTGCTATCAGGAATAGGGGGTTCACAGTGCGGTAAATAAATTATGGTCACCCAGCTCTGCACAGGGACTACGTTTTTTTCTAGGAAGTGACTAACAGTTCTAAATAAGGTTGTCAAAAATGAATTTTTTGTTCCTTGGGTCTTAGTAAACTCCATGATAACCAATTTCTTGCGAGATGGTGGTAACACAATGATCTCTCTCTGGTCAAAATATACCATTTAAATTTAGTTTGACAGGGGTGCTGGGTGGCTCAGTTGGTTAAGTATCCAATTTCAGCTCAGGTCATGATCTCAAGGTTCATGAGTTCGAGCTCCGCATCAGGCTCTGTGCTGAGAGCTCAGAGCCTGGAGCTTGCTTTGGATTCTGTGTCTCCCCTCTCTGCTCCTCCCCTGCTCAAGTTTGCTTGCTGTAGATCGCTCTCTCTCTCAAAAATAATACACATTAAAGGGTTTTTAAAAAATAAATAAAATAAAAATAAATTTAGTGACAGACTTCTGTCCCAGAGGTAGTCTTGGTACCCAAGGGAAACAGACTTCTGCCAGTACTAAAGTAGGAGGACCACACTGCTTATGAATTCCTAAGCAGTACTAATAAATGTTCTCTTCCTCCTTCTAGAGGTGGGCAATCACACTCTCACCTCAGCCCCTAGATCCTGACCTTTCAGCGATCTTTAGAAAGGAAGGAAGGACTCGGGATATTTAGCTCGGTGATATATAAGGCAGATGATGGACCCGTTAAAACAATAAACAACTCTGTGAACAGGAATTCCCAGTTGCTGGGTCAGTTACCCTTGGCACATGGGTAAGGTTACAGCTAATGCAGAAAGCCAGATGCTTAAGTGACACGTGGAGAAGCCTGCTGGTCCCTGGATGAGAGGCCAGGACAACACTTTCAAATCCCACAGACTGTCACTCTCCAGCTGTGACGAGCAGCATCTTCAGCCACAATAGCCCCACTGTTCAGAACTCGAGCCGTTTGCACACACAAAGAGAAGAACTCTTACAGCCAGCACTAAAAATGTTAGATCAAATTGAAATTTCTATCCAGTTCTTAAAACTGGCTTCAACTTGACTACTTTGATAAAGTCTATTACAAAAATACTCATAGATCACTCCCATTTCTAAAAGGACAATTGTCTATGCTCATAAAACTACAGATTTATTCCTTTTTAAGATATGTACCTAAAAAACAGAAACTATCAGGGTGCCTGGGTCGCCCAGCTGGTTGAGTGTCCAAACCCTTTATTTTGGCTCAGGTTATAGTCCCAGGGTTGTGGGGTGGGGCCTCAGTGTGGGCTTGGTGCTGAACGTGGAGCCTGCTTAGTATTCTCACACACTCTCTCTCCCCCTCCCTCCATCTTTCCAGCTCTCTCTCTAAAATAAAGGTAAAATATGGGGTGCTTGGGAGGCTCAGTCGGTTGAGCGTCCGCTCAGCTCAGCTTATGATCACACAGTTTGTGGGTTCGAGCCCCATGTCGGGCTCTGTGCTGACAGCTAGCTCAGAGCCTACAGCCTGCTTCGGATTCTGTGTCTCCCCCTCTCTCGGACCCTCCCCTCTTCACGTTTGTCTCTGTCTCTCAAAAATAAATAAATGGAAAAAATTTTTAAAACACGGTAAAATAAAATAAAATGGATAATTGAAAAAAAAATAGAAACTATCATTCTGTTTAAGAAACTGTCCCAGTGAAGAGTATCACGTCTTAACAATCATTTACTCTGCCACATTAAACATAAACGTCTGTGTATAGTTAGTTTTGATTTCTTGACCTTTAATTCAGTAAACACATAGCAGCTGTGGAATGGGCAATATAAACTTATAGAAAATGGAAGTTATTAATATTTTATTAATAATGTTAAAAACCATTAAGATAGAAATGTTTTGACAGCATTTCTTTCTTTTATTTTGTTGACCTAACACCAACTTTATATAAACTGTCATCAAGACACTTTTCTATTTCTACTTTTAATATTATCAAAATTAGACCTGATGTTCAATGGTAGGGTATAAACAGAAAAGGAGAATAAAGTGAAATGAAGTAATAAAGAAAAAACCTCTAACTACCTACTCCTAGCTGCCATCAAGAATCTCTGCAATTTATGTGAAATACAGAATTCACTTAGTGAGAAGATAAGAGAAACTGAAGTTTCATTTTTTGCACAAAGAGACCTCAAAAACCTCTTCAGGTATAAAACTCCCTAAAGTCAAAAATGTCATATATCCTGAAAACACTAGGTTTTCCTTTGATTTTTACAAGTGAAGGGAGAAACTGAGATCCATATACAACTCTCAAGAACAAAGATGTTTATACTTCTACTTTATTTAAGTGCAAAGTGTGACCACGTTCCTCTCTCCTACCCTCCAGTACGTCCAAGAACCATACCATCCTCACGAAAATGTCCTATGTAATTTGTAAATACTACTATGAACAGATGATGGGATTCTCAATTTTGTACTACTTAACAAACTAGAACAAATAATTCAGAAATAAAGTTTTTAAGAGTCAACAAACTTAAAAAACAAAAAGTCAATTGACTTTTGCTCTAAAGATGCAAAACTCAAATCAGTTAAGAATGGAAAAAATGGACCACAGGAAATTAAATTTCCTAATACGGAAGCAAACCAAATGGACAGTGGTGCCAGGGTGACCGTGGGCACTACGTGCACTGGAAAGCACAGCAACTGCACGCGACCTCTCAGGAAAGGAAGACTCACCAGAGGCGCTGAGAGAGACAACAACACCGAAGTGTACAAATTGCTTTGGTTTTTACCTAGATCTGCCACAGTTCCTCCTTTAACAGGTGTATTTTCACTATCTTTCTTTGGGTTCACTAGAAAGAAAAAAAAAGAATCATGATTTAGGGGGAAAGTGTTCTACATTTTTAAAAGAAGAAAAACTAAAAGATAATTAAAAACTACATGAACCTCACTGCAAACCACCATCATCCAGTGCTCACCGTCATGAAAAACTGTAAGTCCAATGAAAAAATGTTAACATTTAAGATTGCCATTTTGCAATTAATTACCCAAGCAGCAATTTTTTCATGATAAGAGTACAAAATACAGAGAGCAAAACCTGAAAAGAACCTTCCAATCCCTCCCCCAAAGTATCTTTTATTAGCTTTTCTATGTGTCTGTGGATTCCCATTTTTGTGCCATTCATTTAGGTAAAGAAACTAAGTGAGAACTGATTCCTATTATAAATCTCTGTAAACTTCGAACCCTGTATGAGGGGTTTAGGGGCACCTGAGTGGCTTAGTCGATTAAGCATCTGACTCTTGGTTTTGGCTTAGGTCAAAGTACCTGACAGTCACGGGGTCGAGCCCTATGTCCCACTCCAGCCTGTTCGAGCTTCTCTCCCTCACTCTTTGCCCCTCCCCGTTCTTATTTTTTCTCTCTCTCAAGATAAATAAACCTTAAAAGAAAACAACCCTATCTAAAGGTTTAAATCTTATAGAAGTGTTATCCATACTGTACTTCTTCCTTAGCATCCTACTTTTGTCATCAATGTGCCTGTGTGACCATTCCATGTTAAGTATTTTTAATTATATTTAAATATATAGTTAAATTAGGTACAACTATTTCATTTTCAATAAATCCACTGTGTCTGTGGATGGGTCATAAGGTAACCAGCCCTATACTGATGGCAACTTGTTTATTTTCAATTTTTCACTGTAACATAATCCACATCCTCTTACCTTCATCTTTAAGCATGCCTATAATTACTTAAAATGGGCTCTGAAATTTAAAAAGCTACACATTAAAATTGAAGAGATAAAGCCAAATTGTCTTAAGTGGCTTCATTAATTTATACTTCTACCAACAGCATCTGAGAATACCCACTTTCTCAAAACATCAGTACTTTAGGAATCATCTACTTTCTAAGTTTTTAAAAATCTAGCAAACAAAAAATGTTACTTTAATAATTTACATATCCTTGGTTAAATGAGGTTAGTGTCTTTACACACATTTAATGGCCCTGGAATTTGATAAAATTACAAGTATTACTTTGCCCTTAAATACAAATCAAAACCACACTGAGATACCACATCACACCTGTCAGAATCGCTAAAATTAACAACTCAGGCAACAAGAGATGTTGGGTAGGATGTGAAACCCTTTTGCACTGCTGGTGGGAATGCAAACTGGCGCAGCCACTATGGAAAACAGTGTGGAGCTTCCTCAACAAGTTAAAAATAGAACTACCCTATGACCCAGCAATTGTGTTATTAGGTATTTATCCGAAGGACAGAGGAGTGCTGATTCGAAGGGGTATGTGTACCCTAATGTTTACTGCAGCACTATTGACAACAGCCAAAGTATGAAAAGAGCCAAAATGTCCATCGACTGATGAATGAATAAAGACTAAAGGTATAGGGTCACCTGGGTGGCTCAGTCGGTTAAGCATCTTACTTCAGCTCAGCTCTGATCTCACCATTTATTTGTGAGTTCAAGACCTGCGTCAGGCTCTGTGCGGACAGCTCAGAGCCTGGAGCCTGCTTCAGATTCTGTGTCTCCATCTCTCACTGCCCCTCCCCCACTTGCACTCTGAGTCTCTCTCTCTCTCTCAAAATAAAAATTAAAAAAAAAATGTTTTTAAAGATGTGATACACACACACACACACACACCCACGAATATTACCAGGTGATCAAAAAGAATAAAATCTTGTCATTTGCAGCAACATGGATAGAACTAGAATATACTGAGCTACGTGGAATAAGTCAGTCAGTCAGAGAAAGAGAAACATATGATTTCACTCATATATGGAATTTAACAAACAAAACAGATGAACCTAGGAGAAGGGAAGCAAACATAAGATAAAAGCAGAGAGGGTGACAAACCATAAGAGACTCTTAAATACAAAGAGAAAACTGAGGGTTGTTGGCGGGGGGTTGGGTGAGGGAATGGGCTAAACTGGTGATGGGCATTAAGGAGAGTACTTGTCCGGACGAGCACTGGGTGTTACGTGTCAGGGATGAATCTCTAAATTCTATTCCTGAAATCATTATTACACTATATGTTAACTATCTTGGATTTAAGTTTTAAAAATAAATAATAAAGTAGTTCTTCGGAGGAGGTGAGATACTTTATCCTTTATGGGGTGTGAAGAATCTTTATACAAATTTAGGGTTCTGATTCTTTGTTAAACACCTAATGAATATTTTATCCAAGGCTAACACTTGCATGAAGTACATCAATATTCGGAAGTTACTTCAACAATTTTGTTTTTAAATTTGGCACCTAAATCCACCTGAAGCTTAAATTCTTATTTATGACACAAAGAATACAAAATTTTACCAGATGTATTTACACAACAGTTTGGTCTTTTCTCACAAACTGGCACTGCCAAAGTCACAGTAAATTAAATTTATAAACAAATACAGATCTACAGTTGAACCATTCTATTCCACTAATGGATTCAGCCATTCAATTGTCCAAATCATACTATATTCATTATTACAGCTTAACAGTTTAGACAGTTATCTACTAGGACTACCACCACCTTCTTAGCTTTTTTATTTAAAATAAGTATTTCGGGGGTGCCTGGCTGGCTTAGTAGGGAAAGCATGTGACTCTTGATCATGGGGTTGTGAGTTTGAGCTCCACGCTCGCTGCAAAGATTACTTAAATAAATAAAGTTTAGAAAATAAATAAATAATGAGGGGCACCTGGGTGAGTCAGTAGGTTATGCCTCCAACTTTGGCTTAGGTCATGATCTCGCAGGTTCGTGGGTTAAAACCCCGCATCAGGCTTTGTGCTAACAGACTGAGCCTGAAGCCTGCCTCAGATTCCGTGTCTCCTCTCTCCCTCTCCTTCTCCCTCTCCCTCTCTCTCTCTCTCTCTGTGCCCCTCCCCCAATAACTCTTCAGGCACGCATGGTTCTCTCTCAAAATAAAGTTGAAAAAAACTGTGGTGAGAACAAACTTTCTAAAAAATAATAGATTTAGGGGCGCCTGGGTGACTCCATCGGTCTGAGCCCCACTTCAGGCTCTGTGCTGACAGCTAGCTCAGAGCCTGGAGCCTGTCTTCAGATTCTGCGTCACCCTCTCTCTCTGACCCTCCGCTGCTAACACTGTCTTTCTCTCTCAAAAATAAATTTTTAAAAAAATTTAAAAAAATAGTAATATATTTTGAAAATATTTTTTTAGGAGAATAAAAACAAGCTTCAAAAATATGCTGTTTAAAAGCAATATGCTTTACATAATCAGAGTTTTATAAAACTAACAGACTACAAGAGAGATATAAGTTAGAAATTTAAAGTGTAAGAACAGGGACCCCTGGGTGGCTCAGTTGGTTAAGCATCTGACTCTTGATTTCGGCTCAGGTCATGATCTTGCCGTGAGATGAAGCCCCTCATAGGACTCTGCACTGACAGTGCAGAGCCTGCTTAGGTTTCTCTCTCTCCATTTCTCTTGCCCCTTCCCCCATGTGCACATGGGGGAAGGGGCAGAGAAAAATAAAAATAAACTTTAAAAAATAAAGTGTAAGAACACAGCTGTGTAATTTACAGAACTGCTGTATTGGAGCTGAGTACGTGATAACTAATAAAAAAATTAGAAATAAAAAAGTGTGGTGTGATGAGGCTTTCTTATTACCAGAGAATCTGGCCAAGACAAGCACTAGTATGGCATCTAGAGACACACGACACAATAGTCATTTCATCAGGCGGACATGATGGTGCTAAATGTATATGCCCTTAAGTAGCAGAGCTTCAAAGTACATGAAAATACATAAAGGAAAGAAAATTCACTGGAATCAATGACAAAAACAGACAAATCTGCAAAATACAGTTAACATCCTCCTCGCAATAACTGACTGAAATAGGTTAAAATGTACATGAGTACGTACTCCGCCTTCTCATATATAGATTGATTCTACCTGGATTTAAGAACCATTAATTTTAAAGCATTGTTAAATTTACAGAACTTTTTAGTGTTTTTCTCAGTAAGTAGCAAACGTACACCAAAAGATTGGGAAGCAGGTAATTTCATAAACATTTTGACCTTGAAAGTCGGTAACTAAGGACACAGAACAAGAAAGAATTCATTCCAAAGCACTGCTAAGAACGACTGAATCACATCAAATTTTCTCATAGTCTAGGCAGAAGAATACAAACCATTTTTTGGAAGTACCACTTCCTCTATGTTGGGTACTGGTGTTGGGTCTTCCATGTCCTTGGTAAGATCTTCTTGCTCATCTTCTTCTTTCTGACTTCTGCGCTTCCCATAAAGACTAGCTTGGCTAAAACACACAAGGTATATAAATAAGAATGACTATAGCTACTGATAGCAATTTCAAAGGCTTTACCTAATTGTTACACCCTAGGTTCAGAATTGCTTTAAAAGACAAATAGAAATTAAAAAAAAAAAAAGTTAGGTACATTCCCAAATTACATCTAACCAACCAAAAGGAAAATAAAAGTTACTGGGTGTCAGAAATGGGCACAGAAATCATATAATACAAAGTGCAGACAGTATCCTAAAGGGTTTTAAATTAGTATAATAAAAGAACACCTACTAAGGAAATAGGGCACATATTTTATCTCACATTATAAACAATCACTTATGTAAGAGACTGATATATACAACCATATTTTCCTGGCTCTTTTGTATCATCCAAATATCAGGAACTGCAATTTAGGATGGTACTAATTTTTTTTTAAATGCTATTGCTCTTTCTTTAGTTTATTTTATAACTAACATATTCCAGGAAACAGATTAGGCTTCAAATAAGAATGGAATGATTCCTTACCTTGAGGAATTACACAGGATACAAGACAGAAATTACCATCTACCTCCTATAACATGATGTGTACCAACACAGAGAAATGAATAAAAGATCCAATAAAATAAGAGTTAATTAGGACTGAAGGGACAGTTAAGCTAAGAACTGTAACAATGCACCAAACAGTAGGCAATGTTTCAGGATGATGAATGAAGGCACAAAGGTGTTAAGAAAAGAAACCACCTGTGCTGGGAAGGGACGGGCGGGAACCCTGAGCACAAACAAGACAGCAGCAGTGGACAGAGAGGGGACAGGAACACACAGTGGAGCAGCCCGAGTCCTCAAACTGCTGAGAGTGAGCAGAGTTCTCTTCTAAGAGGGAAAAGATACTGGAACAGATTAGAATCAGGTATACAGGCAAAAATATTTTTTAAATTTTTAATTAAAAAATCCATGACAACTGTTTAAAAGTATATGAACCTAAAGGTGGCAGGGAGTTAATTATGTAATAAAAGGAAGAAAAGAAACAAGGAAGATCAATAAAACAAACATCAGGAAAATAAATGTCAGTGTTTTTTCATTAAAGGGAACTTATAATGAAACGCAAACGCCTGCTCATGAGGGGACAGATGTATTCAGGTGAAGGACATGCAAATTGAGTTGGGGACTCAATTTGGTGAGCTTTACACGCAGAGCGGACAATCAATGCCATTACTCTGAGCCTCCTAGACACCATGTCTTGGTTTGGTGACCACTATGTCCCAGCACTGAAGCTCAGCCTTGCAGGGGGAAGAAGGTACATGGATTTCAGGCCCCAGAACACCTGGCAAAGTTGTGGGGCTTTCTCCACAGGGCTATCAGGGAGCTCTGAATTCTCTGCACATCAACCATAGGATTCAGATTAGAGATTTATGAAATAAGGTTACTCTCATAAGAGCTAAAGAAAAATCTATTTTTGTGGGTTTTTTGTGTTACAGTATATTTGACAGAATAACAAAACTTAGAGCTTTTTAACATCCCTAAAAGCTTCTATGCATAGTTAATAATGGTTTAGATAACACAACCCTTCAAGAAATAACATGATTTAAGGCATGTTCTGGGCATTAAAAAAACGCTAATTTAGCTACAGAGTCAGTAAAAGGAAGTTAATAGAGAAAAGATACAAAATAGATCTTTACAGTCAACAGCCAAAAATGTAACAACTTTACAGTCACATGAAAGCATGTATTTTGCAAGCTGTCATTTTCTAAGACTACAATATTTTGAGCCAGACAAGACTGAAATTAAGTATCTACTTAATATATAAATGTTAAGTATTATCTGCCATTTATTAAATATCTATTTCAAACCAGACCCTGCACAGGGGCTTTAAAGTCTCACTTAATCCCCAAATCAGCTTACTCAATAGAAACCAAAATCCCCACGCAAGCAAGATTCACTAAGCACAAATGTGAGGCCCTGAACAAGGCACAATGCTGAACGTGAAAGAGACACAGGTTCATCTCCTCTAGGAGTCACTCTGATCACAAATGGGACAATCGGGAAAATGAGAGACACTAATTTCTTAGTGAAACTAATGAATATATAGTTTCTTAATTTCTAAACTTTTTAAACATTCTTATTTATTACTGAGAGACAGAGACCGAGCATGAGCATGGAAGGGGCAGAGAGAGGAGGAGACACAGAATCTGAAGCAAGCTCTGTGCTGACAGCTCAGAGCCCGATACAGGGCTTGAACCAACAAACCGTGAGATCTGACCTGAACCAAAGCTGGACGCTGAACCGACTGAGCCACTCAGGTGTCCCATTTTTTCTTAGTTTCTTAAATGGTGAATATAATTTTTTAAATTCCTTATCAGCCATGCTGCTCAATATATAATAGATACAGAAAAAAGACTGTATTCAAGGTGCCATCTTATAAATAAAGACAACATTAGACGGCCATCTTACAAAGGAGATGAAGAAAGGGGAAGGAAGGAAGAGGGAAGAGGAAAGGGAAAAAAAAGACAAAGAGCCCACCAATCTACCCTCAGACCTTGTTGAAGGTGATAGAATTTAGTTGAAAGGAAACAGGAACAGGAGGCTGAGCGTCTAGCTTTGAATCCTGACTCTAAACAAAAATCTCTATGTTACTTTGGAAGAGTCACCTCTCTACCCTGAACCTCAATCCCTGCTGCGTAAGATAAAGATGTTTAGGATTCTTCACAAATCCCTTTCAGTTGTAAGATTCTGTACATGGTTTCCACTCTCACTAAGCTGTGAACCAAAGCTCCAATCCGGAAGCCCAAGGTTTATCACCTTCCTACAGCTAGCCCAGAGAGAAAAATAATTTCTCTCAGAATTTGATCATAGAATTAGAGTGGCTATATTTTAAATACAAATTAGATATCATAGTATGTTTTCTGTGGAGTATAAAGTTAAATGAATTGTGTGTGTGTGTGTGTGTGTGTGTGTGTGTGTGAGAGAGAGAGAGAGAGAGAGAGATGCATTACTGTTCAACCATTAAAAAAAAAAAGGAAATTCTGCTACTTGGGACACCATGTATGGACCTTGAAGCCACTTTGCTAAGTGAAATAACTCTGAGAAAAATAAATACCATATAATCTCTCTTATATGTAGAATCTAGAAAAAAATTCATAGATAAAGGGAATACACTGGTGTTGCCAAAGGTAGAGGGTGGGGTGAATGGGTGACTTTGGTGAAAAGGTATAAACTCCCAATTATAAAATAAATAAATCCTGGGGGTGTAATATACAGTATAGTGTACTGCAGTTAACACTATATTGTGTATCTGAAAGTTGCTAAGAAAGTAGCATCACAAGAAAGTTCTCATCACAAGAAAAAATTCTAACTATGTGTGGTATTGAATGTTAATTAGAATTACTATGATTATGTCACTGTACAGATCACCTCGAACACAAGGTGCCTTCGTATAAATACAGCGTCAGATGGCCATCAGATAACATCTGACAAGAAACTTCCACCAAGTCAGCCAGCTTCCTTGGAGTAAAACTTCCAGTACGAATGTAAAAATCTGGAATGTCCTTTAGAGTTTGTTTTAACGCCTTCTGAATCATGCTGCAGTGCTTACCCTTTCTTTCCACTTTTCTTCCGGGACTCTGTGGGTGTAGGAGGCGGAGGGGAAGGCGAATGTTTCCTCTTTCGAGCATTAGCTGATGCTTTTCTATCTCTTCTCTCTGGACTTCTGACTGGCTAGGAAGAAGTAAGTGGAAATAAATATGAGCCACCTTTTCTGACTCCCCAGTTTCTACAAACCTTTGCCCAAGATGAGTTTTCCCCGGGACCACTCCCAGTCCAGACTTTCTCTGGCCTTCCAGGTGATGCCCCTGCAATGGAAGTATCAGAACCATCCCCTAAGTGTTCAGACTATGCTACGAAACAGACATGCCCAAATCCTAAAATCTGCACTGTTTCCAGATGCAAAAAACACTTTCAACACCTACTGAAGAATATGAAACATATGCTATTAAATTAATAATATACAAATTGGTGAAAAACCTGTGGAAATGTACCTGAAACTGCTCCCGACACATCAGTAAAAGGAATATGAGAACATTTTATGACATAAAAGATGTTAAATAAGATTGCAATTTATGATTTAAAAGTAATCAAATATCTCTATCTGCAGCTGGAGCTGGCGTGCTCTTACACATAGAAACCACTAAGGAATCTGCCAAAAAACAATCAGAACTAAAGAGTTCAGCAGCTGCAGGATACACACATCAATATACAAAAGTCAACTGTAGATGGTAACTATGGATTTAATAAAATAGACAAGAAAGAATTAACACCTAGATGATCCAAAGTACTCTATTTGAGGTGCAAAACATTAAAAAACACAGAGATTAAAACATTAATTAAACATTCATAATCTCTGGTATCCTCATATCCTCACAATTATCTGCTTCCTTTCAGAAGCTCTGTAGCTTCAAATTGGAAATCTGAGTCATCTTACATTATACAAGAAGCTTTAGAGAAAGTCTAAACTGCACACACAGTACAGTAAGTCTGAAGTTAAGCATTAAAAATATTTTAATAATAAAATAATAAAATCATTAATACTAATTTTAATAAAATAATAAAAATTTAAATGTTTGCTTATTTTTGAGAGCAAGGGAGAGACAGAGAGAGCACAAGCAGGGGAGGGGCAGAGAGAGAGGGAGACACAGAATCTGAAGCAGGCTCCAGGCTCTGAGCTGTCAACCCAACACAAACCGCAAAGTCATGACCTGAGCTGAAGTCAGACCTTTAACCAACTGAGACACTCAAGGCATCCCTGAAGTTAAACTTTTTTTTTTTTTTTTAGTCTTAAAATTTATTTCTGAGAGAGAAACAGAGAGAGAATACCAAGCAGGCTCCGCACTGTCAGCACCAAGCCCGATGCAGGGCTCGAGCTCACGAACCACGAGATCATGAACTGAGCCAAAACCAAGAGCTGGATGTTTAACCAACTGAGCCACCCACAGACCCCTGAAGTTAAATTAAAAAAAAAAGCTATTAGCATTTTGTTTTTTAATTTTAGATAGAAAAAGACAGCATGAGCAGGGGAAAGGGGCAAAGGGAGAGGGACAGAATCTTCAGCAACCTCCATGCTCAGCGCAGAGTCTGACACAGGGCTGGATCCCACAACCCTGGGAGGCTCAAGAGGCAGATGCTCAATCGACAAGAGCCACCCAGGCACCCCTTAACACTTTTTAAGTAGACCCCATGTCCAATGTGGGGCTTGACTCACAACCCCAACCAAGATCAAGAGTCGTGTGTTCTACCAACGGTGTCAGCCTTGTGCCCACCCCTAAAAATACATATTAAATGCATTTTTATAGAATAACCCTAAAAATAAGTGAACAAATTAATTAATAAACCATCTAAATCTGAACAGAAGTGGCTATGGACAGACCTGTTTAATAATGTAATATAGAAATTAAATATTTCTAATGACAAAAAAGATTTGGTTGGAAATACATTAAAAGAAAGCAAATTTGTAAGCATATTGGGAGGAGAAGGTTAAATAAAAAATAAGACTTAAGTCAAATTTCAAAGCAAATAAGGACAAATTAAAAATAAAAGGATATGAAAAAGACCCAGTTTCTTTTTTTTAAATAGGCCTCATGCCCAGTGCAGAGCCCAAAGTGGGTCTTGAACTCACAACTGTAAAATCCAGACCTGATCTGAGATCAAGTGCCAGACACTTAAATGACTCAGTCACCCAGGCACCTCAAAAGCAACCCACTTTTGAAATATTTTTCTTAAAAATAGAAAAATACAGTGTGACACAGAGTTTCAGTAAGACAGTCTCAGGGCTGAAAAGAGATTCTAAATAAAACCGTACATTCTAAGTGACCAGTTGAAGTATTTGTCTCAACAATTTTTCAAAGAACTAAAATACAAAACAAAAAGCAAAAATTTTATGCAGCCCCAGTAAAAAGGAATGAGAATCTTACCAAAGTGGGTCATCACCCAACAGACCAACACATTCAAACCTTCTCAAAACCGCCTCCCTCTCGTGCCCCATCTACCTCCCAAGTTGTAGCTTCTCAAGAATCATGAATAAATATTAGGTGGTTGGGCTTCTTAAAAAATTGAAGAGTAATAAATGTCACATCCTCCCACCTTAAAAAAGGGCTAAACCATACTTTTGAGACCTTGGGGGGCTATACTTTGTACTAACTACTGTGTGTGTATATGGTAACAAAGCTATTAAAAACTACTAAGACAAAACCAATTTTCCCTTGAAAAATTGACACTTAAATTATCCCATGATAATATTTGGTTCACAAAATTAAAACTTAGATCTAGAAAGGAAAATCAACTATACCAGGGGCACCTGGCTGCCTCAGTTGGTACAGCATACGTCTCCTGGCCTTGGGGTTAAGTTCAAGCCCTGTGCTGGGGAAGCGATTACACAGAAAAGCAGGGGGACACTGCCGCACTGCATGCGTCACTTGAAAGTTCAATGACTCTTTAAGATTTCCATGCCCCTTTCGTGGGAATGCCAGCTCCTGAGACGACCGTATGCCCACTTAGTCACTTTTATATGTACCGGATGAACCTTGGGCTGGATGTGAGAGTTTATTGGTGAAAAACAAAGAGGCCCAGAGAGAAGAAATGGCTAGAGGAGAAAAACAGCACCAAACAAAATACCTCTTCATTCTTTGTTGAAATTCGCTGACGAAAACTCACAGGCTTCCTGTTCTCATCCACCTCATAATCCTCCTCATTCATCCATTCATTGAAAACATCAGTATCCAAAATCCATTTCGCATGAACCTAAAACCACAATGAAGCATGTGTATCTATATAAATAATAAATCACTACAGTTTTTATAAAGTATTGAAAATAAAAGAAGCTGACTTATTCTCAAAGCCTCAGTTGCATAAAGGTTTAAAAACATGAGACTATGAAATAGCAACTTACTATTTCTAATTTTTATTTCATGTTACTGAATAGTAAAAAAGCATCAGTGGTTTTGAATAGACTGAGGGTATTTAAAAAAAATTTTTTAATGTTTATTTATTTTTGAGAGAGGAAGGGGGGGGCAGAGATAAAGACTGGGACACAGAAACTGAAGCAGGCTCCAAGCTCTGAGCTGTCCTGTCAGCACAGAGCCCAACCGGGGCTCAAACTCACAAGCCATGAGATCATGACCAGAACAGAAGTAGGATGCTTAACCGAATGAGCCACCCAGGTGAACCTAGACTGAGATTTTGATGACTAAGACCCTTATATTTGACAATCATGTCATTTTTCTTTATTTCAACTTTATTCAGTTATAACTGAAAAAACTGTACGATATTCAAGGTGTACATCATAGTGATTTGATAGGCATACACACTGAGAAAGGATCCTCCATCTATTAACACAAACATCACCTTACATACTTACCTTCCTCGTGTGTGAGAACATTTAAGTTCTATTCTTTTAGCAAATTTCAATTATACAACAGTGTCATCAACTACAGTCACCATGTTTTACATTAGAACTTCGGACAATTCTCCTAACTACAAGTTGATGCCCTTTTACTAACTTCTCCTTACTTCCCCCTGTCGCCCCCGCCACGCAGCCCAGTCGCTGGCAACAATTTCTCTGCTCTGTTTCTAGGGCCTTTTCCCCCCCTTGAAGATTCCATATAAAAGCACTATCATGCAGTATTTATTGTTCTCCACTTGTTTATTTCACTAATCATGTCATCTTTATCTTGATGAAAACCACTGATAAAAATTCAACAGCAATAGGCCAAACTAACCACTGCTCTAGGCATGAAGGATGGCTCTAGGTTTATGCATGCAACAAAATTCTAAAGAATGACAAAAGAGGACATCTGCACAGCATCAAGTACACAGGTGCTTTCTGGAGACCTTTCAGAATAGCCAAGGCTGGGGAGTAGGTGGAGAAGTAAAAATCAGATTCCAGATTATTCCAAGCCCTTTACAGGGCAACTTCTTTTGTCTTGTTAATGTTTCTGAGTAAGAATTAATAAAATGACGGGTTCTCTGAATGTTGTACAGATATAGACATTTAAAGCACAGATCTAACCAATACAATATTCCTGTTATCCAATACAATTTCTCAAAGGGAGTACAATGGAATCGGGACTAGACAATTCTTCCCTGTGTAAACAAATACAAAATAATTTCAGCACCAAAATAATTAAATAGTGAGTTACTGACCACTAAAAACAAGAGCTCCATAAATCCATACCTTTCCCCAAATAAGGGGAAAGGAAGCGCTCTTGCTTACAGAACTCTGAAAGCCCACTGGTAACTGTGGAGGAAGGGCGGGAAAGCGATCATCAAAAGAAAGATTGGCTGAGGCAAGAATTTCAAATGGATGCTAAATCTGGTGACGAATGGAGGATTTTGATGAGAAGCAGGATATCTGTATGGTCTAAAAGAATTCTTACAAATTGCTTATAAATTTCAAGTGAAAAAAAAAAAGGAACTATACAGTAGATCAATCCATCACAGCTCACCTTAACTGGGTGATTAGCATCACCAACCAGGAGCAGATGGACGGGACATGCCTCTCAACATGAGGCCCTGGGAAGGACACATCACTTACGCAATACTCTGGCTAGAACGCATAACCTGACTTAACCATTAAAAAAAGATCACAAATTCCAAATGAGAAATGTTCCTTTCAAATTCAGAAACGTCTTAAGAGGCAAGGAAATACCAGAGTAATGTTTCAGGTTAAAGGATACTAACGAGACAGGACATTTGACTGTAACAGCTGATATTAAACAGTATTCTGTAACAGGAAAAATTTACCAAAAACTAGTGACAAAGCTGGAATACAGACATTAATGTCAACATTAAATTTTACTGAATTTGACAACTGCAATGTGCTTAGGTAGGAAAATCTCGTATTCTTAGGAAACACAAACTTATGTTTTAAAGGCCTGTGATATATGCGTCTTTATCTCAAAAGATCATGAATAAAAAAATATATACATAAAAACACACAGGGGGGAGGAACAGGTCAGAATGGGAGTAAAATGTCAACAACAGGCAAATCTGGATGACCGGCTGTCCAGGTATGCCACCTACTATTCTTATGCTTATTACTTAAGTTTGAAGACATTTCCAAATAAAAGGGTTTCCAAAAAGCCTAAATTTTGTTAATCCCATTTTCCTCATATGAAATCTGTAGCTCTAAGTCTTTCTGAAGGTCACCCAACTCAAACTAGGCTGAATCAGGTGTAACATCCAATATTTTGATTTAAGTGTTCAGTATACTACGTAAAACAGCCAATAAAACCTATGTATAATTACCACTTCTCATGGAACGGATCAGACCTCCCGCAAAAATAACTGATTCTAGGACTGAGATATAGAATTGCAAAAAGAGGTTGGAAATTTTTTGTCCAAGAAATAGGAAATATGCAAAAATGAATCAAATAATACCAAAAGGTCACAGGAGGCAGCTCAAAGGGTTCCCACTGGCCAAATTCTGGACCATTTGTCAGAGGGCAGAATGGCGGTAATGTCACTGCTCCAGGAGCACATGCGGAGACCACAGACCATGCAGAGGGAGAAAGGAAGCGCATTCCTACTGCAAAATGTCAGTGACAAGCATAGGCAGGATGGACAGAGTGAGAAAACCACTAGCAGTAACAAACTCATCCAGGCAGGAATTACTTACGAAAGGGTTTGAGCAAACTTTGGGATACAAATTTGATGAAGAAAAGGATATTTATATAATCTCATAGTATTTCTGTATATTTTTAATTTCAATGAGAAAAATGATAACGTTACCATGGGAAAACCAGGCACTTAACAGTCAGTCATAAAGGGAAAAATCGAAATACACGCCGTCTGATGCGACACTGTGAGAACAGAATACCACTTAAGTAGTTTTGCAGCCAAAAATGCATGGCCTGAATATAATAATGAGGAAATATCCATATAAATTCAGATTCAGACATTCTAAAAAACATATACACACAAATCTAGCTTATACATTTCAAAACTGCTAGTGGTGTGGAAGAAAAAGGCTGAAATTTCCACATTAAAGTAGACTAAAACAATCTAACAACTACATGCAGTGTGTGATCCTGAACTGGATCCTGGATCAGGGAAGAGACTCAGCATAGCACTCCATCAATGGGGCATTTGGTGCAAATGAAATATGGGCTCTGTATCAGGTAGTGCTTCAAAAATTAATATCCTGAATAATGAACAACAGGCAAATCTGGAAGAAGAGCATAAAGCAACACTTTGTTTTGTATTATTCTTACAACTTTCAGAATTACTTCCACGTTAAAAGCCAAAAAAATGGGGCGCCTGGGTTAAGCTGGTTAAGTATCCAACTTCAGCTCAGGTCATGATCTCATAGTTTGTGAGTTTGAGCCTCGCATCAGGCTCTCTGCTGTCAGTGCGAGCCCACTTCAGATCCTCTGTCTCTCTGTCTAAGCCTCTCTCTCTCAAAAATAGATAAAGATTCTTTTAAAAAGCCAAAAATAAGAGTTGATGCGTGGATTACTACTATTACAATGAAAAGGACTATTATAATAAGAGCCATGCAGGCACGGCTTCCAGCTTTCCCGAATGACACCACCAATGTTCACGTGTACTCCTCACGGGCCTCTCTCAACCATCTCCAACCACAAGAATTGGACTCTCGGGTCTCCTCGAACATCACTGCCTTGTGGCCACGGATATCTTAACAGGATGACAAGAAAGAAAGACCTCATTCTGTATTTCCTTGAAACATAGTTACGGAAAAGAGCTGAGAAATGCTATTTAGTTACACAAGAACGTTTTATAAAGGGATCTTTCACCTTCCATGGCTTTTCTGGAATTGGGGGATCTTCAACTTCTGCATCAACATCATTACTATGGACCCAAGTATCATAGCTACAAAGAAAATGAGAAAAGGGAAAAACAGATTAAAATCCAAATTCATTCACTAAAAATACTTTTAATCAAAAGGTAAAAACAGGGGCGCCTGGGTGGCTCAGTCAGTTAAGCCTCCGACTTCGGCTGAGGTCAGATCTCATGTTCGTGGGTTCGAGCCCCGCATCAGGCTCTGTGCTGACAGCTAGCTCAGAGCCTGGAGCCTGCTTCCGGTTCTGTGTCCTTCTCTCTCTGCCCCTTCCCCTCTCATGCTCTGTCTCTCTCCGTATCAAAAATAAATAAAACATTAAAAAAAACTTTTAAAAAAAAAGGTAAAAACAAATACCATTAAGATGCAGTAATAGCAATATTTCATACATTTTTGTCTCTGCTACTCTGAGGAAAAAAAACTCTTCTGTAGAGGTCTATACTGATCTTGACACTATTAAATCCAAAGCTCAAGCCTCAGTGCACAGAATTTTAATGCACAGATCACTCTCTCCTCAAAGCCACTTCCCTCGTTTGGCCTCTAAGACAGCACTATCCTCTAGTGTTCCCTCTAGCCGCCAGCCTCTCCTCAGTCTTCACTGCCAGTTTCTCCTCTGCTCCCAAACCTCTTCAACACTGCAAAGTCCCAAATTTCAGTTTCTGAAACAATCCCCTTCTTTCTATTCATTCTCTTGATCTTATACAACCCTATGGTTCAAATATATACTCACCTGCCCTCTTCTCTAAATGCCTACTCATGAATTTAACCACCAATTCTGTATCTCCCCTAAATGTTTAGTAAGGCTTTCAAAGCTAACACCAAAATTCAACACATTATGCCATCCTGACCCCAATAATGTGCCTTAACCAATCATCTCCATCTCAGTAAATGCCAACTCTGTCCTGCCAGTTGTTGTGGCCAAAATCCTTGGACACATCCCTGACTTCACTCTCAATCACCTCCTATAATCCAACCATCAGTAACTTCTACAGATCATTCCACCTTCAAAATATGCCCAGTATCTATCTACTTCTCACCCTTCTACTTCTGCCCAAAGCCTGAGTCAATTTTTCACAAAGCAACCGAAGTGATCCTTTGGAAATTCAAGCCAGTCCACATTATCACTACTCAAAACCTTCCAATGACTCCCACATAACTCACAGTAAGAGCCAAAATCCTTAGAGTGGGTTGCCAAGGCCTCATGATCTGGTGCTGTGACTGCCACTCTGAGCCTGTCTCCTAGTGCTCTCCCCTCACTCAGGTTATAGCCAAGCCCACTGGGTGTCTGCGGGGCTGTTTAAACACGCCAGGCAGTGGCCGCTTCAAGCTCTTTACATGTACTTCTCAAATTTTGAACATATATAAAGACATTATTTCCTTCTTCAAAAATATCTTTATAAGTAAAATAAACTTACTAAAATAGATGAACTTCAAAAGAATGCAAATCCAGACATTATGTGTCATCATTAGATAATGAAAAATACAAACCTATGCAATAGACTTATTCCTTTCATAAACTGAAATAGACTCTGATCAACTCTAGATCTAACTACCATATTAAAAGAGATACAGAGAACGGAAAAACATGTTCAAAAATGCCACAGTGATGCCATAAAAAAAAAAAACCCACAATGTGGCAAACTTTACAGGACAAGCAACCTGGTTTCTTAAATAACACAATGCATATGGTGGGGAGAGGGGGAGGGAACACAAGCGAGAAGACCCAGAATTTGAAAAATGTGTTTACAAATATATCAGTGAATCACAAAATGTGGCTGATTTCTACTTCCAACGAATATCAACTTAACACTGACTGAAGAGATGACACGGTATTAAGGAATTATGTTAAGTTTTTTAGATTTGAAGGTGATGTTACTTTATTATTTTTTGAGGTCTAGTTTTTTTGGAAATACATATTGAAATATTTACTGTTAAAATGTCGTATTTGGGATTTGCTTCCAATGATATGAGAAGGCTAAAAGTGGATGGGGGTATAGATGAAGGAAGCCTGGTCTGACACGAAAACGCTATAATGGACAGAATCTCTCATGAAGTTCATGGAAGGTTATCTTTATTCAGAAGTATCCTATGTAGGTGAAATACTAATTAAATAAGGACCACCGTTTTCATTAACATCACTAACATCTAGTACTTATTTATAATATTCTTTATACTTAGAAAATAAAACACAGTATGAGTTACGAATATCTCAAAGTAATAACAACACTAGGGCAATAAATTTCTGCCAAGAAAAACTCTCTTTAGACATAAAATAATTCATCCTTTAAAGTATGGCATGGAGCTTTTTTTGAAAAAACAAATAAAATTAAATAGTCATAAAATATTAGGGAGAAAAATTTATTTCTTGATGGAAACAAATCTAGATTAGCATTCTAGTGCCATACTGAAAGGGTGTTTTGGAAAATGCAACAAATTAAGATAAACAAAGCCATGTGACTTTGAACTGAGTTCCATAAATAAGGAAAAGCAAGGCTCAAAAAGTGAGATCAAGCACTGAAACAAAGTTGTCATTATTGAGAAAGTGAAACTACATGTAAATAAGCCTGGCTTGCACAGAGAAAAATCTCTGTCCCAGATCTCTGGATATGTCGACATTACCTGTCTGGGTAAAAGCCCCAGTGCACTAACACCTGCTTATCTTTTCTCATCACCGGTCTCAACCATTCTTCTGAAAGAAAAAAAGAAAATACTTTAGTCAGGCTGACAAAACAAATGAATAAATTACTATTTTGACTAAACTTCTATTTAGAATTTTTGGTTTACTAGTAAGCAAAGTCCAAAAAAATCTTCTCATAATTGAACATTGTGTCTATCATATTAAGGAGAAGTTTTTCAGCCATGCATTCAGAATTACTAGATTCTAGGCCTATTACCCATTATTCTTAGCAAATCCAATTGTCCACGCAATAAAATACTCCCCACCCATCCACCTGCCTGTTTGTTTGCAATTCTATCCAAATCATGAACACTGTATTCTTTGCTGCCATATTTTCCATGTAAAACCTCTCCCTCTGAGGCTTTGCAATTACTATACATGTTTCAAGGTGTAAGTCATGCTTCATGTCCTTGATGGAAGGTGTACTACCTGCTCTTTCCTCTAGATTCACGTCCTCTGGCATCCTATAGTGCTTCACACAGTGCTACATCAAAGCTTTTACCAATACTATTTTTATTATTTTTTAATGGCATCCTGCCTGTTAATTTAGGTCTCCCATCAACAATGTAAACAATATGATCACATTAGATATTTCTATTTCAAGTCTCCTTACCAAAGATAGGTGCAAATCCATACAATAGAATGATTCTTACTGATTTTAATCATAGTTGGGTTATATCTACATTTCACTACTTGCGTTGTTTGTTTCTCTGGTAGTCTAAATGTAGCTTAGCAAACTTATTTCTAGTGCTCAGAAGGAACTAATAAAGCAAGCCCCTTGAAACCCAAGAAATAGCAACATGAAACCAACTAAATACAAGGGGCTTTACATTGCCAATTTCAATAAGAAACAGCCCAAGGTTCACTGACTAAAGGCATGAAAGGCCACATGCCTCTATGTGTTTTTTTTTATATTAAGTAGGCTCCACACCCAATTTGGGGCTCAAACTTAAAACCCTGAGATCAAGAGTCACATCCTCTACCGACTGAGCCAGTTAGGTGTCCTATGGCTGTGTTCTTTCTCAATCATCCAATTGCTCGCCTTACTACCTTGAAAGAATGTGACTAGGAAGAAATCAAGCCCTGTTCCTTAGCCTGATATCCCAAAATGGCCAAGGAAAAAGTGAAGAGGAGGCCAGTGGGCCTTCATAACTCACTATGTAGCAACAAAATATACCGACTCTGAGCTAGTAAGAGCTGCCCTTTAGAATACTAAATCTGTTTTGCTTCTTGGTGGTGTTCGCTTATTTAATACATTCTGCCAGGGACAGAAATTACATGCTGTTTTTTTTCCTCTAGGAAGTGTGTCTTGGGTTTTTCTCTTATTATTTTCTTTACTTTTTTTTTTCCTCTTCTTTTTTTGGTGGTGGTGGTGGTGATGTTTAAATGAAGTTGCTTTTATAACACCAAACAATTAATCATCCATTTCCTATATAAAAGGTAGCTACTTTTTACATGGACCTCAAGTATATTGTAGTATAGAGGTGGAATTTAAGGAAAGGTATTAAGCAGGCTGTGTTTTAGCTTATGGGCAAATAATAAAGTGTATCATTTATCTTGAATGTATCATAGATAAGCTGCTATATAACGATTGCCACTTCAGATAGCTGTGAAATTAGGTGATTAACTAGTTACTTAACCTTCTAATTTTAGTATAAGTCTAATTACATGAAATAGAAGTTGGGGTTTTGATTTATTACTTTGCTTTTCTGTTTGGAGTGTCATTGTAACTACTGTATTGTAAATGATGGAAAATAATTGCATATGTTAAAAAAATAAATTGTGTTATATTCAAAAATAAATAAATAAATAAATATTGCTGGGTTTAAAAAAAAAAGAATACTAAATCTATCTTCAAAGGTTGTGTAGCTTTTAAAAAGAATGCCCATCCTTTTCACAAGTGACTTCGATAGAAAGAGACTGTGGCACTGACTGCCTTTTGAAGTTTGCCTGGTATCTGAAATAACTAAAAGTTAGAGATGTAAATCCACATTCTTCCCAGTGATGATTATAAACTATACAGACCCAATAAAACAACAACAGTTTTAGGAGTTAACATTAGTCCAAACTGAGAACATACACATAACTTTCACAACTCAACAATAAAGACAGAGTCTAACTAAAAAATAAGTAAAGGATCAAATGAAACATTTCTCCAAAAATCTATCTACAAACGGCCCAAAAGCACATGAAAAGACACTTGGGTCATTTACAATTAGGGAAATGCAAATCAAAACCACAAAGAGATACTTTCTGACACCCACTACGTAGACCAATATAAAAACAGAGTAAAGAAAAAGCGTTGGTGAGGGGCCCTGGGTGGCTCAATCGGTTAAGCGTCTGACTTCAACTCAGGTCATGATCTTGCAGTTTGGGAGTTCAAGTCCCACATCGGATTCTGTGCTGAAGCTCAGAGCCTGGAGTCTGCTTCAGATTCTGTGTGTGTGTCTCTCTCTCTGCCCCTCCCCTGTTCACACTCTGTCTCTCTCTCTCTCTCAAAAATAAAGAAACATTAAAAATTTGAAAAAAAAAGTTGTGGTGAGTATACAGAGAAATTAATGCTGATGGGACTACAAAATGGTACAGCTACCTTGGGAAAAATGTGGCAGTATCAGAAAATGTTTAACTCAGAGTGCCAATGTGGCTCAGCAATTCAATTTCTAAGTATAAACACAAGAGAATTGGAACCACATATCCCCAGTATAACCTTTACATAAATTATCATAATAGCATTATTCATAATCAAGTGTTCATAAGCATACAAAATTGGCTAAACAAAATACAATGTAATTTAGTCATGAAAGGGAATAACCTATAGGAAGTAATGTCAGCAAAGTAGCATTAGAGGAGGACCCAGATCTTGTTCCACCACAAAGACACTGATTTAACAATAATATACCACCTAAAAAGCCTCCATGAGAACCCTAGGAACCAATTAACAGATTGCAGTACCTCAGCAAGCTCAAAGTCAAGAACAGCTACACTAAAACAGTATGAAAAGCCATTTCATATCAACCACAATAGCAATTTTCCCAATCCAGCAGCAGAGCTCAGCAAGACCAGGAGGAAAAGCTCCTCTTAAAACGCTTCTCCCTTGAACTGAAAAGACTGAATGTGTATATTCCAAATTATTAGGGAGGGGGTTATCTAAGAGCCTGGTATGTCTCACCTGACTTGGAGCATTAATGGAACAGATATGATGTGTGGTGGCCAATGAGAACAAATGAAAGCTAAGTAAATTACTGTAGCACCGGAGAACCAGCCATGCCACAGACAGTCTGGTTCAACTGGGTGTGATCAGGAGAAAGCATACAGATCCCAGCTTCTTCCTTGGTAGGAAGAAAGGGGAGTGGAACATATATCCGATGTTCTGGCTTTTGAGAGGGCTCCCCAAGGGACAGGTTTCTGTCTCAAATGACTTAGAGTGTTAATGGGGAACCAGCATACTCTGGAAGCCTGGCCACCACAAAGATCAAAAGACAGCTCAGTTGGGGGCACATGGGTAGCTCAGTCTGTTAGGTAAGTGTCTTACTCTTGACGGTCACTTCAGATTCTGCTCTCAGGGTCATGAGTTCAATCAAGCCCCACATTGGACTCCATGCTGGGTGTGAAACCTACTTAAAAAAAAATAAATGGGGCACCTGGGTGGCTCAATTGGTTAAGCATCTGGCTCTTAATTTCAGCTCAGGTCATGATCTCATGGATCATGAGATCGAGCCCCACCTAGGGCTCTTGCTGACAGTGTGGAGCCTGTTTTGGATTTTCTCTTCCTCCCTCTCTCCTTGCCCCTCCCTTTGTCTCTCTCAAAATAAATAAACCTAAAAAAAAAAAAAAACACAAAGGGATTATAACAATTATGAACAATTAAACACCAACAAACTGTACAACCTACAAAAAACAGATAAATTCCTAGAAACATACAACTAAGACTGAATCATCATCAAAAAGAAAATCTGAACAGACTGATGACTAGAGTAAGGAGATTAAATCAGTTATAATCTAAAAAAACTCCTACAAACAGAAGTCCCAGAACAGATGGCTTCACTAGTGAATTCGACCAAATATTCAAAGAATATTCAATACCAATTATTTTCAAACTCCTCCAAAAAATAAGAGAAGGAACACTTCCAAACTTATTTTACAAGGCTAGCATTTTTGAGAAATCAAAACCAGACAAGGATGCCACAAGAAAAAAAATATTACGGGACAATACCCTTGATTAACACAGATGCAAAAATCCTCAAGAAAATATTAGCAAACCAAATTCAACAATACATTACAAAGATCATACACCACGACCCATGGAGATTTATTCCAGGGATGCAAGGGTACATAGTTCAACACCAGCAAGTCATGGTACAGTCATGATACACCAAATTAACAAAATGTAGGACAAAAATGATATGATCACCTCAATAGATGTAGAAAAATCATTTGCCAAAGTTTAACATCCATCTAAGAATAAAAACTCTTGGCAGAGTGATACAGAGCCAACATAAACTCAACACAATAAAGGCCACATAAGACAAGCCGACAACTAACATCACACTCAATGGTGAAAAGCTCTCGGCTTCTTAAGATCAACAAGACAAGGATATTCACTTTCTTTCTTTTTTTTAAGGTTTATTTATTTTTGAGAGAGACAGAACATGAAAGTGGGAGGGAGACACAGAATCTGAGGCAGGCTCCAGGCCCTCAGCTGTCACCACAGAGCTCAATGCAGGGCGCAAACTCAGGAACAGTGAGATCATGACCTCAGCCAAAGTTGGACACTTAACCAACAGAGCCACCCAGGCGCCACCAAGGATATCTACTTTCACCATTTATATTCAGCACAGTATTGGAAGTCCTAACCAGAGCAACTAGTCAAGAAAAGGAAATAAAAGGCATCCAAATTGGAAAGGAAGAAGTAAGACTATCAGCATTTGCAGAATTGATGATACTATATTTAGAAAATCCTAAAGAATGCACCAAAAAACTTTTAGGATAAATGAATTCAGTAAAGTTGCAAAATACTAAATCAAAATACACAAATTAATAGTTTTAAAGAGACTCAATGCACTATAAAGAACACATTAAATAACTAAACGAAATTAGGAAAATGATGCATGAGCAAAATAGAATATCAACAAAGTGACAGAAACTATAAAAAAGAATCAAACAAAAATTCTGGAGTTAAAAAATAGTATAATAACTGAATTGATAAATCCACTAGAGGGTTCAACGTCAAATTTGACCAATCGGAAGAAAGAATCAGTGAACTCAAAGACTGGACATTTGAAATTCTGAGGTCAGAAGAATAATAATAAAAAGAATGAAGATAAGAAAGCTTGAGGGACAAATCCACTCATCTAAATAGTAATTTATTTTAAGTAAGATTTAGTCTGTCTTCCTCTTCTAATGAATAGCTCAATTTAAAAAATTCTCTTCATTTTATTTTCATCTCTGAGGAAATACATATTCTTTCTGCTAAAACCAGCAATTCAACCCATGTTTTTAAACCAATCCCTGTATCCCTTCCAGGTCTCAACTCCATTATGTGCTTCCGTTTATTTCTACTCTGCCCAGAAATACACTATAAAGCCAGATACTGAAAGACAAAACCCAGGGCACCTGCTGGGTGGCCTCCTACATTTTCCTTTCAGGGCCATACATTCTCAGAAGTTGGTAATCTTCCACCAACTCTACAACTTATGCAAATCCAAATGCCTTGTCTCAGGCTTCATGTTTATCTTGGTAAAACAGATCCACTGCCAACCTCCTGTATTTTAAAATACTTTCCTTATTTTCCCTTGACTTTTAAGATAGGGACCATCCTTGGCTTGCCATGTGACTTATCTCCTTTGCTCTCCTGAAAATGTGTTTATCTCATCTAATGACACAATTTTCTCTCACTCAGCAACCAAACTCCGAGCTTCCCAAAGGGCCTTGCTCTCTGACCAGTCTCCTTACACCGTGTATATCCCAGAAATCAGCTCGCAGGCAAATTTTCCTAACACAGCTACAGCTGCACGTTTATCTTCACCAAAATCATCAGTATCATGTCTTCACCCTCAGCTACCTAATAAAAACAAAACTCTCTACACCAGAGCTCTGTCCTCCCACCTACCCACACTTCCACCCGCTATCCTAAGATATACAGCCAAATTTTGCCATTTCCTTCTCCTCAAAGTTCCTAATTTTTTTACTTCTTTGCTTTTGCTTATTTTGCACCCCCTTCTACAATGCCATACCCAAAATCTTACCGAAAGATTAAGGCCCATTAAATATCACATTTTATTTTAAATTCTGACTAATCCTCATTAAAGATATGTTGCATTTTTGAGGATTTTCAAGTTTCTCATGTTTCTGGCTGGTATCGTTCTCATGTACACAATTACCTGAAACAAATACACGTAAGGGAGCCCAGCACAGGGCTTTGCTGAAAGTCAACATTTACTGGACAATCAATTATTCTAAGTTAAATCATACAGTGTGCAGAATCATGTCTTATCGATTGTATTAGAATAAAATAGTATCAGTAGTTAGAGCAACTGTAATGCTGTAACTACTGATAATATCAAGCAAGCAGGAGTATGCAGTAAACCAGGTTGTATTACACCAAGGAGAAAAATAAAACCAGCACCAGTAAGCAATCACTAGGTAGATGAGTATAACAATCACAGGCCAAATCTTTTGTAAAAGGCAATTTTTTCCCCAAGAAGTTCACATGCTAGAAGTTTTTTTTTTTTTAATGTTTTATTTATTTTTGATACAGAGAGAGCGCATGAGAGGCGGAGGGACAGAGAGAGAAGGAGACACAGAACCAGAAGCAGGCTCCAGGCTCTGAGCTAGCTGTCAGCACAGAGCCTGACGCGGGGCTCGAACCCACGAACGTGAGATCTGACCTGAGCTGAAGTCGGAGGCTTAACCGACTGAGCCACCCAGGCGCCCCTAGAAGTTTTTTATCAGCCTTATTAGAGAAACAGCCTGCAACAGAATCCGTATTCTAAAGCACGGCTATCCACCACCCCCATCTAGTGGAGATAAGCGGCTACTACCTAATGGGATAAAGGCTGAGAAACAACCAGATCAACAATGAAGGCAGGGTGAAGTTTCTCACTTTTTAAAGCACAACTATCACAGAGCTGAGAGTCCGACTATAACAAATAAAATCAAACTTTTAGTTATCACAATGATAATGGAAAGATATAAATGTATAACAGCAAAACTGTAAAGTCTTAGAAGAGGAAACAGGTTGTTAAAACTTCAGGGCTCTGCATGAGGCAATGGTTTCTGAGATTTGACACCAAACACACAAGCAACCAAGCAACCAAACAAATGTAACTTAACCTCCTGTAATTGTTTTCAGTATCTGTAAGATCTGTAGCAATATCCCCCTTCCAATCTTCACTTTGTTCTTTTATTTCTTGCTTACTTGCAGCACAATTCCAATAGCCTCATTGATCTTTTCTGAGAGCCATTTCTGACACTGCTGCGTGCCTTGCTCCTGTTTATTTTCTACATCGTTAAGTTGTGTCTCTGATTATTTCCTTCTTTCTTTATATTTAATTTATTTTTCCAATCTCATAAGAAAGATGTGTGCACCACTGATTTTTCAGTCTTTCCTAACACACAATTTTTTTAAAAAATGCTTGTTTAGGGACACCTGGGTGGCTCAGTCAGTTGAGTGTCCAACTTTAGCTCAGGTCATGACCTCACAGTTTGAGTTTGACCCCCATATTAAGCCTCACTGCTGTCAGCACAGAGCCCGCTTCAGATCCTCTGTCTCCCTCTCTCTGTCAGTCCCTCACTTGCGCTCGCCCAAGAATAAATTTTTTTTTAAAAAAACATTTATTTAGGGGCGCATGAGTGGTCAGTCGGTTAAGCGTCCAACTTCGGCTCAGGTCATGATCTCATGTTTGGCGGGTTTGAGCCCCACGTCGGGCTCTGTGCTGAATGCTTGCTCAGAGCCTGGAGCCTGCTTCAGATTCTGTGTCTCCTCCCTCTTACCCTCCCTGCTCATGCTCTGTCTCACTCAAAAATAAATGTAAAAATATATATATGTATATTAAAATTATATATATTATTTATTTTGAGAGAGAGTGCAAGAACATGAGATGGGGAGGGGCAGAGAGAGAAAGAGAGAGAGAGAGAGAGAGAGAAGAGAATATGAATCCCAAGCAGGCTACATACTGTCAGTGCAGAGCCTGATGCAGGGCCCAATCCCACAAACCATGAGACTATATATGACCTGAGCCAAAATCAAGAACTGGACACTTAAGGGGCACCTGGGTGGCTCAGTCAGTTAAGCGTCCAAGTTCAGCTCAGGGCATGATCTCACATCTCGTGGATTCAAGCCCCATGATGGGCTCTATGCTAATAGATCAGAGCCTGGAATCTGCTTTGGATTCTGTGTCTCCCCCTCTCTCTGCTCTTCCCTGGTTGTGCTTTCTCTCTCTCAAAAATAAATATTTAAAAAATAATAATAATTAATTTAAATTTTAAAAAAGGAGTTTGATGCTTAAAAGACTGAGCCACCCTCCTAACATACACATTTAAAGATATTTATTTCTCAGGGCGCCTGGTGGCTCAGTTGGTTAAGCATCTGCCTTCAGCTCAGGTCATGATCTCACGGTTCGTGGGTTCGAGCCCCATGTCAGGCTCTGTGCTGACAGTTAGCTCAGAGTCTGGAGCCTGTCTTCAGATTCTGCGTCTCCCTCCCTCTCTGACCCTCCCCTGCTCATGCTGTCTGTCTCTCAAAAATAAAAAAAAAATTTTTTTTAATTAATAAAAAAAGATATTTCTCTCTGAACACAGCTTCAGCTGCATCCAACAGAATATTCTTGTACTTTATTATTCATTTCATAATCATTCAGTTCCAAAGATTTTCTTCTTCCACTGTAATTTCTTCTTTGACCCATGGATTACATGACAATGTTTAATTTAAAAAAAAAATTTTAAACATTTATTTATCTTTGAGAGAGAGAGTGCAAGCTGGGGAAGGGCAGAGAGAGAGGAAGACAAAAATCTAGAGCGGGCTCTAGACTCTGACCTGTCAGCACAGAGCCTGACACAGGGCCTGACACAGGGCTTGAACCCACAAACTATGAGATCATGATCTAAGCTGAAGCTGGAAGCTTAACCGACTGAGTTACCCAGGGGCCCCTCCCTTTATGTTGCAATATGTTTAATTTTCAAACATATAGGGATTGTCTGATAACCTTTTTCTTACTGACTTCTAGCATAACTGCACTGGTCAAGAAAAAGTACTCAGCATGGGGCAATGAGCAGCTCCAATCTCACATAATTTGGCTGCTATATAGATGTCCTACAGGGGTATGTTATGTTAACCAGAAGTCGATCTCTATTAAGAGATCAATTTCTCAGCTTAAATTAATTTGGCTAATTTATTAATTCATATTTTCTTTCTCAACACATCAGTTTCCATAGCTCTGTAGAACTCTGGCCACTGACAAAAGCAACTTGCAGGATAGCAGAAGTGAAAGTTCAGAATCTGAACCATTTGACATGAACCAAACTAAAATACAGTGGGTCCTGTTCAGACAGCCACTAAGCCCATCTTCCCCAGAGATGTTCTTTCATTTTGCAATGTCTATTAATTTTCAGAACACAAACAACATAGCAAACATTAACAAAATTAATACTTAGGGCATGCCTAAACTCAATACCCTGATAATATAACCAACAAAGAAATAAATAATTAAGTCCAATGATTAGAAAACTAAACATCACAGAATTAGTTTGCTTAGCCCAATTCAGCAAAAAAAAAAAGAAAACTACATTTAAATAATTTGTGCATGTTACTTAATACTTGAAAGTTTCTTTCACAAAACGTGGGTTATATCATTTAAATAAATCTCTGATAAAATTTAAAATCTAGTGAAGAAGGAGTTCACAACCAACAATGAACTTACCATCCTCTTGTGAGGAAGGATATGGATAAATGTGGTGGGAAGCCTTTGCCTTCTCATCAGTAAATGTCCCCTGGAAAGCAAATGCATACACATAAGAGACTAAAGCACATGACAAGCAAATTACGCAATGCCAGACGCAAACCGCCTGAGAATCGCCAAGGCATTGCTTTATGTTTTAAGACTGTAATATTTTTATTATTTTTAGTCCAGGAAAACGACAATTATTAACAAGAACACATAAAAACACATGAATTATCCATAGACATGGTTTATATTATATAGAAAAATCATGCAAGTGCCTCCTGGCTAATTCTCTACATCTCTCTCTCTAGGTAACCTTACCAGGAATATGAGTACTTCTAATTCTAAAAGTTACTCCAAAGTCATCACAAATCCTAAGTTTTTTTGAGCTTCAGTGTCTTCTGTGACATACAGTGGTAATAATACCTATTTCACAAGATTTTGTTGTAATTTAGCAGTGAGCAAAGATCAGTGACAGATCCACTGTAAGTATTCAAACTCAATGTGTTACTGATGCATTTTGAATGTCAGAACAAAAGATTAATCAACAATATTCAATAATATCCTTAGCTTAAGGTCTCTTCCATAAGATTCTATGAAACCAGGAAGATCTTTATATCCTTCTAGAGGTTATCCCTAGAGAACAATCACTAAGCCAGATTTCTGAAGAAAAACAACTAAATGTTCAGTAACAAACACAGGAAAATATTTAAGTTTCTTTCAGGATAAACTGGTAGCAAGAAGAATAGTTAATTCCAGCTTGAAGGCAATAGCCAACAGGCTAATTTGTTCCATTTTTGCCTTCTAACATTCCATATGTAATTAAACTACACTTGGGGCACCAGGATGGCTCAGTTGGTTAAGCATCTGACTTCAGCTCAGGTCATGATTTCACAACTCATGAGTTCGAGCCCTGCACCGGGCTGGCTGGCTGCTGTTAGAAGAGGCTGCTTCAGATCCTCTGTCCCCCTCTCTCACTCTGCTCTTCCCCTGCTCACTTGTGCATGTGCTCTCTCTCAAAAATAAATAATACAACTTTTAAATAAACTACACTTGATAGCCACTCCAATGAACAGTCCAGAAGTGAAAAGAAGATTAAGTGACTTGTTCCAAGTCCTAATGTTAGTGAGAAGAACAAATGGACTTGAGACTGCCTGATCTGACAGCATAATTCTATTCTCTTTCTCTCTGGGAGGGACATTATATGTAAGGACTGTATTAAATCTCCCAATGTAAGCAGTATTAGAAAGCCTTCCTTTAAGGGCGCCCAGGCGGCTTAGTTGGTTAACTGTCTGACTTTGGTTCAGGTCATGCTCTCACAACTCATGAGTTCAAGCCCTGCATCGATCGGGCTCTGTGCTGACAGCTTAGAACCTGGAGCCCCCTTTGGATTCTGTCTGCCTCTCTCTCTGTTCCTCCCCTACTCATGGTCTATCGGTCTCTCTCTCTCTCAAAAATTAATAAACATTAAAAAAGTTGGAATAGGGGCGCCTGGGTGGCCCAGTCGGTTAAGCCTCCGACTTCAGCTCAGGTCAGATCTCACACTCGTGGGTTCAAGCCCCGCGTCAGGCTCTGTGCTGACAGCCAGCTCAGAGCCTGGAGCCTGCTTCCAGTTCTGTGTCTCCTTCTCTCTCTGCCCCTCCCCGTCTCATGCTCTGTCTCTCTCTGTATCAAAAATAAATAAAACATTAAAAAAAATAAAAAGCTCTATTCTTATAAAAATAAATAAATAAAAAAGTTGGAATAGACAATATGAATCAAGAGCCATGAAAATGTTAAAAAAAAAAAAAAGAAAGAAAAAAAACCAAATCCTTGCGTTAGGAACTCAGAAGATATTTTACTAATAACTGAAACACAATTCAACTGACAATATTTCTTGCATCAGAAAGAAGAAAGATTATTTCAGGAGGCTTCTCAACTAATCCTAAGGATTAGTAACACTGTCACTCAAATGCCTCTGGGTATCCTCAGCTAGTTTAACATGATACAGGTTTGCTTACAGTTCAGCCACATGTAGTCAGAAACCTATATGCAGTAAATACTCTAGGTCTCAGCCTAACATGAGGTTCAAGGAGGTAGAGAAAGAGGTCCAAAGATAGCACGGGTATGTGTGAATCAAAACAAACTAAGCTTATGCGAAAAACAGAAATTTCCAGTTCGCATATATAAATACAAGGCATATCAGAGGGGCAGGGAGTGAGGGAAGATAGGTTTACTTGAAACAATATTTGATATCCTCCAACCAACAACTGTGTCATCAACTCCTACTGTTTGTGATACAGACCACGCGGTCTCTTAAAATTACATAAGCACATTTCACAGTAAGACTATAATAACTCCATACCAATGACTATTAAATGATTGTCTTGGATATACATGTGCATCAAATCATCACAGAGTACACCTTAAACTTCCATAATGTTAGGTGTCAACTGTATTTCAATAATGCTAAACAGGAAAATGCTAGTCTAAGCTAAGAATTAGAGGTGAGTGGAGAGAAAAAACTGTTAAGAACCAAAGAGAGCTAACTCACTTAAAGCAAACATATACAGAAACTAAAAGACATCATGACTAAGACTTATCAGGTTACTACTACACACTTGTCTGAAGTGACCATGTCTATTACCTGATGTCGTTTGATGATATCTTTTAATTTGTTAGCCAACTTCAGATCAATGTCTGGAATGAGGTAGATGCTGGGTCTGGTCAGACAATTGCTCTGAGGAAGAAAAAAGATTTTGAAATTCCCTTGGTTTTGAAATGATGCCACATCACTCATGAATTACCCTAATGGCAAAAGCTGACATTCAAAACCATAGTGCTTAAAATAGGAAGATGTTTTTAGTCTATACTGCAGAGGTCTCATCTCAGTATAAAAGCTAAGTGTTCGGCAGGCCACTTCATGTCCTCCCCAGGGCCCGTCTCTGCAGCTAAGTACACCCAGACCAAAAATGTTGGGAATCATGACCTAAAGAAATTCATCATATTTTTCATTAAGGTACAACACTGACATATTGATACTCCTATAGCCAATCTTATCTGAACTGACTTTAACAGTCCAAATATAATGTAGTGTTTCCAACTACACCTTTTATTGGTGTGGGGGGGGGGGTAGGGCTCAGGGGGAGGTTCACTGTGTAAGTTAATTAAAAAATAAAGGCTGTGGACTATAGCTCGTTTCCACATTTCTGACCTTACAAATAGCACTAATTAAAACATGCATATTTTAACTCCTCAAACCATCACCAAAAATCAATGTACCAAAAGAAAAAAAAACAGTTATTTCTCTAACAGTCCATGAGACAAGTTTCAGGCATTAAGTTTCTGATAATACCTAGTGAATTCTTAACAGCTGCTTCACTCCAGGATGGCTAGTTCAGTTCAGTGATCATTAAAAACTATCAATCAATAAAAATATTAGGAAAGAAAAGAAGAAAATTAAGAGTTATCTTGTTCATGTTATATCTAGATGGGAAAATAAGATCTATATTAATGGCACAACCATGAAACAAAGCCAAAGAAAAGGACTGCATAAATGAGTGACCAGTAGATGGAGAGTGTTTATGTTAAATATGAAAGAGATTCAAAGTAGGTAAAATAAAGAAAATACCATCGATTCTTTTATCAGAAATTAGGATCAATATTCTATAAATGACAAGTTTTAGTCATATTTTATAGCTCTAATTCCCAAAAACCCATAAGAATATCAGAATGACAGATTTCAGAAATTTTTTCTTCTTTTAATTTTTTGGCAATCCAAAAAACCAATCACAGAACTGAAAGTATATTAAAGGAAAAAAAACTTAATAATTTAACTTTGAGTTACCTGCACCAATGTTTTTTCAATATTCATAAACATTTCAACATTACGATCCATTCGAGATGGATTCTGTAGATCAAACCTACGCCTAAAAGAGAAGAAAATCATTAATTTGTTTTCTACCTTAAACAAAGTGAAAACTATGTTTTAGCACTCAACAAAAATGAACTGGCAAAGATTTTTTAATTAAAATAGCACTCTACAAAACATATGAGGGTATTTTCTCAGTAGTGTAAAAAAGTAATGTCAACATCTTCATAGAACATTTAAATGTTGTGACATTAAGATTCACTCCAGTCAAGGGGCACTGGATGGCTCAGTTGGCTAAGCATCTAACTTCAGCTCAGGTCATGATCTCATGGTCTGTGGATCTGAGCCCTGCATTGCGCTCTGTGCTGACAGCTCAGAACCTGGAGCCTGCTTCAGATTCTGTGTCTCCTTCTCTCTCTGTCCCTCCTCCACTTGCACTCTGTGTCTGTCTGTCTCTCAAAAGTAAATAAATTTTAAAAAATTTTTAATTAAAAAAAAAATGATACACTCCAGTCAAAATGAAGTATTAATTCCATGAAGTATTCCACTTTCCTTAAATCTAAAATACTTTACATCATATAGAAAAGGAGCTCACAGGTCTAAAGGCAGTGACCTACTATACTATTCTTTCAGTGTAAGGAAAGATTATCTACTGTTTATGTGTTTAAAAGTCTTTTGTTGGGGCGCCTGGGTGGCTCAGTCGGTTAAGCCTCCGGCTTCGGCTCAGGTCAGATCTCACGTTCGTGGGTTCGAGCCCCACATCAGGCTCTGTGCTGACAGCTAGCTCAGAGCCTGGAGCCTGCTTCTGGTTCTGTGTCTCCTTCACTCTCTGCCCCTCCCCCTCTCATGCTCTGTCTCTCTCTGTATCAAAAATAAAAACAAAACATTAAAAAAATTTTTTTTAAGTCTTTTGTTCAAATTCAAGTGTCAGTGCTCTCTTTGAGTCTACTATTGCCCTAAACATGGTAAAACTCATCTCTTTACCTTTTCTCTTTCCTCGTCTTTTTATGTAAGTACCCAAGCACAATATTCTGCTGTTGTCTGTCTATTGGCAGCCACTTCCACATGATTAAATCTTTACAAATCTAAATGCTTCTTTCTCACTACTTTTTATTCAACACCTACTTTAATTCTGCTCAGTGATCGAGAGTGTGGGTTGTGGAGTCAAAGTGCTTTGGGTTCTAATCTGATCCCATTTTTATTTATGTAGTCTGGAGTGATTTACTAATCCAGGATCAATTTCTTCATGAGTAACAATGGCCCATTAAGGTTTCTGTGAAGGTTAGGGACACCTGGGTGGCTTAGTCGGTTATGCACCCAACTTCATCTCAGGTCATGATCTCATAGTTTGTGAGTTCAAGCCCTGCATCAGGCTCTGTGCTGACAGCTGAGTCTAGAGCCTGCTTCGGAATCTGTGTCTGCCCCTCCCCTGTTCACACTCTCTCTCTCAATAATAAATAAATGTTAAAAAAAAATTTTTTTTTTTTAAAGGGGCACCTGGGTGGCTCAGTCGGTTGAATGTCTGGCTTTGGCTCAGGTCATATCTCACAGTTCGTGAGTTCGAGCCCCGCATTGGGCTCTGTGCTGACAGCTAGCTCAGAGCCTGGAGCCTGCTTCAGATTCTGTGTCTCCCTCTCTCTCTGACCCTCCCCTGCTCGGCTGTCTCTCTCTGTCTCTCAAAAAATAAATAAAAAACACTAAAAAAATTTTTTTAATTAAAAAAAAGGGTTTCTGTGAAGGTTAAATGAGGTATATATGTTAAGGGCTTGAGACAGTGTTTATGCTTAATCTGTAAGTGATTAATCAATGTTAGCTATGGTTCGAACATTCTTAACTCAGTACTACCATGTGCCAGCTGGGATTAGGCAGTCTGCGTCTAGAGCTCAAGCTCTAATTCTCAGGCCGTCCTCTTTTATCCTGGGGATACTCCCCAGACTTCCAGCCATTCCTCTACACTCTGCAGCCCTTCCCGGATGTCACTACCTGCTCCATGGGCCTCATACTATCACCTCCAGGGTGTCTCACAAGCCACTTTCCCTACAAAGTTATTCCTGTCTTCGTCATGTTCCTAATACAGCCTGTGCACCACTGCTGTTACAGCCCCGCAACAAAATCCTCTTGTTCTAGGACATCTCATTAGATGCCTTCCGAGCAAAGACTAGGTTTTTTAAAAATGTCCTATGTAGCCTTAGTGGCTCACAGAATGTGTGGTTTTATAAAGTAAACCACTCAGGAAATTTTTATTATGACTGACGTCTAATATCTATTATGACTTTTTCATTAGTGTGCTAGGACAAGACTGAAACACTTCCTGAAGAATTCCAATTTGGGAATTAAGCAAAGTGTCCACTAAAGCACAGAAATACATAATTCAGAATAAAAGTAGTTGCAGCTTCAAAAATGGCATTTACATGTAAAAGGGACCGTTGTCCCAAGAAACAATATCTTGAATTAACCTTGGTACCCAGAACTTTTCCTTAAACTCCATTTTTGGGGTTGTTTAGTATTCTCCTTCCCTAACCTCTCCCAAACAATTTCCATCAACTGGCAGAAGAATAGAATAACATGCAACTAACCAGGGAAACCCCATTAGAGGAGACAGGTTTCCACTGGTTCTTTCAGCAAAATAAAACGAGAGACATGTTGAGTATCTTTAGAAAGGGGACCACTCACAGGCTTCTGATAACAAAAGAACTATGTCTAGAAGTGTCTCACTTCAGAGCTGCTTACTTAAGACTTTACTCATTATTCACAGAAAAACAGCTTCCTTACTAAATAAATAAATGAGGCTAAAGGAAATTATCTCTCCTAGAAATTTGAGAAATAGTTCGAAAGTAGTCACTAAACAAATTAAAATAGGGTTGCCTGGATTTACCTGCAAATGAAGATGTAAAGTTAAATGAATCTGGTAAAAGAGAAAGAATCAAGAATTTATTCTAGCTTTCTGATTAATGGTGAGTTAAATTTCTCGGTATTCCAGCTAATAAAAGAAGGAATGAGAGAATAGCAGTCTTCTATAAAAAATTACTAAAAAACAATTAAAAATATCTATACATTATAATATCTATCTTTTTAAAAAAGTTTTAATGTTTTCTTTCAGATACAGACAGAAAGAGAGAGAATGAGTGGGGGAGGGGGCAAAGAAAGAGGGAGACACAGAATCTGAGGCAGGCTCCAGGTTCTGAGCTGTCAGAACAGAGCCCGATGCAGGGCTCAAACTCATGAACCACAGATCATGACCTGAGCTGAAGTCTGATATTTAACGGACTGAACCACCCAGGTACTCCTACATTATCTCCTTTCTTTTTCAAAATATGAACACTACCATTGGTAACCTTGTAATGACAGCATGATTCTAGGCACTGAACATCAACTTGTATTACAAGCAGAAACAAGACATTATATGCCTCCAGAGGGAGGAACACCATACTGTCTATGAAGTACTGTTCCAAAAATAATAGTAGGAACAGCTAAGCTTCTAGATCTAACTACCACTTTACTGGAAATTTAGAAAGACTATGTTAAATAATAAACTAGGGACATAGCAAAATCTACAACACAGATAATTCTACAAGAAAACTTATTTCTGTAAAAGAAAAAAATCTGGAAGGATAAGAGGGGGAACAGAGAGCAAATGGAAAACTATTAATCTTCCTAAAGAGACTTAGTCATATCAACCAACCATATATGACTCTTGTTTGAATACTGCTTCGAATAAATATAAAAACCACCTATGAAATAATCAGGGAAACTTGAACACTAAGCGGGTATTTATTGAACAATAAGGGAGTACTTAGTAACACTGAAAAAAAATTTTAAGTTTATTTAATTACTTTGATAGAGAGACCATTCCAAGCAGAGAGAGAAATCCAAGCAGGCTCATCCTGTCAGCATGAAGCCCAATGCAGGGCTTGATTTCACAAACTGCAAGATTATCATAACCTGAGCCAAAACCAAGAGTCAAATGCTTAACTAAATGAGTTTGAGCCCAGGCGCCACTATGACACTGAAAAATTATTGATAGTTTTCTTAGTTGATAACAGTACTATTATTATGCTTTCTTTAAAAAATACTATGCTTTTTAAAGGCACCTGGCTGGTCAGCTGGTAAAGCATGTGCCTCTTGATCTTTGGGGTCATGAGTTCAAGCCCCATGTTGGGCATAGAGATTCCTTTTATAGATGAAATTATATAAAGGATATGAAAGTAAATGACAACTCATTATATCATTCTCTCCGCTTTTATGTACAGTTTATATTTCCACAATAAAATAAATGGTTTTGCCAGACAATGATTTAATAACACAACAAATGAAAAGCTTTCCTGATTCAGCAGTACGCTATGTAAGCAGAGGAAGTATATGGGGCACCGAGGCGGCTTAGTCAGGTAAGCATCCGACTCTTGATTCAGGTCATGATCTCGTGGCTGGAAGATCACAGAGCCCCGTGTCAAGCTCCATCATGAATGTGGAGCTTGTTTAGTATTCTCTCTCTCTCTCTCTCTCTCTCTCTCTCTCTCTCTCTCTCTCTGTATGGCCCTCCCCCTAGCTCATGCCCACTCGCTCACTTTCTCTTTCTCTCTCAAATAAGTATTTAAAAAAAATGTTTAATTAAAAAAAAAGAAAAGCTGAAATGAAGTCAGGTAAATATGGTATAACCTTTAGTTGAAATTACCAAGAATATTTAAATAAGCTTCCCTTTTTACAGTATAGAAATCTAGATGCTAAAACTTACCCACAAGAGAAATGCAAATTAAAAACCTAAAATTATAAACACTTTTTGGGCTTGTTTTTTAATTAATAGGATCTACATTCAATGTGGGGCTTGAACCCATGACCATCATGACATCAAGAGTCACATGGTCTATGGACTGAGCCAACCAGGCACCCGCCCCCATAAATATAAAGCCTTTTTGAACTGTAATGCAGCCCTACAGAAAAGGCAATAAATAAACATGTTTCTTTCTAACTTTTAAAGCCTTTAGTCATTTAAAATATAATTAATTAAATAAAATAAAACCTTTGGTTGCTTAGACTGTGAATATCAGCTCTCCATTGAGAATTTAATAATTATGAGTCTTCTGCTTTGTTTTCCTCTAGCGATCTGCTGGGCAGTCTCACAGCAGCCTTTCAATCTAAAGCAATACCTAGGGCGTCTAAAGGGCCTCTGTTAGCTGTCTGGCTATACTGCGCCCATTCTGCTGCCTCTGTGACCAGCCAGGAACGCTCTCTTCTCATTCTCAGCTACAGACAGAAAACACAGTCTGAATAAAAAGAATTGACAATGGATCCTGGAGAAGGAGTTTAACTCCTGGGAAAGGGGTGTGAAGGCCTCCCAAAGCAAACTTCTAAAAGGCAAGACGGGGCACCTGGGTGGCTCAGTCAGTTAAGCCTCTGACCTCGGCTTGGGTCTTGATCTTGTGGATCGTGAGTTCAAGCCCTGTGTCAGGTTCTGTGCTGACAACTCAGAGCCTGGAGCCTGCTTCAGATTATGGGTCTCCCTCTGTCCCTGCCCCTCCCTCACTCACACTCTGTCTCTATGTATGTCTCTCTCTCTCAAAAATAAACATTAAAAAAAAAGTTTTTAAAAGGCAATACAAAAACACACCAAGCTGGAGGCAAAGTGAACAGCAGACAATACTTTTGTAGTATAGTGGTGTGGGAAGTGACCACGCTGGTCTCAAGAATAAGAGGCTTTGTTTAATGGTGGCTAGCTACAAAACATGGACACCATCAACAGAAGGATGGTCTTGTATGCCACACTCCACAAGGGTGGCAAACAGCCTACAGATAAATAGAGCTTGGAAAACAGGTGTGCATACGTGGGGGAGTGTAGCCTACTACACTTAAGTAAACAACAAATTATATCCTGTCAGGTGTGTGACTTTGGGGATAAATAAAATGGTCTGGATCCTTGCTATATTATTATGTATAGTTTATATACACAGAGTGAACTCTGTCTCAAAATAGAAAAAATAACTAATAAAACAGGGGCACCTGGGTGGCTCAGTTGATTAAGTGTCCAACTTCAGTTCAGGTCGTGATCTCACAGTTCATGGGTTCAAGCCCCACGTCGGACTCTTCTCTGTGCTGACAGTTCAGAGCCTGGAGCCTGCTTCAGATTCTGTATCTCCCTCTCTCTTCCAGCCCCTCCCCCTTCCTGCCCCTCCCCTGCTCATGTTCTCTCTCTCTCTCTCAAAAAGTAAATATTTTAAAAAACTAATAAAACACAAACAAAATATTTTCAATCAATAACCTCTTTGGGGGCAACTGAGTGACTCAGTCAGTTAAATGTCTGATTCTTGATTTCGACTCAGATTGTGATCTCATGGTTTGTGACATCAAGCCTGGCATCAGGCTCCATGCTTAGCGTGGAGCCTATTAAGATTGTCTATCTCCCCTCTCTCTGACCCTCCCCTGCTTGTGTTTGCTCTCTCTAAATAAATAAATAGATAGGTAGGTAAAAAAAATAGACAAACAGGGGAAGGAAGGGAGGAAGACACCCAGAAAGATCAAACTCAAACACTCTGTATGGTCTATTCTCAGAAATGCTAATAATTACCTGGTGTTTCTATTCACCCTCATAAACGATACTCCAGGTGGACATCAGGAAAGCTAAAAAATAGCAGGAAGCAAGAAAGAACCAAACAGAAACACGAGACAGAATGTTTGTCTGAAAGAAGGGAATGAGCAAACTTTAGAGCCAGACTATGAGGTTCAAGGGAACATGAACTAGGTCCACAGGGGTATGCTGTGTGTGGGGAAACATCAGGCACCGTCAAGAAGACAGGCTGCTGCTCAGACTCCAAATAGGTGAGTGGTTACTAAAATATGTACTGTCAGAGTGTAAGTGATCCATTCACTACAAGTGTGTAAGTCAAAGGAGGTAGGAAAGGTGTGCACTACAGCTGAGAGTCTAATTACACCCGGAAGGGGAAGATTCTGGTACAATCTGAGCAAAAGGCTTGGGAAAATTCATATTCCTCACTCCTCTTAAAGTCTCTTAATTTTATCCTTTTCTTCTTTTTTGGGTCTTCTTTTAATTTAGGGAACATTTTATTTTACATATCCTTCTAATCCACTTTAAATTCTTTCATATAAAAGTATTCCACTATACTGGCACACAAAGCAAGTTCTGTAACATGTGACAGGAGAAGTCATTTCACTTAGGGACTGCCCTCTCAGGTCCAGGACAGGATTTGGGACACAAGCAGAACCAGAAATTAAGAAGAGAGTTGATCTAAGAATTGAGAGCGAACACAGACCACGGATAACACAGTCAGACACGCTGTCGCTTCCTGCTCAGGGAACACCTTGTGGGAGATACAGGACCACAGCCGGAAGCAGAGCTACAAAACAGAAAGCTACCTCCAATGACAACATGCTCATGCTTGTTTCATCAGTTAACCAATATCGATTAAACATCCATCCAGGGGCACCTGGGTGGCTCAGTCAGTTACACAGCCAACTTCAGCTCAGGTCATGATCTTGCAATCTGTGAGTTCGAGCCCCGCATTGGGCTCTGTGCTGACAGCTCAGATTCAGTGTCTCCCTCTCTCTCTGGCCCTCCCTGCTTGCTCCCTGTCACTCTCTCTTTCAAAAATAATAAACATTTAAAAAAAAAAAACACCCATCTATACATAAAAAGTTTGGCAAAGATACAAAGTCTGCACCTTTCACAGTTCACTATACATAATTTACTTGTACACTTGTCCACTTAATGATGGGAACCGTTATTTACATTTCCCAGCCACAAAGTATGGGATTAGCTTAAATTTACAGGAGTCTTCTCCTGGAAAGATGTTAAGATTGAATTGCATAAGACAACACAACTAAAACCATGAAACGACTTCAAGTCTATACACTCCAGCATCCCCTCACCCTCCCTGAACTCAGACCTATCACCTTGAAACACTCACTAGTCTCAGCAGCTCATCTTCCCACATAGAGATGGCAGAAACTCCAGAGTTCAAGAGAGAAAAGCAAGCACCAAGAGAGACGGTGTGAGAACGGGGAAAAGGAAAAAGAAGAACGTAGGGAGAAGCAACACCAACAGTGATTCCTCTCCTTGCTGCACCGCTGACCCAGTAACCAACTGTGCTCTGGAGACAGTTTCCTTTCATCTCTGTCCTGAGGACGGCATATTACACATCTCTCATTCTGAAGAAATGTTCACCAGAAGAGTGTTCACGATTGCTATCTTTCAGGGGCGCCTGGGTGGCTCAGTTGGCTGGGCGTCCGACGTTAGCTCAGGTCATGATCTCACAGTTCGTGGGTTCGAGCCCCACGTCGAGTTCTGTGCTGAAAGCTCAGAGCCTAGAGCCTGCTTCGTATTCTGTATAGCTCTCTCTCTCTGCTCCGCTTCCACTCGTGCTGTTTCTCTCTCTCTCTCAAAAATAAACATTAAAAAAAAATCTGCTCTCTTTGGGCACAACGTAAGTTCAAAACACATTCATACAGCCTACCTTCCGGTTTGCTGACAGTGCAAACTTATCTATTATATAGATACAAACATGTATGAGAAATAACTTACCTAACAAGTGCAACAGTTGTTTGATATTTTCCTGATGTAGGAACAAAGTAAATTTGAATACCACATAAAACTTTCACTTTGCAAAGTATAATGTGCTTATAGAATTCTCTGACATCATACAAAGAAGGAAGAGGATTTAACGTTAAATAACTTAAATGTCACATCAAAATATACAAAGTAACACAAAAACTTACCATCCCTGTTCATTTTTATACTTGTAAGCGGCCCCAAGAATGTGACACAAGGTGCCTCCAGCTTTGAAATCCATGAAACATTTTGCCTAAAAATGATACAAGTTACACATGAGAAAAATAAAAGTTATGAAAAAATTACTGTTTTGTAAATGCAAAAGATATAAACAACTGCTATCTTAATAACCTCCTTAAATAATTTCTGAAACCAAATAAGGTTTTATAAAAAATTTTTCCAAAAGTGGATTAAAAAAATTTTTTTAATTCAATTAGCATTTTACTTTTACCAAAGATAAAATGTTTCAGCAGTAAACAATAATGGACAGAATACTGAGATACTACAAATCCCATTAGTAAATGTAAAATTTGATTTTTAGGGGTGTCTGGGTGGCTCAGTCGGTTAAGCGTACAACTCTTGAATAATTTTGGCTCAGGTCATTATCTCATGGTTCATGAAATCGAGCCCCACGTCAGGCTTTGTGTTGATGGTATGAAGCTTGCTTAGGATCCTCTCTCTCTGCCCCTCAACTGTTCCCTCTTTTTCTCTCAAAATAAATAAACTTCATAAGTAAATAAATAAAATCTGATTTTTAAAATATATAAAATTCAAGTTAACACAATTTCCAAAAATGATTTTACTGTAGAATAAGAAAATATTAGTATACAGTAGACATTTTCCCCAATTTCTGACTTTAAGTTATATAAAAATTATAACTGAACTCTTGCTATTATATTTTAATGACCACTGAAACATGGTAAATTATACATAAACTTATAGCTAAAATCTGCACAATTTCAAAGAGATGTGCACTTTATGGATTATAAAAGTAATGCTCAAATAGATCAAATGCTGAATTTACTTCCACATTACGGAAGTAAAAGTTTCATATAAACTGATCATCAAATAGGCTAACAAGATGAATATATTAGAAATACACCATGCATGATCATCTGGGTGGCTCCTGGTAAGCATCTAACTCTTGATTTCAGCTTATGTCATGATTTCATTTAGTTTGTGTGTTTGAGCCTTGCATCAGGCTATGAGCTGAAAGTATGGAGATGCTTGGGATTTTCTCTCTCCCTGCTCTCTGCTCTTCCCATTTGCTCTCTCACTCTCAAAATAAATAAACATTTTTTAAAAATACATTAAAACAGAAAAAAAAACCACCCTGCATTTTTTTCTTGAAAATGATTCTTACAAAATAATATAATGAAAAGAACATCATGATGTCAAATATTAAGAAGACAAAAAACTGAATGGTTGCTAGGAGTAGGGAAGAGAGAGGAATGGGGAGTTATTATTTAAGGAGTACAGAGCTTTTTTTTTTTTAATGTTTACTGATTTATTTTTGAGAGGGAAAGAAAGAGAAAGTGCACGTGCAAGCAGGCGAGGGGCAAAGAGAGAGGGAGACTGAGAACCCAAAGCAAGCTCCAAGCTGTCAGTGCAAAGCCCAACGTGGGGCTCAAACCAACAAACCATGAGATTATGACCTGAACCAAAGTCAGACACTTAACTGACTAAACCACCCAAGCACTCCATAGAATTTCAGTTTGGAAAAATGACAAAGTTCTGGAGATGGATGGTAGTTAACTACTGGACTACAGTGTGAATATAAGAAAAACGTCACTGAAATATGCACTTGAAAACAATTAAAATATTTTAGGGGCGCCTGTTGGCTCAGTCAGTTGAGCATCTGACTCTTGGGATCAGCTCAGGTTATGATCTCACAGTTTATGGGATCAAGCTTTCATTGGGCTCTGTGCTGCCAATGCAGAGCCTGCTTGGGATTCTCTCTCTCCCTCTCTCTCTTCCCCTACCCCATACTCCCTCATGCTCTCTCAAAAGGAATAAACATTAAAAAAAAAAAAAAAAACAATTAAGGGGAGCCTGGTGGCTCAGTTGGTTGAGCATCTGACTCTTAGGTTTTGGCTCAGGTCATGATCTCATGGTTTCCTGGATTCAAGCCCTACATTGGGCTCTGGGCTGACAGAGAGGAACCGGATTGGGCCCGCTCTCTCTGCCACTCCCCCACTCGTACCGTCTCAAGTCTCTCTCAAAGTAAATAAACTTAATAAATAAATAAATAAATAAATAAATAAATAAATAAAGGACACCTGGGTGGCTCAGTAGGTCATGCATCTGACCTTGGCTCAGGTCATGATCTCACGGTTTGTGAGTCTGCAGTCAAATGCTCTACCCCTGAGCTATACCCCCGGTTTGTGAGTCTGAACCCCAAGTCAGGTTCTATGCTGACAGCTCAGAGCCTGGAGCCTGTTTCAGATTCTCTGTCTCCCATTCCCTCTCTGCCCCTTCCCTACTTGTGTTCTGTCTCTCCCTCTCTCTCAAAAATAAACAAACATTAAAAAAATAATAATGAATAAATAAAATACAATGGCAAAAAAATGCTATGGCAGTTGAAAAATGTTTAAAAAAACAAAATATTTTCACTACAGTGAAAATTAAATACATCTTTAAAAACTATCAGGCTGCCTGGGTGGCTCATTCAATTGAGCATCCAACTTCAGCTCAGGTCATGATCTCACAGTTCCAGGGTTAAATCCCCATACAGGACTTTGCACAAACAGCATGGAGCCTGCTTCAGATTCTCTGTCTCCCTCCTTCCCTCTAGGTCCTTCCCTCATTCATGTGCGCGCGCTCTCTCTCTCTCTCTCTCTCTCTCTCTCGAAAATAAACATCAAAAATTTTAATAAATGGGGGCACCTGGGGGGCTCAGTCAGTTAAGCCTCCGACTGGCTCATGTCATGATCTCACGGTTCATGGGTTTGAGCTAGCTGTCAGCTCAGAGCCTGGAGCCTGCTTCGGATTCTGTATCTCTCTCTCTCTCTCTGACCCTCCCCTGCTCGTGCTGTCTCTCAAAAAATAAATTAAAAACTTTTTAAAAAATGTTAACAAATGAAAATAAAAAATATTAAGAAGAATCATTAAGACGAGCTCTTCCAAATTAAGCTAACAAGTAAGCTCTCCAAGTCATTCTTGTTATCCTGTTGCTTTTTAAATACATGGGTTGGAGTTCCTAGTATCTTGTACACTATTCCCTGTACATCCCAAATGTTGCATTACATATTCCTAAACAAATACATCCAGGTGTAATTCTTATCATTGACAACATGTTATTTATCTGAGAAAATGCCCAAGTTATTACAGTTTTTCAGTTTTGGCATCTTAAATGAGAATAATGTGCTGGGAGGTACCTTTAAGAGTAAAACAAAGTTAGTTCTCCTAAGTCTTCCCTGAACCCCCAGAGACTAGACTAAAATGCTCTTTCCAACCACATATGCATATCACTACCGTACATACGCAAACCACTCACAGTATAATACTGAAATGACCAGTTTCTAGATTTATCTGTAATATGAAATCCTCTGAGGACAGGAACAGTGTCTTATTCAAATCTTTAACATCAGTATTCAGCAAAGTGCCTGCCAATGTAGGTACTCCATAAAACTTTTCTCGGGGCACCTGGGTGCCTCAGTCGGTTGAGTAGCCTACTTCAGCTCAGGTCATGATCTCATGGCTTGTGGGTTCGAGCCCCACATCGGGCTCTGTGCTAACAGCTTAAAGCCTAGAGCCTGCTTCAGATTCTGTGTCTCCCTCTCTCTCTGTCCCTCCCTCACTCATGCTCTGTTTCTGTCTCAATAATAAAATAAACATAATAAAAAAACTTTTCTCAACAGTTCAAGTGTACTAAGATCATTTAAAAGTTCATAGTTGTGCTACCTATCGATCAGATCAGAACATTTATAAAACATCTAAACTCATAATTTAAGATTAAGGTCAATTTCTGGACAGTAATTATAAGAAACTAAATTATTATCAGATACATACTTAAGACACAGTAACTTCTATCAACCATCACAGGAACAAGTGATGACTAAAAAAGTAGACACTGAGACTTCCAATTTTCCAGAAGTAACATCTGAATAAAGGGCAAGAGGGAAGCTCAGGAACCTGTCAAGAGCACTAGTTCCAGTAACAAGTTCAAAAAGGAAAACATTTGTAAAGAGGTGGCAGAAAAAAAGCAAAAACGGACACTCACCATATATCAAGGATTCCTAGTGCTGGCATGGAAATGGATTTGGGATTCTGGTTCTAATGATAAGCTCAGTATCAACATCACCCAGGTAAGACAGTAGCAGGTCAGAGTCAGGGGACAGAAAGCTGGAGGCAGACCTGGGAGAATTCCCAGGGACCCCCCAAGGGGCCCTAACCATACTTCCTCACTCAACCCTCACCCCAACCACCCTCTGCCCTAAAAGAAGAGGCCTTGCCCCCACTGACACTGGATGTCATTCAAACACAAGAGAAGCTCGAATTCTTAATTATAAATTCCTCTTGATTAGTACTGAGAAACTTAAAGAATAAAAGGACAGGGGCTCCCGGGTGGCTGGGTCGGTTGAGCGTCCAGACTTCAGCTCGGGTCATGATCTCACAGTTTGTGAGTTCAAGCCCCGCATCGGGCTCTGTGTTGACGGTACGGAGCCTTCTTGAGATTCTCTCTCCCCATCTCTCTCTGTCCCTCCTTGTGCTCTCTCTCAAAATAAATAAACATTTAAAAAAAAAAAAAAAGAATAAAAGGACAAGAGGATACCCAAACTTGAGCTTTCCCTAGCTTGCAAGATGCTGCTCTGTGTAACCTACCTCAGCAGCTCCACACCCCAACCAGACACTCAGGGGTCAAGGACAGCTCTAATAGGTTGCTTCTATTCCCAGCTGTGTGACTAAAATGCTTTTGATAAGCTGTTCCATCTCTGGCTAACTAATTGGGAAATTTAATCGAATCCTATTCTGGATGTATGTAAGTGGTCTCATCCTGCCTAGTTATAGTCCACTGAAAATTTCGCTGAGCTGATGAAACCAAGAAAAGATAAATCTAACTGCAATACTTTGAAGTGCTTAAAATCTGTACCAGTGTCCTTACTTTGGCTTATTTATTAAAGACAAGGTGGTGCTAACAACTGCAGAGAAGGAGGAGGAGGAGGATGTATAGGTGTGTAGGTAGAACACACACACATCACAGACCGTGTTCTGGTCTGTTAATCAACATGATGGTCCAAGAAGGGAAACAAGAAAGCGAATAAAGGGACACAAACATAAGAAAGTTCACAGAAAACCACATCATCTTCATACCTTGAAAAGTTACAGAAAAAAAGGCACATCACTTAGACTCAAGAACCTTTACACCTCATAAAACATGACAACGATCAAATATTCCATGTGTTTCTCTGTACTTTAACTGCTTTGGAGTTAAACACTGCTTCCTAGAAACTTTCCCCAATGTTATTAATAAGAGAAACTACAACAGTCCCAAAATTAACATCTCAAGTGACAGGTAATTATTGCCGTAGTACTGTTCTTCTTGGGGAAAGCAAAAAGTACTATCATTACTGAAAATTTACCGTGAGGCGCTATACATACACCATCAGCAACTTGTTATTTATCTGAATAAATGCACAAGTCACTGCAATTTTGTAGTGTCAACATCTTTTTTATTAATTTTTTAATGCTTATTTATTTTTGAGAGAAAAAGAGTGTGAGTGGGGGAGGGGCAGAAAGAGAGGGAGACACAGAATCATAACACAGAGTGTGAGATCATGACCTGAACCGAAGTCAAACACTTAACTGATTGAGCCACCCAGACGCCCCTACGAACATTATTTTAAAGTACAGCTGAGGGGCGCCTGGGTGGCTCAGTCGGTTAAGCCTCCGACTTCGGCTCAGGTCATGATCCCACAGTTCGTGGGTTCGAGCCCCGCGTCGGGCTCTGGGCTGACAGCTAGCTCAGAGCCTGGAGCCTGCTTCCGATCCTGTATCTCTCGCTCTCTCTGACCCTTCCCCTGCTTGCACTGTCTCTGTCTCTCAAAAATAAATAAAAACCATTAAAAAAAATTTTTTTTAATAAATAATTACAGTACAGCTGAATTTCTAGGAAGTAAAGCAAATCCTCAGGTACAAAAAAAAAAAAAATTCCAGATGGGCTGCCTGGTGGCTCAATGGGTTGAGCATCGGACTCCTGATCTCGGCTCAGGTCATGATCTCATGGTTCGTGGGACGGAGCCCTGCATGAGGCAGGCTCTGCACTGACAGCATGGAGCCTGCTTGGGATTCTCTCTCTGCCCTTCCCCCACTTGCATGTGCTTTCTCTCTCTCTCTCTCTAAAAATAAACAAACATTTAAAAAATCAAAGAAGAAGAGGGGTGCCTGGGTGACTCAGTTGGTTAAGCTTCTGAATTCGGCTCAGGTCATAATCTCGCAGTTTGTGAGTTCAAGCCCCACGTCAGGCTCTGTGCTGACAGCTCAGAGCCTGGAGCCTGCTTCAGACTGTGTCTCCCTCTCCCTCTGCCCCTCCTCTGCTCACACTCTGTCGGTCTTCTCTCTCTCTCTCTTTGTCTCTCAAAAAAAAAACATTAAAAATTTTTTTAATCAAAGAAGAAAAAAATCAAACTTTAAGTCAAAGTGGCAATCTTGAGGCAAAAAAAAAGACAACAACCCACACTAGGATGACATGGGGTGGGGCTAAGGATGAGACCAAACAGACAAGTATAACAACATTGATAAGTAAAGGCTAGGGTTTCACTGACAATGCAAGGACACAAAATAAGACTACAGACCTAAGCAAGGGAGAACGTCAGAACTAAAACAATCACCCACCACACACACAGAGAACCAGTGGTATCAAAAAGTTGCATCAGGAGGGAAAACATAAGCTGGAAAAATTATCTGCCTGCCAAAAATCAAAGATACCAAGCTTCCATCTCAAGACAATCTGAGTTTGGAACTTAATGACACAGTTAGGAATCCCACACCAAATTAACATAAGAATTGGTCCTAAATTTAGCAGGTCCTCTGAAGTGCCTTAAATGGAAAGTTCTCAGCCCAGACCAACAGGATCCCCAGGTAAAATTCCACTGAAGGAAGCTCTGAAATTCCAAAATTCAAATACACAAAAACTCCACAAAACACAAAAACACAAAACACAAATCCAGCCTGCTTTTGCTTATGTAAATAAAGTTTTATTGGAGAAAAACTCATGCTCATTGTCTGTGGCTACATGCACACAAGAGTAAAGAGAAACTGCAGCAAAGACTACACTTTTACTATCTGATCTTTCAGATACAACTTTACCATTTGGCCTTTCACAGAAAAGTTTACTGACACCTGCGCTACACACAATTTAGAACCTTTGTTCACCCAAAAGTATCATGAAAAAAAAAAAAGATGAGCTACCAAGAGGACATCTGCAATAAATCCCTCTGACACAGGACACATAAGACAAACTCCTTTTAAAAAAATGAGGAAGAAAATAAAGAAACAATTGTGAGGATGTGCACTATTGGTGGGTATGCAAACTGGTGTAGCCACTGTTAAACAGTACAGAGCTTCCTTTTTTTTTTTTAATGTTATTTATTTTTGAGAGAGAAAGAGAGCGAGAGCAGAGGAGGGTCAGAGAGAGGGGGAGACACAGAATCCGAAGACAGGCTCCAGGCTCTGAGCTAGCTGTCAGCACAGAGCCCGATGAGGGGCCCGAACCCACGAACCGTGAGATCATGACTTGAGCCGAAGTCGGATGCTTAACCGACTGAGCCACCCAGGTGCCTCTACAGAGCTTCCATAAAAAGTTAAAAATACGGGCGCCTGGGTAGCTCAGTTGGTTAACCCAACTTTGGCTAAGATCACAATCTCTCAATTCACGGGTTCAAGCCCCACGTCGGGCTCTGTGCTGACAGCTGGAAGCCTGGAGTCTGCTTCAGATTCTGTGTCTCCCTCTCTCTCTGCCTCTCTTCTGATCTCTCTCAAAAATAAATAAACATTAAAAAAAAATTTTTAAGATGAATGGATAAAGAAAATGAGGTGTGTATATATATATTTATATATACAATATTATTCAGCAATTTAAAAAATGAAATCTTGCCATTTGCAATGACATGGATACAGATAGAGTATTATGCTAAGTAAAATAAGAGAACAACAAATATATGATTTCACTAAGTGGAATTTATGAAACAAAGCAAAGGGGGGAAAAAAGGGATAAAGAGAGAGACAAACCAAGAAACAGACTCTTAACTATAGTGAACAAACTGTTGGTTACCGGGGGGGGGGGGGGGGGGGGGGG
>NC_043711.1:16856145-16879575 GCF_006229205.1 Suricata suricatta
CATGATTGCGCGGTTAGTGAACCTGGGCCCAGAACGGACTCTGTGTTGACAGCTCAGAGCTAAGAGTTGGCTTCTGATTCTGTGTCTCCCCCTCTCTCTGCCCCTACCCCACTCACACTTGCATGCCTGTGTGTGCTCGCTCTCTCTCTCAAAAATACAATAAACATTAAAAAATCAAATAAAATAAAAAATGAAAAAGACAGGGGCACCTGGGTGGCTCAGTCGGTTGAGCGGCCGGCTTCAGCTCAGGTCATGATCTCATAGTTCATGGGTTCGGGCCCCGCGTCGGGCTCTGTGCTGACAGCTAGCTCAGAGCCTGGAGCCTGCTTCGGATTCTGTGTCTCCCTCTCTCTCTGACCCTCCCCTGCTCACACTATCTCTGTCTCTCAAAAATAAATAAAAAATCATTAAAAAAAAAAAATGAAAAAGACAAAGACTGGATTTAAAAAAATGGGCAGGAGATTTGAACAGGTCCTTCGATAAAGAGAACAGCCAAATGGTCAATAAATATGAAAGGGTGCTCAACTTCACTAGTCATCAACAACTAAAGAAAATGCAGTATCACCACAAATCCACCCCAAAACTACAGTAAGAAAGAAAATGTCCAAGCATCAGTGAGAAAGTAGGAAATCAGAACCCTTGTACACTGCCTGTGGGTGTACAAATTAATACAACTGCTCAGGAAAATTACCAGTGTCTACCAAAGCTGAACATGCACCCAGCAATTGCTGATAATATTCCTAGGAATTCCTAGTAACTTGAAAGCAACAGATTCCTCTAAGACCTCCCTATTTATTCCTCTGTCCCTCGGTCACTCAGCTGCTCTGCAAGGAACGATTATAAAACCAATGATCAGGTCCAATTCTTTTTCCTTGTAAATAAAAATCTTTAATGTTTATTTTTGAGAGAGACACAGAGAGTGAGGGGAGAGAGGGACAGAGAGAGAGGGAAACAAAGAATCTGAAGCAGGTTCCACACGGACCATGAGATCATGACCTGAGCCAGTCAGACGCTCAACCGACTGAGCCATCAAGGAACCCATCCAACTCCTTTTTCTTATAATTATAAGCCTCTTCTATCAACTTCCTTCTCCTTCAAATTTATTAACCACACAGCATGGTTTACTAAATCAAATGAAGGAAAATGAGTGTCAAAGTGACAGTCCTCTGACTCCTACTCTTTCCATTATACCAAACTGACCAAGTTCATGAGAATCTCTGCCATGAGGTAGGTCAGTCACACCAGTTACTGGATAGAAATTCCAAAGTGTCAGAGAGAGATAGACAATGGGCTGCGATTCATCTAAAATGTCCCAAAACAGTACTACCCAGTCTAAATACACAGCTTCATTTGTAGAAATGGCCGTCACAATAAATTTTATCTTTAAAGTATTTACATGCATTCCAAAGATATATATAAAATGGTATTAAGTTCCGGTGACAGTTTGAAACTAAACTCTAAAAAATTTATTGCAAGTCCCTGAAAATAGATGTGCCCATCTCCTCAGTGTATCTCCTTTTGAGGACTAATAATTTCACTAAGTTCAGAACTGTAAGTCAGCACTGTGCTTTACATTTTGGTAGATATTTTAAGATCAATTTCACAAAATAAATACAGTTCAGTTTTCCAGCTAATTTCATTAACAGCCATTCACTATTCTTGTCTGTCAGTTACCTACATCAGAGCATAGGCATATATATCAATAAATACATACTAAACACTTGCAGTGAGTAAGAATCTAAAGCAAATCTTACCAATGGTTAATTGATAAAATTTGGCTTCAATTTAAAGGACATTACATGTTTTGTTAGTCCTCAGGTTTACACAAAATTCACTGTCTCAGCTAGGAGTTGAGTTGAAACAGAAGACCTAGCTCTTTGGGGTCATCCTTAAGAGCTGAAAGTGATGGCAAACTAGTATTATAAATGTTCAAATAATACGTCTACCTTACATCTACATTTTTACTCTGACCAAGAAAACTTTTGCTAGAAAAAGGCAGCAATCTATTTTTTATGTTACTTCTAATTTCTTGAAGAGCTTTCATTATCGCAGATCTTGTGATTCTCACAGCGATAGCATAGTATCCTTAGAGCAAGAAACAGCTTCCCAGGGGCGCCTGGGTGGCTCAGTCGGTTGAGGTGGTCTCAGTGTACTAGGCACAGTAGGCAACTTCCACAATCTGAATTAAGATCATTTATGAAAAGTCTATGGCTAACATCATAGTTAATAGTGCAAAAAATGAATGTTTTTCCATTAACAAGGATAGAATGCCAATCTTAAACATTTATCTCTGGAGAGCCTGGGTGACTCAGTTAAGGATCCGACTTCAGCTCAGGTCATGATCTCGAGGTTCACGAGTTCAAGCCTCGCATTGAGCTCTGTGCTGACAGCTCAGAGCTTAGAGCCTACTTCAGATTCTGTGTCTCCATCTTTCTCTGCCCGCCCCCCTCCCCAATCTGCCCTCTGTCTCTGTCTCTCCAAAAAAAATTTTTTTTTAATTTTTAACATTTTCTCTTTTTTAAGTTTGTATTTATTTTTTTCAGTAATCTCTATATGCAACATGGGGCCCAAACTCACAACCCTAAGATCAAGAGTAGGATGCTTCTCTTACTGAGCTAGCCAGGAGCCCCTTGTACTTATAACTAAGTACACATGTACAGTCTGGAGGAATCCATTCTGCAGGCTTCTGAATGCTCTCTCCCTCACATGAGAGGTCAAAGTGCATTCTTCCCCAGTACTGAAAAGACAGCAGCATATAGGCAACATTTCTGCCCATGGAAGCCTGTTAGAATCTCATGCTTAAAAATTTTACGGAGGCATAAACACATACTAAAATTCCAGATTCCTCAGGAGTACAGTGGGTATTCATGATAAGCCACATTGTACAGGTAGTGTAGGCTCAGCAAACCACTCTTCTTATCAGCTGACTAGGAATACTTAGACTCAGATTCCCAGATGCCAGCCAAGGCCAACTGGTGAGCAGGCCTTACTGAGAACAGTAATCTCAGGCTTGCTGTCTTAATTCTTTTCTGCACAGTATCTTTCTTTAATCAAATTTTTTAAATTCTTTATATGTTTCACATACTTTTTAAAAGTTTTTTAACATTTACTGATTTTTGAGAGGGAGAGAGAGACAGACCTTGAATGGGAGAAGGGTAAAGAGAGGGAGACACAGAATCTGAAGCAGGCTCTAGGCTCTGAGCTGTCAGCACAGAGCCCCACCTGGGACTCGAACTCAAACTGTGAGATCATGATCTGAGCAGAAGTTGGATGCTTAAGCAACTGAGCCACTCAAGCGTGCCCCACATACATGTTCTTTATGACACATATATTGGAAGTATTTCCTCCCAGGTTGGGATTTGACTTTTTGTTTCCTTAACACTGTCTTCCCAAGAGCAAAAGTTGTGAATTTTGATGAAATTCAACTTATTGATTTTTATGTTTTGTGCTTGTGTCCAGAGAAACCTTTGCATACCCCAAAGTCACAGACTCTTTCCTATATTTTCTTCCAAATATTTTACAGATTTTAGGTTTTAGGTATTTGGGGTTAATTTTTATGTATCGTATAAGGGTTATTTATGGCTAATGCTTTTCCCCCCAGTATGTATATCCAATTATTTTCAAATTTTTTTAATGTTCTTATTTATTTTTGAGAGAGAGAGACAGTGTGAGCAGGGGAGGGTCAGAGAGAGAGGGAGACACAGAATCTGAAGACAGGCTCCAGGCTCTGAGCTAGCTGTCAGCACAGAGCCTGATGAAGGGCTCAAACCCACGAACCATGAGATCATGACCTGAGCCAAAGCCAGATGCTCAAACGACTGAGCCACAGAGGTGCCCCTATCCAATTATTTTAGAACCAACTTTGTTGGTAAGATGGTCTTTCTTCATTGAATTGCTTTAGCACTTCAGTTGAAAATCAGCTGACCAGATATGTGTGAGTCTGTATCTGGACTGTTTTTCCAGATTGATCTAAATGTCTATCTTTTGCTAATACCAAATGTTTATTATTATAACTTAATAACAAGTTTTCTTATTTTTTTTCCACCTGATCTTTATTCTTTTCTTTTTCTTACCTCATTGCAGTAGATAGCACCTCTGACTCAATACTGAATAGAAAAGGTTAAGGTATAAAGATTATTTAAACTTTTTTAAAAAATCTTAGTTATAAGTACAATTATATGCTGAGCTCCAGGAATCCCTCTAGTAAATCTCTGAATGTGGGTGGTCTTAGGAACCAAAGAAAAAACCGTTTAAATAAGCAACTCACAAAAGAAGAAACAATAAATGCATAAAAAGATGTTTAACACTGGGGCTCCTGGGTGGCTCAGTCAATTAGGCATCCGACTTCAGCTTAGGTCATGATCTCATGGTTCACGGGTTCAAGCCCCCGCATCAGTTTCTGCGCTAACAGCTCAGAGCCTGGAGCCTGCTCTGGATTCTAGGTCTCCCTCTCTCTCTGTCCCTACTCTACTCACGTACTCTCTCTCAAAATAAACATTAAAAAAATTTTTTAAAGATGTTTAAAACCAAGAGCACCTGGGTTGCTCAGTTTTCTGACTTTGGCTCAGAACATGATCTCGCAGTTCCTGAGTTCAAGCCCATGTCAGGCTCTGTGCTGACATCTCAGAGCCTAGAGCCTGCTTCAGATTCTGGGTCTCCTTTCTCTGTCCCTCCCCCACTCACACTCTGTCTTCTCTCACTCCTTCTCAAAAATAAACAAACATTAAAAAATAAAAATTGAAAGAAGAATATAAGATGTTTAACATCATCAGTCATCATGAAAATGCTAATTAAAAGTATGAGATTCCAGGAGCACCTGGGTGGCTCAGTCAGTTAAGCATCTGACTACAGCTCAGGTCATTATCTGGCAGTTCATGAGTTCAAGTCCTGCATTGGGCTAAATCTGTGCTAACAGCTCAGAACCTGGAGCCTGCTTCAGTTCCTGTGTCTCCTTCTATCTCTGCCCCTCCCCTGCTCACACTGTCTCTCTCCATATCTTAAAAATGAATAAACATAAAAACAAAAATTTTTTAAAAGTATGAGATCCCATTACATACCTATTAAAATGCATAAAATTATGAAGATCAATTATAGCAACTGTTGACAAGAATACAAAGGAACTGGAACTCTCGTGCACTGCTAGGCGGTAAGTAAAATGATACAACCACTTGAGAAAACAGCATGGCAATTCCTTCAAAAGTTGAACGCTACCGATTCTATGACCCAAACGTTCCACTCCTAGGTTATTTACCTAGGAGAAATGAAAACATGTCCACAAAAAGATCTGGACATTAACGATGATAGCAGTTTCGCTTACAATGCTGGAAACAACCCAAATGCCCATTAAACGCTAAAGGGATAAGTGAACTATGATTTGGAACGCCTGGGTGGTTCAATTAAGTGTCTCAACTCTTAATATCAACTCTGGTCATGATCATAGTTCCGGAGATTGAGTCCCACACGAGGCTCTGCACAGACAGCATGTAGCCTGCTTGGGATTCTCTCCATGCCCCTCCCACCCCCCACTCACACTATCTTCTCTCTCTCTCTCTCTCAAGAAAAAAAAAAAAAAGGAAAAAATAATAATACATGGTACAACCCAGATGATGCCCATCTCAAAATCCATTATGAGGGGCGCCTGGGTGGCTCAGTCGGTTAAGCGTCCGGCTTCGGCTCAGGTCAGATCTCACGGTTCGTGGGTTCGAGCCCCGCGTCGGGCTCTGTGCTGACAGCTAGCTCAGAGCCTGGAGCCTGCTTCAGATTCTGTATCTCACGCTCTCTCTCTGACCCTCCCCTGCTAGCACTGTCTCTCAAAAATAAATAAAAAGCATTAAAAAAAAAAAAAAAGAAAATAGTAAAAAAGGAAAGAAACACTAAAAAAAAAATTCATTATGAGTAAAAGAACCAAGGCAAAAAAAGTATGTTGTGTGTTTCTATTTATATAAATTTCCTGAAACTGAGGTGGCCCAGTCGGTTGAACCTCAGACTCTTGATTTCAGCTCAGGTCATGATCTCATGGTTCGTGAGTTTGAGCCCTGCACCTGGCTCTGTGATGACAACACGCAACCTGCTTGGGACCCTCGGTCCTCCTATCCCTCTGACCCTCCCCCTCATGTGTGTGCTCCTTCAAAAAAAACAAACATTAAAAAAAAAGATCTTTCACAAAAATTTTTTGATGAAGCTGTAAATGAATCTGTAGTGTCACTAGTTGCCAGAGGACTGGGGTGAAAGATGGATTAGAAGGAAACTTTTGGGGGTGATGGAAATGATCATTACCCTGAACTCATCATTATTTTAAATATCGACCACGTATAATACATCAATCAGACATATACCTCAGCAAAGCTAGAGGAATAAACATTACGGGAAAAGAGAAAAGGAAAAAAAAGTGAAAGGGAAAAAAACAGGTAAAAAATAAACAAATAAAGCATCACCCAGACAAATCAGAAATACAATGCCAGTGAACTCAGGTTTATATTTGTGTATCCACACGGTATGGACGGGACTACAGGCCTGCCATTAACACTGGTCCTAGCTTTCTGGAGCTGTAGTCAACTACTAGCCCAGCATGTCCTCACCTGGTATACAGATCCAGGCTCTAAAAGCCCTTACTCTGCAGTCCATGAGCTCTGACCAGTCATCCCAGATCACTGGCTCACTGCCCTTGCAGATAAATTAATTACAAGGGTAAAAAGAGAATGGACTAGATTTTTTCAGACTTACTCCTTTTATCTACGGTAATTGTACTTTCTATAGGTACACGGTTGAACGGTTCATCTTGTTTTTTTTCATGAAACAAATACTTCCTCCGAGGCTCACAACACAGAGGAATACTTATGATTCAAGTCCTATAAAATTCAAAGACCAGGAAGACTACACGATTCTCTTTAGAGATGCAAACAAACAGGGTGATACATAAAAGAAAAAGCAAAATGAAACCAAACCATTGCTCCACAAAGTAAATATCCCACATCATTTCACTTAAATGGTTGCTTATGTTCCACTTCTGTCAGACAGAAGTCTAAGCTACAAACTTAAAAAACTAACTTCCAATACATATAAAACATTTATGATCTTCTTTCTAGTTCCATGTTCCCAATGGTAGTCTCTCCACTCCAAAATTTATGGTATGGCAGGGTGTAGTCAGGTTATAGTTGCAAATGAAATGATTAATTTTTTAAAGAGTAATGGTAAGCTGAAGATTTTGAACATTTCATGAACATATTCAAAATCTTCTGCTACCTGGGGCACCCCTGTGGCTCAGCTGGCTGAGCATCCGACTTTGGCTCACGTCATGACCTCATGGCTCGGGAGTTCAAGCCGCACACTGAGCTTGCTGCTGTCACCGCAGAGCCCACTTAGATCTTCTGTACCCCTCTCCCTGTGCCCTTTCCCCACTTGCCCTCTCTCTCTCAAAAATAAGAAATAAGTAAATCTTTTTAAAAAAAATCTTCTGCTACTTTAGAACTCTGATTTTACCTTATAGTAGTCCTGCAGATCTTAGAGATTTGTTGTTTTTAAACACAGACCCTTGGGGCGCCGAGGTGGCTCAGCTGGTTGAGCGTCCAGCTCAGCTCAGGTCATGATCTCATGGCTCATGGGTTCAAGCCCCACGTCGGGCTCCGTGCTGACAGCTAGCTCAGAGCCTGGAGCCTGCTTCAGATTCTGTGTCTCCTCCTCTCTCTGACCCTCCCCTGCTCAAGCTGTCTCTCTCTCAAAAATAAATAAACAATAAAAAAAAAACTTTTTAAACACAGACCCATATAATCTATTTTAAAAGGCAGAATACAAAACTGGCTCTATCCTATCATTAAAATTATATTATATATGCACATACACTGAGCCTTGAAGAGATTATAGAAAAACAAGAATGTTTACTTGTGGTGGAGGTGAAAACACTTTTTTCTTCTGTTTCAACTCACGCTATATCTGTCTATGCTATGTATTATTTTTTAAGGAGGCTCCATACCCAATGTGAGGCTCAAATTCACAACCCCAAGATCAAGACACATGCTCTACTGACTGGGCCAGGAAGGTGCCCCTGCCTATACAACATAACTTTAGCCTTATAAATCCTTCAACTTTCTCTAAATCCTCTTATATCTCAATTTAGCATTAAATAGAACATACCCTATACTGAGCCAGCTGTTTAATACCTGGTATGACTTAAGAAGTTAGTATATAAAGTCCCACTTTGATTTAAAAAAAAATCAGTCCAAATAGTGAACTCTTACAAACCAGTACTGTTTATTTGTAAGGGGGAGGGGGGGTACTTTTAAGGTTAGATAGCTGACATGTTTCACTAAAACATTCTTGGCTTCATTGCCTCTCTCATCCACTTTTGCTTTTCATTTGGGAAAATGCTAAACACTATTTTAAAAGGAAGAGAAGTACATCTGGTCCCACTGGCACTAACCCATGAATTATTTTTATTTATGGCTTATGCCTAAAAATATTCTTCCCTAATCTTTAATCTGGAAAAAAAATAATGGTTTTGGGGCGCCTGGGTGGCTCAGTTGGTTAAGCGTCCAGTTTTGAATCAGGTCATGATCTCACGGTTCGTGGGTTCAAGCCCCGTGTCGCATTCTGTGCTGACAGCTAGCTCAGAACCTGGAGCCTGCTTCAGATTCTATCTCCCTCTCTCTCTGCCCCTCCCCTGCTCGTGCTATCTCTGTCTCTCAAAAATAAATTAAAAAAAAAAAAAAGTTAAAAAAAATAATGGTTTAGTTCCCAAGAGTTAAATATCCCATAAATAAAGCTTCCTGTACATACTAGTTTTTAAGACCATTCATACAATCATGTGAATCACATTATACAAAATACTTCATGTAATGCTATCTCTAAATTTTACTCTAAATGATATTATACTTGATAAAGTACAATCTCTATGTATTTTGTTACAGTGTTTGTTTTGTTTTTCAGATTATTTATTTATTTTGAGAGAGTGTGTGAACAGGGGAGGGAAAGAGAGAGACTTCTAACCAGGCTCTGCACTGTCAACATAAGCCCAACTCAGGGCTCAAACTCATGAACCACGAGTGAGATCACGATCTAAGCAGAAATCAAGAGACACGCCACCCAGGTGCCCAATGTTACAGTGTTTTATCTTATTTTTTAATGTTTATTTTTGAGACAGAGACAGAGCACGAACAAGAAAGCGGCAGAGAGAGAGGGAGACACAGAATCTGAAACAGGTTCCAGGCTCTGAGCTGTCAGCACAGAACCCAATGCGGGGTTTGAACCCACGAACTGTGAGATCATGACCTGAGCCAAAGTTGGACGCCTAACCAACTGAGCCACCAGGTGCCTCGCAATGTTACAGTGTTTTAAATGATAACTTCAAATAGCCCCTGATTTAATAATTCTAATCTGGCTCATAATATGTAAGAATAAGAACAAAAATCTCATGTAACTAGAAGTAAAGGAACATGAAGCTTTCAAATGATTCAGGGGAAAAAAAATACATGCACAGACAATGAAAATGAGAATGATAATGCAACTACAGTAAAATATTAATAATCAGAGATTCTGAATAAATGGAAAATGAAAGTTCTTTGCAAACTTTTAAATAAATTTTGAAGTAATTTTAAATTTACAAAAGTTACCCAAAAGAACTCAATTAGTCACACAGTTCAGAAATGAAATACACTGATTATCCAATTGAGTAATTCCCACTAGTAAATAGTGAATGTGTACTTCTAATACCTAAAAATCTATTCATAAATTATATACACGCCCTTAGTACAATGCTAATATGTCATGCGTATATAACTTAAATCACATGTTAAAAAATAAGGATATCAAAAGGATAAAGTAAAAAGTAAGTCAAAACAGAAGGAATGATCTTGCTCTACAAGTGTGAATTCAACCAGTACCCAGTAACTCCCAAATCTCTTCTAATTCAATCCCGTACTCTAAATTCCAGATCTCACCTCCTAGTACCCACAGGATTTTCTAAACCCAAAGTGCCTATTGGAGAACCAACCTTAACACAGTTAAGACTAAATTGAGTACCTTTCCCCAGAAATGTGCTTTTAACCCTGGCTTTCCCCTTCGTGCTAAGGGTGTCTGATGGCTCAGTACAGTCACACTAGTAAATTCTTTCCTTCTCCAGCCCCTAGACTGTCCCCACCAAAGTATTACCAAGTTTTGCCCCCTTAAACTCTTTCAACTCCTTTATGTTCTCTTTGAATCCACTGCTTGCTCTGCAGACTGTCATCACAGTGGATTATGAAAGCCGTTTCTTCACGGAAAACTTTCAAAGCCTCCAATCTCAACAGCTTCCAACCCATTCTTCACACTGAAGCCCGTGGGATTTTTCTAAAACCCAAAATCAGGGCACCTGGGTGGCTCAGTCGGTTAAGCTTCCGGCTTCGGCTCAGGTCATGATCTCACGGTTCGTGGGTTCGAGCTCCGCATCGGGCTCTGTGCTGACAGCTAGCTCAGAGCCTGGAGCCTGCTTCGGATTCTGTGTCTCCTTCTCTCTCTGGCCCTCCCCTATTCCCACTGTCTCTGTTTCTCAAAAATAAATAAAGAACATAAAAAAATTAAAAAAAAAAACCCAAAATCAACTAGGCCACCTTGCACTCTCTCCCTTGTGTGTGGCTCCCCATCACTTTCAAGATAAAGACCACATATCTAGCATAGTAAACTTGGCCCATTAAGACTGATTCTAGCCTATTTCTCTGCCTACTATCCTCAGTTGTAATCCTGTTAAATTACCTGCAAGGACTGTAAAGTACCACACTTTCTCAGGCCTTTGTGTCTTTACACACTGCTATCCCTGCCTGAAAAATCCCATCCTCCAGCATTTCCCTGAAGAACTCCTACTCCTCTCTCAAGTCTCAAATTCAAATGTTCTTTCCCCTGGAAAACTTTGCCCCAGTTCACCCGGAAAGTCAAAGGCTCTATTCATTCAGCTCACTAGATTGTGAGCCCCCTGAGGACAAACAACACTTTGGCTCTTTAAATTCTGAGAACTTGGGACTCTTATTAAATGCTGAGAACAAACTGAGGGTTGATGGGGAGTGGGGGAGAGGGGGACGTGAGTGATAGGCACTGAGGAAGGCACTTGTTGGGATGAGCACTGGGTGTTGTATGGAAACCAATCAGACAGTAAACTATATTAAATGATGAATGAATGAATGAATAAATAAATAAATAAAAATTCTCAGAACTTGGTAAAATAACCAAATGCTTCAGCTACTTGCTGAGCTCTCTAATCAGTGGCAGAAAAGCAGCATTTTTTAATAAATATCACTGGGGTAACCAGATAATCACAAGAAAAAGGATAAAACTAGATCCACTACTCACACAAAATACCAAGAAAACTCTAAATAGATGAAAATTAAATGTGAAAAATTAAACCATACAACTACTAGAACACTTGACAATTTCTTATCACCTACAAGTAAAAGCTTCCTAACATGACTCAAACAACACAATTCTATGCTTGGCTGGCTCAGTCTCTACAGCATGTGACTCCTGATCTTAGGATTGTGAGTTCAAGTCCCACATTGAGGGTAGAGATTTCCCCATGTTGGGGGTAGAGATTACTTAACAGCAAAAAAAAAAAAAAAAAAAAATTATATCTAACTAAATAAATGTCTGGAGGGGCACCTGGGTGGTTCAGTCAGTTAAGCATCCAACTGCAGCTCAAGTCATGATCTCGTGGTTAGGGAGTTCAAGCCCTGTGTCGGGCTCTGTGCTGACAGGTCAGAGCCTGGAGCCTGCTTTGAGTGGTTTCTCCCTCTTTCTGCCACTCCCTAGCTCATTCTCTGTCTCTCTCTCTCTCTCAAAAATAAACATTAAAATATGTATAAATAAAAATAAATAAATGTCTGGATAACAAAAATAACATAAGCAAACTGAACACATTTACTGCAAGACCACTAAAAAAACACACACTATCTCCTATTCTCAATTATACCTGAGATATCAAGGGGGCTGTTAAAACAGAAAGTTTAGTAGGGCGCCTAGACGCCTCAGTAGGTTAGGCATCAGACTCTGGCTCAGGTTACGATCTCATGGTTTATGAGTTCAAGCCCCACATCAGACTCTGTACTGAAGTGCAGAGCTTGCTTCAGATCTTCTCTCTCTCCCTGTGCCTCCTCTGCTTGCATGCACATTCTCTCTCTCAAAAATAAATCAAGTATCAGATTTTTCTCTACAACATCAAACGGTAAGGAAAGAACAAAAGCAAGGCTCCTGGCTGATTCAGTCAGTAGAGCACGTGAATCATGATCTCTGGAGTCATGAATTCAAGCCCCACACTGGGTGTAGAGATTATTAAAAATAAACATTTAAAAAAATGAAAGAACAAAAACCTACATATTTCAAAAGGAAAAAAAAGTATAAATGAAACCCAACTATCAAAGTATCAACTGCAAAGACAACAGAATTAAATTTTCACACAAGCTCAGAAGAATCTCAGCTACAGAATAAAAATTCCACAAAAAAGTATCCTAGCCCCAAGAACTGAATTAGAAGAAAGAATAGAAAAGACTCAGTACAGTAGAGACTATAAGGAAACTACAACATACTAAAATGGTAACAGTTATGTCTATAAATAGCTGTTATGATGTTTAATGCAAATATTAAATGACTCCTGAAAGAGAAGTTTCCTACACTTAAAAAAAACGGTAATATTCTATAGCTAAAATTCTGTTGAGGCTTTTTTTGTTAGAATAACAACAGAATATTGGATAATAGCAGTAAAGGAAAGAGCTGTAGGCTGCACTTCAGAGTACAGAAATCGCAGATTCCCCAGTGTTATTATACGTTGATGTACTTACCGGGAGTTTGGTGAAGGCCGGGTTGGTGACATGCTTCCCAAAGGCATCTTCCTGGAACTGGAGAAGCTGCACCACCAGCCCAGCCAGCGTTTTGTTGGTAGGAGCATCCGCATGAACATACTGCAAGATAAAGACAAGGACTCAAAAACTAGGACAATCATGAGGTGCAGAAGAGAATGTTCCCTTACTTCCTAATACTTACTAAGCACTGACAAGGTGACAGATTTGCAGAGGTCTGAACCATGTTCTCTGCTGTAAAGGAGCTTACAAAAACAAATACTGGGGGTGGCGAGGAGAGAGAAATTGTCTCTAGATAACAGGCTTCAGAATGAGAGAAACCATGCACCAGAAATAAACCCAAGTCACCTCGTGTGCACCTGGACCTAAAGTAGGTGGTAGGATCCAGAACCTCAAACTTGAGCCTGACAGTCACTATAGTGAGAGGAGACCTATTAGGAAATGCATTTTATACGTGAGATGAATATAAATAACTTCTGACTAGAGTGCAGACTGTACTGTTCTTAAAAGAGACCCACAAATTTGACACTCCTCTCATCAAGAAATATGGCATATTCAGGGGCACCTGGGTGGGTCAGTCAGTTAAGTGTCTGACTTCATGAAGCCCAGGTCATGATCTCGCGGTTTGTGGGTTTGAGCCCATCAGACTCTGTCTGACAGCTCAGAGCCTGGAGCCTGCTTCCGATTCTGTGTCTCCCTCTCTCTCTGCCCCTCCCCATCTCACACTCTGTCTCTCTCTCTCAAAAATAAACTCTAGGGGCGCCTGGGTGGCTCAGTCGGTTAAGCCGCCGACTTCGGCTCAGGTCAGATCTCACGTTCGTGGGTTCGAGCCCTGCATCAGGCTCTGTGCTGACAGCTCAGAGCCTGGAGCCTGCTTCTGGTTCTGTGTCTCCTTCTCTCTCTGCTCCTCCCCCTCTCATGCTCTGTCTCTCTCTGTATCAAAAATAAATAAAACATTAAAAAAAATAAAAATAAACTCTAAATAAAAATTTAAGGAAAAAAAAAGAAGTAGGGTGTATATTCTCTTCTGCTCAATCAAGACTATCCTTAATGACAACCTTGTAACCATTAGAATGTAATGGCGGGGAAATGATGTCATGAACCTCTGAGGATAAGTCAAAAAAGGCTCTACAGCTTCCACGTAGCTTTGGGGAAAGTCACCTCTGGAGCCCTGAACTCCTGTGAAGCCCAACTACCTAGAGATCACCATACTTTCAGGAAGCCCAGGCTACAGAGAAGCCACTTGGAGACGCAATGGCCAGAAGCCCCAGCTGGTGTTCCAGACAACTGACAGAACCACCACCAGACACATGAGTAAAAATGGTTCCAGGGGATTCTGTCCCCAGCTGTCAAATCATCCCCAATCATCAAATCTACCCAAAGCCCTAGGCATCACTGAACAGAAACAACTGTCCCCACTGTATCCTTCTAAATTCCTGACACACAGAAGCTCTAAGCATAATAAAATGGTTGTTTTATGTCAAGAAGTTTTGAGTATAATAAAATGGTTAGTTTTATGCATCAAAAAAAATACATGTATGTAGACTTAAAAATGGTTAGGGTGGTAAATTCGGTTGTTTTTTTTATTACAACAAAAAAAACTTTAAAATTTTTTTTAACTTTTATTTATTTTTGAGAGACAGAGTGTGAGCAGGCGAGGGGCAGAGAAGAAGACACAGAACCTGAAGCAGGCTCCAGGCTCAGAGCTTACAGCACAGAGGCTGATGGATGGCTCGAACTCATGATCTGTGAGCTTGTGACCTGAGCCAAAGTCAGACATTTAACCAACTGAGCCACCCAGGCACGCCCCCCCAAAAAAACTTTTTTCAACAAGTACATGTGAAAACTTATCCACAGTTCTGTCGACAATGTTCAAAGGTCAAACTAGTGGAAAACAGCAGGAGAGTTCCACAGCAAGGAAAGGTAATGGGCAACATGACAGGGAAAGCATATATCAGCAAGTTAAACATAAAAATTTAATTAGGTATTAAATGTCCAATATCACTCTGAAAAGCCAATAAATTCAATAATTTTTGATAAACCTCCAAATTTGAGCAAGATAAAACATCTATACCTCCTTGAAATTGAAAAGATAACAAAAACGTTTCTTCCTGGGATGGGAGAAAGTTCAAAACCCTGAAGATCCAGAAGAAGCTCCAGAGGAGGTTTATGACCCTCAGTCTGTACATGAGAGGCTACAGGAGCAAAAAGACAGGAAGCAGCAGGAGTATGAGGCGCAGTTCAAATTCAAAAACCTGGTAAGAGGCTTAGACAGAGAGGAGAATAACTTCCTCGATGAGGTTTCCTGGCAGCAGGAGCTACTAGAAAAGCAACCAAGAGACAACTGAAAGAACTGAAGGAATACAGAAGTAATCTCAACAAAGCTGGAATTTCTCCAGAAAACAAGAAGGAGGTGGAGAAGAAAGTGGCTGTGAAATCCACAGACACCAAGAACAAGTTCCCCCAGGCGAAGCCGTTGGCAGGAACTGTGAAATGTAAAGCTCAGAGAGCGGGAACATTCATGTGAAGACTGAAGTCGGACACCGACCCAGATGACAGGAGTCAAGAAGCCCCATCCTGCATGTCTCTTGGAAGCACGTCCCTGAGCATCCCTTCCACCCCCTGCCTGTCCGCTGCTGTCTGTATCAGCATCCTCCCAGGCTTGGGCGCCTACTCTGGCAGCAGCGACTCTGAGTCCAGGCCAGACAGCGAAGGCACCATCAAGGCCAACAGCAAGATCGTCTCCTCCATCTTCCCAACCAACATCCTCCTCAGGCCCCCTAGCGCCCGCATCCCTCCCAGAGCGCCTGCCTGAGAGTGGAGAACAGACCATAGACCGGATGGCATTACCTCCCTCAGAACTCCTCTGCCTGCTTCCTGTGCACAACGTGACATTTTTAACCTCATCTAAAAATGTGCCAGAATAAAAAAAAAAAAAAAAAAAAAAAACCCCTCTTTCCCAGTACCATCTAACATTTCAAGATTAATGTGGTAAGTTTCTATTACAACAAATAATTTTTAAGTGATTTATAATATGGCAAAATGTAACAGTCTACTGTTACTAGACTGAATAGCTCTCAATTTGTACTATGGCCAAGCAAAGATAAAACATGATATAAAAAGGGAATTCTTAAGATTTAGTATCCTCCTCCATTTTTATCTACTCAGGCACATTAGCTTTCCACTCTAAATGAAACAGTCTGCACACAGTTCACTTTGCTAAAGACTGGTATTTTGTTGACATGTTTTTTATATTACATGACCAAACGTTGGTAAAATCTAGCCCAATGCCTATTTCTCTGTGGTCCACAAGCTAAGACCAGTTTTTACATTTTTAAATGTTTGGAAAGAAACTTTATGTAATACTTCTGACACACAAATATTAGATGAAATTCAAATTTCACTGTCCATAAAGTAAGTTTCATCCAAAGCACATTCATTCATTATACTAGGTCTATGGCTGCTTTCAAATAATCGCAAGTCGAGCAGTTGCAACTGAGATGGCATGACCTGCAAAGCCTAAAATACTTACTCTCCTGCCTTTAACAGAAAACTTCGGCCTATTCCTGTTCTAGACCACTCCCCTGTCATCCTTATAAAATGTCTTCTTTACCAGGCACACCTGGGTGGCTCAGTTAAGTGTCCCACTTCAGCTAAGGTCATGATTTCATGGTTCAAATTTCGAGCCCCGCATCGGGCTCTGTGCTGACAGCTCAGAGCCTTGAACCTGCTTCAGATTCTGTGTCTCCCTCTCTCCCTGCCCCTCTCCCACTCACAATCTGTCTCTCTCTCTCAAAAATTAAAAAATTTCTGTATGTTTTCTTTTCTATTAAGTGTATTCTATAAAAACACATTTCCTTAAGGCCACAAAGTAGAACAATCCAAAGAATGGAAACAAGTTTCATACCATTAAGCAGTAAGATGTCAATTCTGTTGATCTAGAATATGGTTTTTAAATTTTAGACCCACTCAGTTTCTAATTCAATAGGTCAGACCCAAGACTGCATTTCTCACAACTTCCAGGTGACACAACTGGACTAGGAACCTACTTTAAGAACCACTAAACTTTTGGGGTGCCTGGGTGGCTCAGTCAGTTAAGCATCTGATTCCTGATTTCAGCTCAGGTCATAATCTCACAGTTTGTGAGTTTGAACCCTAAATCGGGCTCTATACTGACAGTGTGAAGCCTGCTCGGGATTCTCTCTGTCTCTGCCCTTCCCCCGCTCATGCTCTTTCTTTCTCTCTCAAAAATAAACATTTTTTAAAAATAGTGTTCATGATCTTGTGGGTCGTGAGTTTGAGCCCCACATTGGGCTCTATGCTGACAGCTCACAACTGGAGCTTGCTTTGTACTGTGTCTCCCTCTCTCTAGTCCTTCCCAGCTCACATTCTGTCTCTCTCTCTCAAAAATAAACCTAAAAAAACTCTGTAAAAAACCTTCTAAAAAGAATCACTAAACTTTTATTTCATTTTTTAAAATGTTAACATTTTTAGGGGCACCTGGGTGGCTCAGTTGGTTAAGCATCCGACTTCAGTTCAGGTCATGATCTTGTGCACAAGTTCGTGGGTTCGGGCCCCGCGTCAGGCTCTGTGCTGACAGCTAGCTCAGAGCCTGGAGCCTGTCTTCAGATTCTGTATCTCCCTCTCTCTCTCTGACCCTCCCCTGCTCCCGCTGTCTCTCAAAATAAATAAAAAACATTAAAAAAAAATTTTAAGTTAATATTTTTAAATGTTAAAAACCACTTAACAATTCCCCTTTCCTATATAATATATTGCCAATTCCCAAAAAAACTATCAAGTGTACATTTTTAGAACTATACATTTTGCTTTTTTTTTTATTTTAATGTTTATTTATTTTTGAGACAGAGAGAGACAGAGCATGTGTAGGGGAGCAGCAGAGAGGGAGACACAGAATCTGAAACAGGTTCCAGGCTCTGAGCTGTCAGCACAGAGCTCAACGCGGGGCACGAACCCACGAACCACAAGATCATGACCTGAGCAGAAGTCAGGCATGTAAGTGACTGAGCCACCCAGGGGTCCCAAGAACTAGACACTTTCAAGTGAAAATTCATTATCAGGTTTTTTCCAATTTATTCAAAATAGTAAATCTTTAACAAATAATACTCAATTAGTAAGTAACTTGTAACACTCACATTATCTTTTTTGTTTTGTTTTATTTAGCTTGAGAGGGAAAGCAAGAAGGGTAGGGGCAGAAATAGAAGGCAGAGAGAGAATCCCAAGCAGGCTCCGTACTGTCAATGCAGAGCCTGATGTGGGGCTTGAACTCATGTACCATGAGATCGTGACCTGAGCTGAAATCAAGAGTTGGATGTTTAACAAACTGAGCCACAGGCAACCTCATGTTATCTTATGAGACACTCCAAATTACCCTACAGAACTGACAAAATATGGAATACACATCCACAAGGTTACTTTATTATCTTTAATAAGTACAGGTTTCTCAAAGGATTCATAAATGTAATGCAATATTTTTGTACATCGTAAAGCATGAAAAATTAATATGCCTAACTTTTTATCTTTCAGATACCTGCAGATCACTGACGAATGCCAAACCTAAAACTGAAAAAGACACCATCTTGCAGGAAGGCTGTCAGCAAAAACCAAATCAACCCTTGAGGCAAAAACTAAACTTAGTAACTGTTATATACATAGCTTCATATAAATTCTAAGTTTCACTACTGTGCATGTTTCATTTGATATACTGCCATTCAGAATACAAAAAACATGTCACAGTTTAATATGGACAACCTTACAGTTTCAAAATAAAGACAGTTCAAAGTTCGTTCAATATTTTTATCTTAACTATTTTAAAATCCAATTTTTAAATTACAAAATATTTAACTTTGGCCAGAAACTTTTTTTCCAGGGCAACTGAGAGGCTCAGTTGGTTAGGCATCCGACTCTTGATTTCAGCTCAGGTCATGATCTCATGGTCGTCAGATCAAGTCCCATATTGGGATCCACACTGAGCATGGAGCCTATCTGTGATTCTCTCTCTCCCTTTCTCTGTGCTCATCTCTCCCACTCTCGCTCTCTCTCTCCCTCAAAAAAAAAAAAACATCAGAAACATAACATTTTTAGTTCATAAATGAACTGTTACATTAAGGTATTAGTGTAAACTATATCTCATACCCACTCAAAATGCAACCAATGTAGGACTATAAGGTTTTATTTGTTTGTTTGATATTTAAGTAGGCTCAACACTCAGTGTAGGGCTTGAACTCACGACCCTGAGGTTAAGAGTCACATGCTCTACTGACTGAGCCATCCAGATACCACTAAGGTTTTTAAACCAACTTTTAAACATCTAAAAGTATTAACTTTCTATTTAATCAATAAGAATGAAGCAATCTCACCAAGGGATGTACACAAAAGTATCATCACCTCAAATATGCATAACCCCACCTCCAATGACTAGCTCATTTGATTAAAACAACAGTCTTATAGGAGTCAGTTATTACTCCCAAAATGGAAAATTAAAACAGGAATCAAGTCATCTGCTCAAAGATACCACCAATTAGCAGCCAAGAGTACTGAACTCACATCTGCCAAAGCGTAATGCTCATTCACGATCCCATAACTGCTATAATAGAGTTCATTTCAACAGCTTCCAAAAATATCACCTAAGACACAAAAGGATCTTGGGCCGCCTGGATGGCCCAGTCGGTTGAGAGTCCTACTTTGGCTCAGGTCATGATCTCACAGTTTGTGAGTTTGAGCCCTGTGTCGAGCTCTGCTGACAGTTCAGAGCCTGGAGCCTGCTTCCGATTCTGTGTCTCCCTCTCTACACCTCCCTCGCTCATGCTCTGTCCCTCTCCTTCCCTCAAAAAATAAAACATCAAAAAAAAAAAAAAAACTGAATCCTAATTATCAAAAAAGCTTAAGGACTAGAGACTATTTCAGCCATGACTACTGATCTTTTGAATAGTATGGAGGTTTCTCAAAAGGTTAAAAACAGAACTACCCTACAACCCAGCAACTGCACTACTAGTATTTATCCAAAGAATACAAAAATGCTGATTCGAAGGGGGCATATGTACCCCAATGTTTACAGCAGTACTATCAACAATACCCAAGTTATGGAAAGAGTCCAAATGTCCATTAACTGATGAATGGATAAAGATGTGGTATATATACACAATGGAATCCTACTGGGTGGTCAAAAAGAACGGAATCTTGCCATTTGCAACAACATGGATGGAACTAGAGAGTATTATGTGAAATGAAATAAGTCAGAGAAAGACAAATATTATTTCACTCGTATGTGGAATTTAAGAAATAAAACAGATGAACATAGGAGACGGGAAGAAAAAATAGCATAAGGTAAAAACAGAGAGCGAGGCAAACCATAAGAGACTCTTAACTATAAAGAACAAACAGGGTTGCTGGAGGGGAGGTGGATGGGGAGATGGTCTGAGTGTTGGACATTAAAGAGGGCACTTGTTGAGATGATCAATGGGTATTGTACTAAGTGATAAATCACTGAATTGTACACCTGAAACCAATAGTACGCTATATGTTAACTAACTTGAATTTAAATTAGAAATAATATTTTTTTAATTTTATCTTTTGATCAAAAAAAGTTCAACAGCATGTTTTACTTAAGACAACCAAAGACTTTTAGTCTGAAGTATTTTAAGAATGGCAGGGCGCCTGGGTGGCTCAGTCGGTTAAGCCTCCAACTTCGGCTCAGGTCAGATCTCACGTTCGTGGGTTCGAGCACCGCGTCAGGCTCTGTGCTGACAGCTCAGAGCCTGGAGCCTGCTTCCAGTTCTGTGTCTCCTTCTCTCTCTGCCCCTCCCCCTCTCATGCTCTGTCTCTGTATCAAAAATAAATAAAAACAACAACCAAAAAAGGGCAGGATGATCTAAGTTTAGAAAATTGTAACAATGTATCTGTTTATGTTACCTATAATACTGAGTATCAAAAGTTTAACTTGTCTCTAAATTCTATTGCAGCCAATGTCCCATAAAACAAACAAAAAACTGTCTTTAACTATTAAATCCTTTATGTAAAGGATACTGAAGTGTATTCCTTAGGCAACCTAGTCTATTGTAGAGATCACCCTTAAATTTAAATCATCCTGAAACCCTCCGGACATCTTAAATCTTATTTTAGAAATAAGCCAAACCAGGAAGAAACTTACCTGAGATCTTTGGTTTAGATACTTTACCTTCAAGGTATCTGACCTGAATCAATTTAAGATCAGTAAGGTTTTATCATTTGAAAATCACTCAGAAACTATACTCAGAAATACAGCTCTCAGCTTCATCAAGGTTAGAATGAAAGACATGTACCCGATAATAGAAAGAGGGCAGCTCAGGTAGGAGATGAACAAGCTTCTACATCGCTGCTGGACTTACAGTGCAACCCCAGGGCACGTGGGTGGCTCAGCTGGTTAAGCATCTGACTCTTATTTTCAACTCGGGTATGATCCCAGGGTTGTGGGATTGAGCCCCATGTCGGGCTCTGTGCTAGCAGGGAGGCTGCTTGAGATCCACCCTCCTTGTCCCTCAGCCCCTCTCCCCCTCTCTCTAAAAAATAAAATAAAAATGCAGGGTGCCTGGGTGCCTCAGTCGGTTGAGCATCTGACTTTGGCTCAGGTCATGATCTCATGGCTAGTGAGTCTAAGCCCCACATCAGGCTCTGTGCTGACAGCTCAGAGCCTGGAGCCTGCTTCAGATTCTGGGTCTCCCTCTCTCTCTGACCCTCCCCTGCTCATGCTGTCTCTCTCTCTCTCTCAAAAATAAATCAAACATTTAAAAAAAAAATTTTTTAACTGGGCCCAAACAGATGCATACAGAGTTTGGAGGTAGAAATGACTACTGGGGCACCTGGGTGGCTCAGTCGGTTGAGCGTCCAACTTTGACACAGGTCATGACCTCATGGTTAGTGGGTTAGAGCCCCACGTCGGGTTCTGTGCTCACTGTTAGCTCAGAGCCTGGAGCCTGCTTCTGATTGTGTGTCTCCTTCTCTCTCTGCCCCTCCCCTGTTCACGCTCTGTCTCTCAAAAATAAGTAAAATGTAAAAAAAAAAAAGAAAAAAAAAAAGAAATGACTACTATTTCTTTTTCCTTTCTCTTCCTTGATATCTAAAGGAATATTCCTCATATTTCTGCTAAAACTACATTGATAAAGTAATATGTTATATATATCAATTATACCTCAATAAAGAAATCCAGATGGGGGAGTGGCAAGGCTACATTACAATACACTGAATTTAAAACCCAAAGCACTGGCTGAAGGGCACATGATAAAAAATAATACTTTCACAATATAAATATATTCAATTCGCTTAGCCACTTCTAGAAGCTCTGTTGCCTATGCAAGAAAAGTGACCAAATTATCACTGTATTAGGGAGAGCAATATTCTTGTCTGCATACATGCAGATGAGAAAAACTGGCAATCCCAAATGTGACTCCAAAACTTTAAGCGGGAGAAACTCAGTTATCTAAAAACATATCATAAATAAAAATATATTTGGTCTCTCACTTCCTAAAACTTCTGCAAGAAAGTCATTTCTGAAAGTACACAACATAATGTCAAAGGAACGCAAGATCCTATCCCTACCTATCAACCTCCAAGAGCTGACAGACTCAGCTGTGCTGCAGAGCTCAAATGAATAGTCTCCTACTCTACTTTTCATTCACTGAATAAATATTTTACTAAGCAACTACTAAGGGCGAGGCAATGAGTACCATGAGTAGAGGGGCGGCATTGCAGTGAAGAGACCTGACAAGACCCTTGCCCCAGGGCTATGGTTCTCAGTGGGGGAAGTTGGTAACTTGAAAAGAGTGCTCAGAAATCTGGGGCAGAGTGGGTATTCTGGGCTGGTGGCTTCATTACACCTTCTAAGGGAGTCATTCCTATGTTATCTGCGAGGGGAAGTTAAAACACTTGTTATAAATAAGAGGTTAAGTCACAACTTTCAATACCACTGACTCAGCGGAACTTACCTCCCAAAAAGCAGGAGAAAGAACTAAATGAAAAAAAATTATCCCGGAAAGTGGTGCAAATAAAATAAAGGTGAAAGGAACTGGGGCAATCTAACATAAACGGGGTTCTCAGGGAAGGCCTCGCTGAGAAACACATTAGGTACGAGTGAACGTTAACTCTTGTATGCACACTATACGGAACTAAAAGTACAATGAAGTAAAAACTGTCATTTTTAAATAGTGCTCATCTATACTATCATCCATGATATCAGCCTGTTAGCTTCCGAGTACAATCGTTAAGTCATTCCGTAACAAAATCAACAACAGGTAAGAGACCATTAGCTACCTTAGTTGACTTTGAAGACTATTCCCTAAGCAAAACTTGAAGCTGGCTCGGACAGTTTGCAAAAAACACTGTTCGCACACCCAACGCCGCTAACAAAAGAGATTTACGCCCTCCCGTTTACGGAGCTCGAGCTGCCCCCTGCACACTAGACTGAGCTGTGGCTCTCGCCCGCGTTACAGGAACTCCCAGACGCCGGGCCCCGGGGACCCGGTGAAGCCCCGGGCGCGCGGGCGCCGAGAGCGGACGGCGGGGGCGTGGCGGGCTCGGCTCCTGCCTTTGTTGTCCCTCGTGGCGCGCGGGGGGGAGGGGCGGCCCG
>NC_043711.1:16879675-16889950 GCF_006229205.1 Suricata suricatta
TCCGGCGCGGAGGGCCGGCCCCGCCCCTTCTCGGGACCCGGTCCCTAACTGAAGAGGACACGCGCGCGCGCATGCGCAGCATCCGCGCCGGGCTGGCTTCGGGTGAGCACTTAGGCCCGCCTCTTCCGCCAGCCGAGACAGGCTGCGCACCACCTCCACTGCTCAGCCTGCGCCTCTGTGTGTCTTGCTGTGTTCAAGTTCCTTCCTGCGTCCCGTCCACCACTGCAGTGAGCTTCTGTGTCATCCTCTGCTACCGCCGGAGAGGAAGGACCTGGCGTGAGAAGTTCTGAAAGGGAAGCCCGTGTAGGGTGTCGTGTGCCAACAGAGGAATCCACAGGCGGGGTGGGAATCTGCGCCTGCCTTCCCTTCCCCTCAGACCTTCTACATCAAGTGGCCGTAGCCTTTGTAAACATCCATCTGGGACCACCACCTGGAGCTTTTTCCGCGGCACACACCTTCCTTCCCCTCGTGGCCCCAGCCGCACCAGCTCTTTCCTGCCTCGGGGCCCTTGCATCTGCTGTTGGCAACACCTGAACAGCTTTTCCGCTTTGACTATCAGGTGTTTTCAAATTCATAGTTTAAAGGTACTAAAGAAAAACTGAACAGCTGATCATACTCACTCGACATTCTCTGTGCACCACTCACCACGATCTGGTATTTTTCTTGTTTTCTCACTTGTCCACATCAATTACCTGAAAACCTAACTTTGACTTGTTCATATGTGTACTTTCAGTGCTGAGAGCAGAGCCTGTTATCTAATGTTACGTAAATACTTGATGAATGAGTGAATAAATGACTTACAGGAGGGCAGAAATTTTAAATTATTAACAAAATGTGATCGGCCATTATGGAGTTATGTTATAGAACAGATGGCTAATTGCTTGTGAGAAAGCCTGGTGGGTTTTTGAGATCAACTTTTAACAATGAATGGAATGTGATCAGAGAGAAAAAGACATTCAGACACAGGAAAACAACTGGATCAAAGGCTGTAAACTGTGAAAGCAAGCTGGGAGAAACCCTCCTTGAGCCCGTGGTGTAGAAGCAGAGATGTTACTTGGTTGTAGCAGTGAGTTTTGACTTTCTCCTGTAGGCATTGGGAAACCAACTTGAACAGAGAGAATGAGAGGATCAGATTTATGGATTAGGAAGAAAACAATTGCAAATGTGAGTGATAAATTAGAGGAAGATGAAAAAAGATGTCCTAAGGGGTGCCTGGGTGAGTCAGTTGCTTAAGGTTAAGCATCGACTTCACTCTAGTCATGACCTGAGTTTTTTATTTTGAGCCCTGCATCTGGCTCTGTGCTGGTGCTGACATCTCAGAGTCTGGAGCCTGCTTTGGATTCTGTGTTTCCCTCTCTATTCTTCCCTCACTCGCGCTCTGTCTTTCTCTCAAAAATAAACATTAAAAAAATTTTAATTAAAAAAAAAGATGACCTGATGATAAACAGTCTAGGACAGAAACAATGAGAATGAAATATGATGTGGGGCACCTGGCACTGAAAGTGCAGAGCATGCTTGGGATTCTCTCCCTGCCCCTCCCACACGCTCTCTCAAAATAAATAAACTTTTTTTAACTAAAAGAAAAAAGATGTGTGGCACCTTAACAGCTCACTCACTTAAGTATCCAACTCTTGATCAACTCAGGTCTAGAACTCAGGGTGGTAAGTTCAAGTCCCGTATCGAGCTCCCCAGCATGGCGCCTACTTAATAATAATAAAGAATAAATTATTAGTAAGATGTGAATCTTGCCCATTGAGAGCTCAGTTTAGAAGTACTGATAATAGCTAGTGCTTCTGGGTACTTTTATGTGCTGTGCTCTGTGCTAAGGATACCTGTATTACTGCAGGTAAGGAAATAGAGGCAGAGCGACATTAAGTAACTGGCTAGTGGATATTAGAGTCAGTTTTTGAAGCCCTCCCATCCCCCCCTTCCCAAGTACACTATGTTTTCTATTAACAGCTTGTTAGTGGAGCAAATGCCCTAGAGGAGTACAAAAAACTATTTCATTTGCCAAGAGCCATGGAGAAGGAAATTGGTTCTTCCAAGCCAGTGGTATTCCAACTTTTTTGTTCATACAACTTCTAAAATAATTTGGAAAACTGTATGCCTTCTTTTTTGAAGAAAAACCTCTAAAATTTTTCATTAAAAATAATTGAGCACATTATAAAGAGGGCATTTTTAAATAAAATGGTTATATCATATTTTAAAAGTTTTTATTTTGAAATCTCAAACTTACAAGAAAGTTGCAAATACAGTACAAAGAGCTTTTTCTCTTCCTGAACCACATAACAGTATGTCGCTGACATGATACCTACCCATCACTCTTAAAAACGTTAGTGTATATTTCCCACAGACAAGTAGAGCCTCGCACGTAATCACAATACAACCATCAACTCCAGGAAATCAACGTTTATACCATCCTCAGGTCCCATTCCAGTGTTTCTCACTGCCCCATAAGCTCTCCTACACCAGAGTTCCCAGTACAGATCAGGTGTCGAGTCTCCTTCAACCTGGAATAGTTCCTCAGGCTTTAACTTTCACAACACTGACAATTTTGAGGATTACAAGCCAGTTATTTTGTAGAATGTTCCTCAATTTGAGTTTGGCTGATGTTCTTCATGCTGTTATTTTACTGCTTATAAATGGCAACATGATTTCATTTCTTCCATAACTTTGTAAGAGAGTATCTGCCAGGCTTCCCTCCTGTGCAGTCATTCATTTTGCCTTTGTAATTAATTCGTATCTTCTGGAGAGATATTTTGAAGGTCTGTAAATACCCTATTATTCATCAAACTTCCCACTTATTTTTATTAGATAAACTCAACTGGTTCCAAATTTGAGTAAGTACATATTTTAATTCTAATAATAAGAAATGTGGCTGCCACTATTCTTACTGTATTTACTGACTTTATCAGTTCATCTACATGTAACCATTTTCCATGCTGGGGTACCCTCCTGTGTAGGACCCTCTACCCTTCTTGGTCCCTACAGTCACATGCTAAGCTGCCCTATATGCTTACCTACCTTACTGACACCACCCAAAGCTTTAGAACTGAATTATTTGAGAAAAGCTGGTAAGGAAAAGTAATAAGATATCACTGTTGGGGTGACTGGATGGCTCAGTCAAGTAAGCTTCCGACTCTTGATTTCACCCCAGGTCATGATCTAGTGGTTCGTAAGTTCAAGCCCCGTGTCAGGTTCCAGGCTGACAGTGTAGAGCCTGCTTGTGTTTCTCTCTCTCCCTCTCTCTGCTCCTCCTCCTCCCCCCATGCTCTCTCTCTCAAAATAAATGAACTTTAAAAAAAAAAAGATATCAGGACACCAGGGTGGTTCATTTGGTTAAGCAGCCAACTTCAGCTTAGGTCATGATCTCACAGTTTCTTGGTTGGAGCTCTGCAGCATGGAACCTGCTTCAGATTCTCTGTCTTCTCTCTTGCCCCTCCCCTGCTCTCTCTGACACTTGCTCTCAAAAATACATAAATGAACATTAAAAAATTAATATTAGCACTCTTAAACCTAATGAAGTCTAAATATGTAATAATTTGGTGGCCATAATATAGTACAGACAGTCCTCTCTTTGCCCAGGAGTACAACACCCTAAACTACACAAAGAAACCTTAATAATCAATGGGGAAAATTATTCCATGCCTTTAAACTTTTTTATCAAAACATTAAAAACCCTATCAGTTATAAATGTATAATGAAATGTATACATAAAATGAAATTTATATAACACAGTCTAAAACATTAGGAACATTGGGATGCCTGGATGGCTTGGTGAGAAGAGCATGCAGCTCTAGATTTCAGGGTCTTGAATTCAAGCTCCACACGGGGTGTGGAGGTAATATATGTTATAAATATAAATAGAGATTATGTATATATAAATAAATTTAACAATAATAATTTTAAAAACCAGACACATTAAGCATTAAAGTGTTTTAGGGACAGCTGAGTGGCTCAGTCAGTTGAATGTCCAACCTCAGTTCAGGTCGTGAAATTGCAGTACATGAGTTTGAGACACATGTGGGGCTCTGGGCTGACAGCTCAGAGCCTGAAGCCTGCTTTGGATTCTGTGTCTCCCTCTCTCTCTGAACCTCCTCCTGCTCACACTCTGTCTCTCCCTCTCAAAAATAAAAACATTAAAAACAAAGTGTTTTATTTATTAGTGAAAAACTTAACCAACAGCAGTTTGAACTTATAAGTTATGAGCAAGCATTTTTTTTCCGTGTTTTCTCAAATTCTCACACCCCTTTCTAAGTTTGGATCAGCTTCCAACATTTTGTACTTTGCAGTTTTAATGTGAAGCTTTTGGCAAGTATCAACTCCTCTGAAATGTCTTCATCCTTTTATTCACAGCCACTTTCCTCATTTACATGGATAAATCTGGCATAACAAAGTTCCTCAAAAGTCTCTGGAAGAGCTTCAAGGTCAATATTCTCATGGTCAGCTGTTTCTTCTGTAATGCTATTTATACTTGATTTGCATTTCACTTCATATCAATAGAAGAAAAAAACAAAAATTACCCAATGAACTCAATAGATGCAGGAAAAACTTTTGACAAAATCCAATTCCCTTTCTGATAAAAACACTCAACAAATTTGAAATAGAAGGGAACTTCCTCAACCAGATACAGAGCATCCATGAAAAACCCATAGCTAACATTAATATCATACTTTTTTTTAATAATTACAATAGACATTTATTTAAAGTAATACATTTGCAGCTCAAATAGTTCCAAATTGTACATCTCGGGTTTACCCAACTTCTTAAAAATATTTGAGGGCACCTGCAACCACAGATTTCAACTCCATGATTATTTCTTTGCCCATTCTTCTCGTTCTTTTCTTTCCCGAATAACTTCTTTCAGGTATGGTTCAAGGTAGAACTTACCCTCATATTTTGTCCACTGCTCTTTGGGCAAGATCTGGTGCCTCATGGTCAGGTCCAGTGCTCTCTCAGTGCGAAACATCCTGTCGTCATAAAGGTCCTCAGGAAGCCTGCTTATGGCCTCTTTCACATCATCATCCTCATATATCATCTCGCATTAGCCCCAGTTTATTGAACCCTGCAGCATTGTAATGCCATTTTCGAATACTCTCCAGCCACAGGCTTGGTGCTGCAACCGCAGGCCGGCCCGCCATTTTGACCCGAGACTCAATATCATACTTGATGAAAGACTGATCGCTTTTCCTCTACCATCAGAAAAAAAGACATCTGCTCTTACCACTTGAACATTGAAGTTCTAACCAGGAAAATAGGCACACACACAAATTCAGATTAGAAAGTAAGAAATAAGCCTATTTCTATTTGGGTATGGCATGACCTTTATATAGAAAATCCTAAGCAATCCACTAAAAAGCAACAACAAAACATTAAAACATTAAATTTTTTTTGAGAGAGAGAGAGCACGCACGTATGCAAGTGGGGGAGAGGCTGAGAGAAAGAATTCCAAGCAGGCTCTGTGCTGTCAGCAGACAGCCTGACTCAGGCCTTGATCCTGTAAACTGTGAGATCATGACCTGAGCCAAAATCAAGAGTTGGACATAACTGACTGAACCACCCAGGTGCAGGCTGCCTTCATGCCTACTTTAGGTCAGGTCTTGATCTTGCAGTTTGTGAGTTCAAGCCTCTCAGCTTGACAGCTTGGAACCTGCTTCAGATTCGGTGTCTCCCTCTCTCTCTGCCCCTCCCCTGCTCGTGTTCTCTCTCTCTTTCTTTCTCTCTCTCTCTGTCTCTCTCAAAAATAAACATTAAACAAAGAGAGCATGAGTGGGGGAGGGGCAGAGGGAGAAGGAGACACAGAATCTGAATCGGGCTCCAGGCTCTGAGCTTCTGAGCAGTCAGCACAGAGCCTGATGCGAGTCTTGAACCCAGGAACCATGAGATTATGACCTGAGTTGAGGTCAGATGCTTAATTGACTGAGCCATCCAGGTGCCCCATAAATAAACATTAAAAAAAAAAAAAAGGATACAGAGATGCCTGGGTGGCTTAGTTAGTTAAGCATCCAACTTTGGCTCAGGTCATGATTTCACGGTTCATGGGTTAGAGCCCTACATCAGGCTCTGTGCTACCAGATCAGAGCCTGGAGCCTGCTTCGAATTCTGTGTTTCCCCTTCTCTCTGCCCTACCCATGCTCATGCTCTGTCTCTCTCTCTTTCCCAATAATAAATCAACATTAAAAAAATTTTTTTTAAGGATACAGAAGTGCCTGGGTGGTTCAGTTAGTTAAGCGTCTACCTTCAGCTCAGGTCATGATCTTGCAGTTCATGAGTTCAAGCCCCTCGTTGGATGCTGTGCTAACAGGGCAGAGCCTGGAGCCTGCTTTAAGTTCTGTGTTTCACTCTCTCTCTGCCCCTCCTCCCCACTGGTGTTCTCTCTCTCTCTCTCTCTCTCTCTCAAACATTTAAAAATTTAAGAAACACTAATTAATGAGTTCAGCAAGGTTGGAAGATATAAAATCAGTGTACAAAAAATCAGTTGTATTTCTATACACTTGAAATAATGAAATTAAGAAAGTTACATTCACAATGCTATCAAAAAGAGAAAAATATTAGGAACACATTTTAAAAGAAGTGTAACACTTATACTCTGAAAATTAACAATATATTGTTGAAAGAAATTAGATATAAATAAATAGAAAAACATGTTTATGGGTCAAAAGACAACATTTTTAAAATAATTTTTTAATGTTTTATTTATTTTTTAATGCAGAGAGAGACAGAGCATGAGACGGGGAGGGGCAGAGAGAGAAGGAGACACAGAACTGGAAGCAGGCTCCAGGCTCTGAGCTCGCTGTCAGCACGGAGCCTGACACAGGGCTCGAACCCACGAACGTGAGATCTGACCTGAGCCGAAGTCGGAGGTTTAACCGACTGAGCCACCCAGGCGCCCCAAAAGACAACATTTTTAAGATGGCCAAACTCCTTAAGCTAATCTACACATTCAACAAAATTGCTATCAGAATCACAACTGACTTCAGTGTTAAAATTGATAAGCAGAGTCTAAAATGTATATGGAATTGCAAAAGACCCAGAATAGCCAAAGCAATTCCCAAAGTAAGAACAAAGTAGAAGGACTCATATCTCCTGATTCAAAAGTTACTACAAAGCGATGGTAAGCAACACAGCTATGCTACCAACGGAAGAATAGACATATAGGTCAGTGGGATAGAACTGAGAGCCAGATATAAACCCACACATCTACAGACAACTGATTTTTGACAAGGCCATCAAGATCCTTCAATGAGGAAAGAATAACCTTTTCAACAAATAGTGTTAAAAAAAACCCGATAGCTACAACAGTGAAGTTGAACCCTCATCTCAAATATATACAAAAGGTATCGCACAATAAGTCGAAGACCTCAAGTAAGAACTAAAACCATAGAATTCTTAGAAGAAAGCATGAGGGCAAACTTTCATGACTTGATTTGGCAAAGAATTCTTAGAAAAAAAAAACAAACAACAAAAGAAAAAAATAAATTGGACTTTATCAAAATTAAGAACTTTTGAGGCAGGGCAGCCGGCCGGCTCCGCTGGTAGGTAGAGCGTGCGACTCTTGATCTTGGGGTTGTGAATTTGAGCGTGGAGCCTACTTAAATAAAAAATAAAAACTTTGGGGTGCCTGGCTGGCTCAGTCAGTAAAGCATGCAACTCTTGATCTCAGGATCTTGAGTTCAAGCCCCACACTGGTCATGGAGCCTATAGTAAAAGAAGGAAGGAAGAAAGGAAAGATGGAAGGAAGGAAGGAAGGAAGGAAGGAAGGAAGAAAGGTGTATGTGCTGCCAAAGCGAGCACGAAGAAAGGAAGAAAGGTAAAAAGGAAGGAAAGAAGGAAGGAAGGAAACCAGCAAGGAGAACTTTTGAGGTGAAGGGGATTCAGAGGTAGGAACTTCCACTTAAGGGAGCCTGGGTGGCTCAGTTGGTTAAACATCCAATTTTGGCTCCGGTTATGATCTCATGGTTTGTGAGTTCAAACCCCGCATGGGGCTCTGTGCTGACAGCTCAGAGTTTGGAACCTGCTTTGGATTCTGTGTCTCCCTCTCTCTCTGCTCCTACTCCACTTGTGCTCTCTGTCTCTCAACAATAAATAAATATTAAAAAAAGAAGAAGAAGAAGAAAAGAAGAAGAAGGGGTGCCTGGGTGGCTCAGTCAGTTGAGCCTCTTACTTCGGCTCAGGTCATGATCTCACAGTTTGTGGGTTCGAGTCCCGCATGGGGCTCTGTGCTGACAGCTCAGAGCCTGGAGCATGCTTCTGATTCTGTGTCTCCCTCTCTCTCTGCCCCTCCTCCTCTTATGCTCTGTCTCTCTCTGTAACAAAAATAAATAAAAACATTTTTATTTTTTATTTATTTATTTTTTTCACACATGCAAAAGCAAAGGGCTTTATTACGAGTTTAGGCTGGCCGAACCTAAGCTCCAGCTCACAGACTTTACCAGCGCAGTGGATTCATGCTGAGAGCTAAAAACATTTTTAAAAAAAAGAAGAAGAAACTCCACTTATAAATAAGTCACAGGGATAAAAAATACAGCATAGGGGATACAGTCAATAATAGTGTGATAACGCTGTATGATGACAGATGGTAACCACACTTACTGTGGACAGTATAGTGTAATGTATAGAATTCTCAAATCACTATGTTATATGCCTGAAACGAATTTAAAACAGTTGTTCTTCAAAGGACACCAATAAGAAAATGAAAAAAAAACCCCACACAAAACAAGAAAATACTTGTAAATCGTATATCTGATAAGAGACTTGTATCTGGAATATACAAAGAACTCTTACAACGCAAATATGAAAAGACCAATAACCCAGTTGACTTATTAATAACCAAGTAAAATGAACTTGGTATATGTAACATTATAGATGAATCTCATACACATTATATTGGGTGAAATAAGTCTGATCCAAAAACATATATATGGTATGATTCAATGTATATGGAAGTTCTAGAACAGGCTTAAACTGCAAAGTATGGTTGCCTCAGGAGAGTGGAGGGAAAGGGGCATGAGGGACTTTTCTAGGGTGATAGTAATAAGCTATAGTTTGCAACAGAGCTGCATTACACAGAAGTATGCATACCATTTATGGAATGGTATGCAAGATCTGTGCATTTCACTGTAAATTCTCCCTCAAAAGAAAACAACTCTAGACAAATATTGAGCTCTTGTTAAAAATATGCATGCTAGAGTGCTTAGAGATAAACACACTTTTTACCTACTTCTCCAGATTATACACTAAATTCACAGTGATCTATCAAAAATTATTTTTATTGATCCATAGGTGTAAAGTTGATTAGGTTTCTTCAGTTTTGAGGAAAAGAAAAGAATTGGAAACTGCATGACAGTCATTAACTTCCTCAGCTTCTGGGAAGGATACAGAAAAGGTTTTTCTACAATGTACTAAACACTAGAATTGGGCACATTTTCTAAAAAGGGTCAGATAGCAATTGTTTTAGGCTTGCAGGCCATAGTTTGTCACAACTACTCAGCCGTGCCATTGTATTGCAAAAGCCGCTGTAGAAGATACCTAAATAAATAAGCATGGCTGTGTTCTAATGACACTTTATTAACAAAACAGGCGGTAGGCAGAGCTTCTGTTTCAGATAATGAAAAAGTTCAGAAAATGGGTAGTGGTGTTCATTGCACAACACTGTGAATATATACTTAATAAACACCACTGAATTATGCAGTTAAAAATGGCTAAAATGGTGGCGTCCAGGGGTGCCTGAGTGGCTCAGTCGGTTGAGCGTCCAACTTTGGCTCAGGTCATGATCTCACGGTTCGTGGGTTTGAGCCCCACATCAGGCTCTGTGCTGACCTGTGCTGACCACTAGCTCAGAGCTTGGAGCCTGCTTCAGATTCTGTGTCTCTATCTCTCCTTGCCCTTCCCCTGTTCACACTCTGTCTCTCAAAAATAAATAAAATGTAAAAAATAAATAAATTTAAAATGGTGGCGTCCAACTTCAACTCAGGTCAAGATCTCACAGTTTGTGGGTTTGAGCCCTGCATCAGGCCCGTGCTGACAGCTCAGAGTCTCGAGCCTGCTTCAGATCCTGTGTTTCCCTCTCTCTCTTGACCCTCCCCTATTCACACTAACTCTGTGTCTCTTTCTTTAAAAAATAAACATTAAAAACAAATTTTTAATGGTTGAAATGGTAAATATCCTAATATTTTACCACCCCCCCAAAACACACACACACACACACACACACACACACACACACACACACACACCCCAAAACACTGAAGGCAAGCTAAATTGGGCCTTGCAAGC
>NC_043711.1:16890050-16912388 GCF_006229205.1 Suricata suricatta
AACTCAGGTCAAGATCTCACAGTTTGTGGGTTTGAGCCCTGCATCAGGCCCGTGCTGACAGCTCAGAGTCTCGAGCCTGCTTCAGATCCTGTATTTCCCTCTCTCTCTTGACCCTCCCCTATTCACACTAACTCTGTGTCTCTTTCTTTAAAAAATAAACATTAAAAACAAATTTTTAATGGTTGAAATGGTAAATATCCTAATATTTTACCACCCCCCCAAAACACACACACACACACACACACACACACACACACACACACACACCCCAAAACACTGAAGGCAAGCTAAATTGGGCCTTGCAAGCCTGAGTTCATTGATCTCAGATGAAGACTGTTACATCTGTTCCTTTGACATAGAAACATCTTGTTTTAACTCAATTTGCTGAGAAACTTACAGTATTGTTAATTTCATTAAACTTTTACAAATTCAATATTTTTGGTAAAATACTTTTTTTTTTTTAAGATTTTATTTTTGAATAATCTCTACACCCAACATGGGACTCGAACTCATAACCCCAAGATCAAGAGTTGCACGTTCTTCAGATTGAGCCAACCAGGCACTCCTAAAATACTTTTATCACAAGGTTTAGATAATTCGATATATTTTCTTTTTTTATTCTTTCTTTTTTTCTAAGTAGGCTTCATGTTCATCATAGAGACCAACGCAGGGCTTCAACTCATGACCCTGAGATCAAGACCTGAGTTTAACTGACCGAGCCACCCAGGTGGCCCTAGATATATTTTCATTTAGACCTTCAAACTGCACATTTAAGCTCATCCAATTTATGGAAAATGTTGGGACATCTGAGTGGCTAAGTCAGTAGAACATGAGACTCTTGATCTCAGGGTTGTAAACTGGGGCCCCATGTTGGGTGTAGAGATTACTTAAAAATATACTCTTTGAAAAAATAAATTAAAAGATAACACTACCCATTTTCTTAAGTTACAAGAATAATATACGGGATAGATCAGTAATCAAAAATCTTCCAACAAAGAAATCCCTGAGCCTAGAGGTGAATTCTAGCAAACAATAAAGAAGGATTAATAGCAACCCTTCCCAAACTTTTTCAGAAAATTGGACCAGAAGAAACACTTCCAAACTCATGAGTCCAGCATTACCCTGATACCAAAGCCAGAGACACTACAAGAAAATAAAATGACAGACCATTATTACTTATGAACTTTGACATAAAAAATAACAAAATACTAGCAAAACAATATACCATAAGCAAGTGAAATTTATTCCTAGAACATAAGGATGTTTCAACACACAAAAATCAATGAACATAGTACACTAAATTAACAGAATAATGGGAACAAACGCATGGTTATCAACTGATGCAGAAAAAGGATTTGAAAAAATTGAACACTTTCCCATAATAAAAAGACTCAATAAAGTAGGGATAGAAGAAAACTACCTCAGCATTATGTTTTTGTTTTTTAAAAAAATTTTTTATGTCTTTTATTTATTTTTGAGAGACAGAGAGAGAGACAGCGTGAGCAGGGGAGGGTCAGAGAGAGAGGGAGACACAGAATCCGAAGCAGGCTCCAGGCTCCAAGCCAGCTGTCAGCACAGGGCCCGACGCGCGGCTCGAACCCACGAACTGTGAGATCATGACCTGAGCCGAAGCCGGTCGCTTAACCAACTGAGCCACCCAGGTGACCCTACCTCAGCATTATAAAAGCCATGTAAGAGGGCTGCCTGGGTAGCTTAGTCAGTTGAGGGTCCGACTCTTGATTGTGGCTCAGGTAGTGATCTCGTTGTCATGGGATCAAGCCCTCCAAGCTGAGCATGAAGCCTACTTGGGATTCTCTCTTTCTCCTACTCTCTCTCCCTTCCCCTGCTTGTGCATACACTCTATCTCTCTAAAAATAAATTAACTTAAAAAATTTTTTATAGGGGGCGCCTGGGTGGCTCAGTCGGTTAAGCATCCAGCTTCGGCTCAGGTCATGATCTCACAGTTCATGGGTTTGAGCCCCGCGTCGGGCTCTGTGCTGACAGCTAGCTCAGAGCCTGGAGCCTGCTTCAGAGTCTGTATCTCCCTCTCTCTCTGACCCTCCCCTGCTCGCACTGTCTCTCTCTGTCTCTCAAAAATAAATAAAAAACATTTAAAAAATTTAAAAAACTTAAAAAAAAGGTTTTATAAGTCATATAAGAAAAACCTACAGTGAACATCATACTCAATGGTGAATGACTGAGCGTTTTCCTCTAAGATCAAGAATAAGACAGGGATGCCTGCTTTCACCACTTCCATTCAACACAGTAGTAGAGGTTCTAGGGAGAGAAATTAGTCAAGAAAAAGAAATAAAAATCATCCAGACTGGAAAGGAAGAAGTAAATTATCTCTGTTTGCAAATGATATGATCTCACATGTAGAAAGCCCTAAAGATTCCACAATAAAACTGTTATAACTAATAATGATTTGGGCAAAGTGGCAGGGTATAAAGTCAACACACAAAAGTCAGCTGCATTTCTATATACTAGCAATTAACAATCTGAAAATGAAATTACATTTCATTTACAACAGTATCAAAGAGAATACTTAGGAATTAACCAAGGGAGAGAAAGAATTTTTTTTAATGTTTTATTTATTTTTGATACAGAGAGAGACGGAGCATGAGAGGGGGAGGGGCAGAGAGAGAAGGAGACACAGAACAGGAAGCAGGCTCCAGGCTCTGAGCTGTCAGCACAGAGCCAGACGTGGGGCTCGAACCCAGGAACGTGAGATCTGACCCGAGCCGAAGTCGGAGGCCCAACCAACTGAGCCACCCAGGTGCCCCGAGAAAGAACTTTATGATGAAATTTTTATGATGAAAACTATAAAACATTGCTGGAAGAAATTAAAGGAGACATAAATATATGGAAACACATCCCTCGTTCATGGAATGGAAGACTTAATTTTTTTTAATTTAATGTTTATTCATTTTGAGGGAGAGAGACGGAGTGCGAGCAGGGGAGAGGCAGAGAGACAGGGAGGCACAGAATCCAAAGCAGGGTCCAGGGTCTGAGCTGTCAGCACAGAGCCTGACGTGAGGCTTGAACCCACAAACCATGAGATTGTGACCTGAGGTGAAGTCGGACGCTTAACTGACTGAGCCACCCAGGTGCCCCAAGACTTAATTTTTAAAAATTATTTATTTATTTACTTATTTTGAGGGGGAGAGAGAGTGTGTGAGCAGGGGAGGTGGGGAGAGAGAGAGAATCCCAAGCAGGCTCTGCACTGTCAGCGCAGAGCCTGATGTGGGCTCAATCCCATGAACTGTGAGATCATGACCTGAGCTGAAATGAAGAATTGGACACTTAACAACTGAACCACCCAGGCATCCCTTAGTATTGTTAAAATGTCAATACTACCCAAAGCAACCTACAGAGCCAATGCAATCCCTATTAAAATTCCAATGATAATTTTTGCAGAAGTAAAAAATCCATCCCAAAATTCATATAGAAGCTCAAATCCCCAAATAGCCAAAACAGTGTTGAAAAACAGTAACAAAGCTGGAGAACTCACATTTCCTAACTTCAAAACAGTGTGGTGCTGGCATAAAGACAAACATATAGATCATGGAAAGAATAGAGCACTCAGAAATAAACTCTTGCATATACGATAAAGTGATTTTTGGCAAGAGTGCCAGGACTATTCAACGGGGAGAAGATAGTCTTTGCAACAAATGGTGCTGGTTAAACTAGCTAGCTTCATGCAAAAGAATGAACTTGCATCCTTATCTCACACTATATGCAAATATGAACCTAAAATGATCAAAGGCCCCAATGTAAGAGAGAAAACTATACAATTCTTAGAAGACACAAGGGAAAAGCTTCATGACATTGGCCTTGACAATGATTTATAGGCAATGAGAAAAGTTAGACAAATTGGATGTATGCTGCAATGTGAATGAACTGTGAGGATACTACAGTAAATGAAATAAGCCAATCACACACACACACACACACACACACACACACACACACAGACCATACACAAGTAGTGCATGAGTCCTTTTATATGGCGTACCTAGAGTAGTCAAAACTCATAGACAGTAGAACAGTGATTGTCAGGGGCTGGAGGAGGGGAAATGGGGAGTTATTGTTTAATGAGCTAGAGTCTCAAAGGATGAGAGAGAACAGAGGCAATAACCCAATCATGATTGAGAATTATCCAAAATGATTACAGATATGCATAGATTCAAGAAACATAACAAATCCCAATTGTGACAAATAAGTAGAAATTCTCATTTAGACTCATTTTAGTAAAACTGCAGAAATTCTAAAAGATAGATATCAAAGATGATCCCTGATTTGCAAAAGAAAAAAATGAAGAGAAAGGTTAAGTGGGAAATAGTGGGCAACTCTTAATATTAATGGTGTAAAACAAGAAGGATGTCTTCTGGGATTTTAAGATTTTATTTTTGAAGTCATGTCTACCCATTTCGAACTCAGCACCCAGAGACGAAAAGCTGCATGCTCTCTCTACTTACTGAGCCAGCCAGGAGCCCCTGTCTTGTGGGATTTTATTTTATTTTCTATTAATTTTTAAATGTTTATTATTTTATTTAATTTTTTAACATTTATTTATTTTCAAGAGACAGAGAGAGACAGATCATGAGAAGGGGAGGGACAGAGAGAGAGGGACACACAGAATCTGAAGCAGGCTCCAGGCTCTGAGCTGTCAGCACAGAGCCCAATGTGGGGCTCGAACCCAGGAACTGTGAGATCATGACCTGAGTCAAAATCAGATGCTCAACCGACTGAGCCACCCAAGTGCCCCAATGTTTATTTATTTTTGAGAGAGAGACAGAGCACAAGTAGGGAAGGGGCAAAAAAGAGAATAGGAGACAGAGAATCTGAAACAGGCTCCAGGCTGTGAGCTGTCAGCACAGAGCCTGACTCGGGGTTTGAACTTACGAACCACAGGAGATCATGACCTGAGCCGAAGTAGGGCACTTGACCGACTGAGCCATGCAGGCACTCCTGTCTTGTGGGATATTAAAATAATTAACAAGAATAGCATGTAATTTGTGAGTGGAGAAATGGAAGTCTTCTAAAAAGGTGAATATATTGGTTGATATTTGATAAATTAATGATGTGTTTAATTTCTAGTGCACCACTAGAAAGGTAGAGTCCTTGCATATCATCCAGAGTGCTAAAGTTAAAAAAAATAGGGGCACCTGGGTGGCTCAGTTGGTTAAGCATCCGAATCGGCTCAGGTCATGATCAAGAGGTTCATGGGTTTGAGCGGGGCTTTGCAGTGACAGTTCGGGGCCTGCTTGGGATTCTCTCTCTTTCTCTCTCTCTCTCTGCCCCTCCCTGATTCACACTTTCTCTTTCTCTCTCAAAATAAATAAATAAATATAAAAAAGTTTTAAGAAAAGGCAACAAAGCAATGGAACTAACCAAAGAGTAGCTTCTGCCCACCTCATATCAGTAACTACATTAAATTTATTAGGACCAAAAGGCTTCAAATAAAAGAAACACTTCAGACTGGATTTTTATTTTTATTTTATTTTATTCATTTTTTTCATGTCAGACAGGTAATGTGCAGGCGTCTAACAGGGTTTAAGGATGGCACATGTCACACAACTGCGTTAACGCCCAAGTCATCACGCTTATGAACTACAAAAGGACCTGATTGGATTTTTAAAATGAAGTGTTTCTTTTCTAGTTTCCTTCCTATCCTGAACACTTAGTTCCAGAAGCTATCAGGTGAGGCCTCTGTATGCACAGGGAAGGGGGTTATAGCCTAGAGCAGGGTGTCATGGTCTGAGCCTGGTGAGAAGAGCATCTACGTGGTGGCTGAGGGGGCGTCCCTTGTGGGTGTCACAGCCCACCTATAGTTAGAACGGCATCCATGAGGGGGCAACCACTCCCATATGTGGTGAGGAGGTGCACAGGGTGTACAAGGGACACGCTGGCATGGGGTACCAAGCCTAGGTGGAATGAGAAGGGTTTCAACACGGGAGAGCTGCTTGGCATGTTTCATCAGAGCCAGAGCAGGGGGAGGAAAGCCTCTATGCAGAGAGGAGAGGCTGACATGGGGTGTCAGAGTCTCAAGGTTTTCTTTTTCTCATTAAAAAAATTTTTAATGTTTATTTGTTTTTGAGAGAAAGATAGACAGAGTACGAGTGGGGGAGGGACAGAGAGAGAGGCACAGAATTCGAAACAGACTCCAGGCTCTGAGCGGTCAGCACAGAGCCCAATGTGGGGCCGAACTCACAAACCATGAGATCACAACGCGAGCTGAAATCGGTGCTTAATCGATTGAGCCACCCAGGTGCCCCAACTTACTTTGTTTTTTTTTTTTTTAAATAAATTTTATTTATTTTGAGAGAGAGAGAGAGAAAGAGGAGAGAGAGAGAGAGAGAGAGAGAACATGCATACATGTGTGTGAACACGCAGCAGGGGGAGGGGCAGAGAGAGAGGGAGTGAGAGAGAATCCCAAGCAGGCTCCACAGTGTCACCCCAGAGCCTGATGCAGGGCTTGAACTCACAAAGCATGAGATCATGAAAGACCCAAGCTGAAGTCATATGCTTAATCAACTGAGCCACCAAGTGCCCTGCAACTTACTTTCAAAACAGAAAGAGAATATAAAGGAAATATGGTAAAGTCAGCAATAGGGAACTTTGGGAAAGGGTACACAGAAGGTAATTTTGCAGTATTCTTTAAACTTTTCTATTAGTGAAATTACTTCAAAATTTAAAAAATACATTTAGATATAGCTGACACTATAGTCCAAAATTTATGACAAGTTTTTTTTTAATTTTTTAAAATGTTTTATTAATTTTTGATACAGGAGAGACAGAGCATGAGAGGGGGAGGGTCAGAGAGAGAAGGAGACACAGAACCTGAAGCAGGCTCCAGGCTCTGAGCTAGCTGTCCGCACAGAGCCTGATGCGGGGCTCGAACCCACGAATGTGAGATCTGACCTGAGCCGAAGTCGGAGGCTTAACCGACTGAGCCACCCAGGCGCCCCGACAAGTTTTTGGTATCACAGTAGGGACAGTAACTTTATAAAAATCAACCAGGTTTAATAATTTGTTCATGTGCTGACTGAAGTAATGGCTCCCAGGCCATTTCTAGTCTCCTTCTCTGAGCCTACATGGACTGGGAATCAAATAAAAACACAGAAGAGGGGTGCTTGGGTGGCTCAGTTTGTTGAGCATCTGACTTCGACTCAGGTCATGATCTCGTAGTTTATGCATTCGAACCCAGCATCAGGAACTCTGCTGTCAGTGTGGAGTCCACTTTGGCTCCTCTGTCCCTCTCTTTCTCTGCCCCCTCCTGCTTCTTCTGTCTCTCTTGGAATAAATAGATGAATGTTGAAGAAATAAAACCACAAAAGACACAAACATTCAAACGTAAAACATAAAGTATAATATTCTCAGAAGGATAGTGGGGACATCACTTCTACATCCCCCTGAGCTTTAGTTGAAATAAACTGTTGAAGACACATTGCAGTCGGACTCCCAGAACACAAAGATACCAAAATCTTTAAAAGGCAGGGTAGGGGCGCCTCGGTGGCTCAGTCGGTTGAGCACCCAACTTTGGCTCAGGTGATGATCTCACAGTTTGTGGGTTCGAGCCCCGCATTGGGCTCTGTGCTGACAGCTAGCTCAGAGCCTGAAGCCTGCTTCAGATTCTGTGTGTCCCTCTCTCTCTGCCCCTCCCCTGCTCGCTTTCTGCTCTATCTCTCAAAATAAAATAAAGACATTAAAAAAGCTTAAAAAAAATAAAAATTAAAAAAATAAAATTAGACTTTCTTTGTTGCTCTCTCTCTCTTTCTTTCTCTTATACAAATAATTCATACGCAAGGCAGAAATTCTCGGAGTTCCCTACTGGTTTTAAAACCTTAAAAATGGCACAGTTCATTTCTAGAAAAGGCATTTACCAAATAGTGAATTTTGCAGCTCAACTTCAAAAGTTCTTTTTTTGGGGGGGTGGGTGGCTCAGTTGGTTGATCAGCCAACTTCAACCTAGGTCATGATCTTGCCATTCTTGAGTTTGAGCTTTTGTTGAGTTAAAAAAATTTTTTTTAATGTTTCATTTATTTTTGAGAGAGAAAGGAGACAGAACGTGAGCTGGGGAGGGGTAGAGAGAGAGGGAAACACAGAATCTGAAGCAGGCTCTGAGCTCTGAGCTGTCAGCACAGAGCCTGATGAGAAGCTTGAACTCATGAACCATGAGATCATGACCTAGGCTGAAGTCGGCCGATCAACAACTGAGCCACCCAGGCGCCCCTCAACTTCAAAAGTTCTATCCAATAGGGTGCCTGTGTGGCTCAGTCAGTTGAGCATCTGGCTTCGGCTCAGGTCATGATCTCGTGGTTCATGAGTTCAAGCCCCTCATTGAGCTCTGTGCTGACAGCTAACTCAGAACCTGGAGACTGCTATGGATTCTGTGTCTCCCTCGCTCTCTGACCCTCCTCTGCTCACACTGTCTCTCTCTCTCTCTCTCTCTCTTACAAGAAAAAAAAATAAAACATTAGGGGAAAAAAAAGTTCTATCCATTGTCTGGGGTACCAGCCTCGTTCCATTAGCAGAACATGTGACACTTGATCTCAGAGTTGTGAGTTCGACCCCAATATGGGGTGTAGAAATTACTTTAAAAAAACAAACTTAAAAATAAAATAAAGGTTCTATTTGTTGGTAAACCTGAAAGAAAAGATTCCATTAGCCAGTTTATACTGATTCCATAAAGTTCTTAGACATCGATGATGGTCCATAATATGTCTTCGTATAACACAATGAAATTACATTTCCACATGACAGCATCAAATAATTGAAGTTAAAATGAGCCATTGTCTACTTAAACCCACGTTAAATATAATTACTAGTTTTAAACTCAGCCCAAATAACCAAATATTAATTGCAGTCAGTGACTCTTGACTAATAGCCCCTGCCACTAGAATTAATGTAGTAAAGGTAAAAGTAGAGATGAAAATAGCAAAAGTGGACAAATGGTCAGAAAAGAAGGGTGCTCTTCTTTATGAATTCTGTTCATGTTCTGCATCTTCTAGCAGGACTTAAAACAAAGTCCAGAAAGCTTTTCATAAAACAAAAAGATGGGAGTGAGAAAAGGAATCCTATCTGGTAATACACCACCCAGAGAGTGAACAAGTTTTATGATTTTCCAAGGTAACTATTAGCCAAAAAGATAACAGCGTTTCAGCAACAATAAAAACATTAACTTGTATAAATCTAGTTGTCTTTAGGTTCTATGAAGGCTCTTTAGCTGCATATGTCCTGTTTCAATCTTCGTAGCTAAAGAAACTATATTCACAGAACATCTAACTAATCCCCATCAATTAAAAAGTGCAATCCATAAAAAAAAAGCTGGCCTTGGTGTCTGCTAGATCTACCAGGCAGTTAAATACATTCTTGGCAACTATTTTGAGTAGCTGAAATTCTAAGTGCTATGAAACTGTTTTCTGAAATTTGGAAATGATCCTTACATGAAAGATTATATGTCAGCTCTAAAAGAAATGCATTCCTGATTCCTGAGAATCTGACAGAAGTGAGGCAAATCGTATAGTGAAAAAATTCAGGGAGCGCCTGGGTGGCTCAATTGATTAAGCATCCAGCTTCGGCTAAGGTCGTGATCTCACAGTTTGTGTTTTGAGCACCGTGTCGGGCTCTGTCTGTGCTGACAGCTAGCTGAGAGCCTTGAGCCTACTTCAGATTCTGTGGCTCCCACTCTCTCTGACCCTCCCCTGCTCACGTTGTCTCTCTCTGTCTCTCAAAAATAAAAAACAAAACAAAACAAAACAAATTCAGTAATGAATGTTGCTGACCTCTAGTGCTTAATAGAGGAATTACATTTCCCACTCAAAAAGACCCAAACAGTACTGGTAGCAGAAAACCACTGGCCTCTGGTGTGAGGGCAATAAGCAGGCAGGTTTAAACCTTTTACACTGATATTGCAATCATTGTTATGTTTTGACGTATTGCTATCATCTTCTTTTTTTTTTTTTTTTAGTTTATTGATTTGAAAGAGAGCGAACCAGGAACAAGTGGAGGAGGGGTGGGCGAGCGGGGGTGGTGGTGAGGATCTGCGGCTGGCTCTGAGCCAACAGCAGAAAGCCCAATACTGGGCTTGAATTCGCAAACTATGACATCATGACCTGAGCCAAAGTTGGATTCTTAACTGACTGAGCCAGCCAGGTGCCTGATGTATTGTTATCATCTTTTATGTTGTTTTGTCCACTGTTTATCATCATGCATTTTTTTTTTTTTCATTCTCCTGTCTTCGGTTCAATACTGAGCCCTTGACTGGCTCAGAAGGTATTAATTATATTACTAGAAGCACCTGGCTGGCTCTGTCAGTAGAGCATGAGATTCTTGACTTTGGGGTTGTGAATTTGAGCCCCACATGAGGTGTAGAGGCTACTTAAAAATAAAATCTTAAAAGAAAAACACCTTTTTTTTCTTTTAAGTTTATTTATTTTGAGAGAGAGTGTGAGTGAGCAGGAGAAAATCAGAGAGAGAAGGAGAGAGAGGATCACAAGCAGGCTCTGTGCTGTCAGCGCAGAGCCTGACTTGGGGCTCAAACTAATGAATTATGCGATCATGACATGAATCAAAATCAAGAGCTGGACGCTTAACTGACTGAACCACCCAGGCATACCCAGTCTTCATGTTTTTTAGTTGTTCTTTTTTATTTTTCTCTTAGTAATAAACTATTCACTCAGAATATAACATAACTTCTCAACTCACTAAACCTCTTTCCATTAAGACCTATCTAGAGTTCATGACATCTGTGTTTATTCAACAACTGCATTTTTAATTTCTAGGATTTCCATCTGGTTCTTTAAATATTTACCTGTTAACTTTTCATTTCTGGTAACTTTTATTTCATAATTTCTTCACTTGATCTTAGCCAAAAGGCAGAAAAGGGATCATAATTTCTTATACTTTTAAAACAGATATCCTTCCTTTATATCTTTGGATATTCTAAAATACATACATTAAAATTATCAGGTTACTCCATTATTTTCATTTTATTTTTAAAACAAGATTTTTTAAAATGTGTTTTCTTATGTTTATTTATTTTTGCGAGAGAGAGTGAGAGAGAGACCGTGTAAACAGGGGAGGGGCAGTGAGAGAGGGAGATACAGAATCTGAGGCAGGTTCCAGTCTCAGCTGTCAGCACGGAGCCTGCTGCGGGGCTCAAACTCATAAACCGCCAGATCATGACCTGAGCCAAAGTCGGACGCTTAACTGACTGAGCAACCCAGGTGCCCCTAAGTTTTATTTTATTTTTGAGAATAAGAGAGAAAACAAGTGGGCCAGGGAGGGGTATAGATGGAGACACAGAATCGGAAGAAGGCTCCAGGTTCTGAGATGTTGGCACAGAGCCCAATGCAGGGCTCAAACTCACGAACCAAACAGTGAGATCATGACCTGAGCAGAAGTTGGTGGCTTAACCAACTGAGCCACATAGACACCCCTTCATTATTTTCATTTTAATTGCAATGAATTCATCTCTTAGTGCTGATTTTGCTGGTTCTTTCTTTTTGATAGGTTTTCTTGTATGCTTTGGAAGCTTAATTTATAAACATCTCACAAATGGGAATTTTTCCTTTACACATGTGTCTCCTCCCCTGATGGTTTTGTGATAATCTTTACTCAATCCTCCAGAAACCCTAACCAGAAACAAATCTTACATTAGTAACTTTAGACTGTTTCCACTGTAAAATTTGAGAGACAGGAGATCTGCACATCCAGCAAGAGGGAGCTGGATTTAGGTTTGGACCCAGTGTTGTGTCTACTTTATGTAAGCTACATTTTAGGCATGGATGGGTTGTAGTTTACTCTAGTCTCTGTTAAGTTTAGGGAACCCCACCTAAATTCCTAAATCCTGGGCCCAGTTCTCCACATCACATGGGGCACTTGTCCCCACCCACTCAATCACATTACCTCCTAGGTTATCAACTTTAGAGTGCCTCTGTCCATTTCTGGATCCATATAGTCAAAGATTACAACTCTGTCTCTGATCAACATAAATGTTTGTCTAGTTGTTTAATATGGATATGTAACTTATTGTTTTTTAAGTTTACTTGAGAGAGAGAGGGCTAGTGACCAAGAGAGAGCATGCACATGCAAATGTAGGGAGGGCAGAGAGGAAGAGTGGGAATCCCAAGCAGTGCTGTCAGCTTGGAGCCCCACACAGGGCTCGAACCTACAAATTGGGAGATCATAATCTAAGTGGAAATCAAGAGTCTAATGTTTGACCAAATGAGTCACCCAGGCAACCCTGGATATGTAATATTAATCATTTATTAATTTTACCATGTGTTTGGAACAAAGGGAGTGGCATTAAAGTGTGTACAAGGCTACCTTGACCAGAGCCAGTTTTAGTCACATTTTTTAAAAAGCCTGTATGTTGGCACTTTGGCAGGTCCATGGTTAACAGTGATAGCTAAAAAGCAGCCTGGGAGCTATACATTCTCTTTCAAGTTTTACTAAAAAAATATTTTCTAAGATTGAGAATTACTGATTTGTACAATTTGGCCAATGATACTAACTAGAGCTTTTTTTTTAAAAAATAACTGATTTACGGGCATCTGGCTGGCTCAGTCAGCGGAACATGTGACTCTAGATCTTAGGGTTGTAGGTTTGAGCCCCAAGTTGGGTGAAGAGATTACTTAAAAATAAAATATTTAGGGGCATCTGGGTGGCTCAGTGGGTTAAGTGTCTGACTCTTGGTTTTGGCTCAGGTCATGATCTCATGGTTTGTAAGTTCGAGCCCCGTGTCGGGCTCTGTGCTGGCAGTATAGAGCCTGCTTGGAATTCTTTCTCTCCCTCTCTCTGCCATTCCCCTGCACATGCACACATGTGCTCTCTCTCTCAAAATAAATAAACCTCAAAAAATCATTCATTCATTCATTCATAGTTGCTTTAAAAATTATGTTTAGTTTTGAGACAGAGTGTGAGCAAGGGAGGGATAGAGAGAGAGGGAGACACAGAATCCATCCAAAGCAGGCTCCAGGCTCTGAGCTCTCAGCACAGAGCCTGATGCGGGGCTCACACCCATGAACCATGAGATCATGACCTGAGCTCAAATCAGATGCTTAACTGACTGAGCCACCCAGATGCCCCCAAGAATTATTTATTTATAACAGTGTGCATAACAAAAAATGATACTCCATTACCCAAATCCCCCTATTTCTGTAGTTTCGGAGCAAAAATGAACTCAAGGCTTTGAAAGAAGTGCATATATAAATGAAATATATTCATGTTTCAGTGTTGCAATGATACCAAGCTTAAAATACTGGGGCAAAGGACAGGGATAAGTTTGAATAAAACAAATCTCATAGAGATGTACTCTGGCATAATTATGAATAAAATGCTATAATCTGATTTTAAAAATCCAGGTTGTTGACATTGGGTCACTGTCAGGAACTATGCAGGTGCAGGTCTGGAATTTTACCCCACTTACAAGCTAAACTGGTAGCTACCCTGTTGCCATTTGATAGGCGTTTATAGGAGACACAAGACTCCAGGATCAGACACAAAGGACTTCAATCACAGCAAATGCAGTAGCTGAGCTTCATGTTTCTTTTTCTCCCTCCCTCCTTTTTCTTTTCTTTCTTTCTTTCTTTCTTTCTTTCTTTCTTTCTTTCTTTCTTTCTTTCTTTCTTTCTTTCTTTCTTTCTTTCCTTTCTTTCTTTCTTTCTTTCTTTCTTTCTTTTTCTTTCTTTTCTTTCTTTTTTCTTTCTTCTTTCCTTCCTCCTTCCTTCCTTCCTTCCTTCCTTCCTTCCTTCTTGCTTCCTTCCTTCCTTCCTCCCTCCCTCCTTTCCTCCCTCCCTCTCTCTTTCTTTCTTTCTTTCTTTCTTACATTTATTTATTTTTGAGAGACAGAGAGAGACAGCATGAGCAGGGGAGAGTCAGAGAGAGAGGGAGACACAGAATCTGAAGACAGGTTCCAGGCTCTGAAGTGCCAGCACAGAGTCCAACGTGGTGCTCAAACCCACGAACCATGAGATCATGACCTGAGCTGAAGTCAGGTGCTTAACCGACTGAGCCACCCATGTGCCCCTCATGTTGGTTTCTAACAGTTCCCTATGCCCCCCCAAGTTTCCTGGGTGTGATATGAAAATATTGACCATAGTTGTCTGCTCATATAGTGTTCATTACCAGAGAGGTACACTAAATTTGGGAGATTGTTTTTATAGCAGGTGGAAGTTAAATCTGCTCTTTGTCCTGGGGGAGACAATACTTCATCTCTACAGGTTTCTGCTGAAATCACAGCCCTGAGCAACAGCCCAGGTAAAGAGCAGGTAGGGCCTTGCATTCTTGGTTTATCCAACATGAACTTGCAGGGATGCTTAAGGTCCAAGACATAAAATATACTATCCACATATATAACATATACTATCTATAGCATATACTGTCTCATTACTTTTGCATATTTTGAAATTACTATAAACTTAATATCTAATTATAATAGAAAGCAAATATAGGGGCACCTGGGTGGCTCAGTTGGTTAAGCGTCCAACTTCAGCTCAGATCATAACCTCATGGTTCATGAGTTTGAGCCCCGCATCAGGCTCTGCACGAATAGTATGGAATCTGCTTGGGTTTCGCTCTCTCCCCCTTTCTCTGCTCCTCTCCTGCATGCACACGTGTGCAAAATAAATAAACTTAAAAAAATAAATGTTTTAAAAAGAAACTTACATCTGAGTCTACTGTATTTGAAAATGCATGCATGGCTACTGTTACAAAATATAATGTTACAAATTTCTTTGTCAGGAACCCTACACATTCCAGATACTTTATTTTTATTATCATAAAAGGAATACATACTTTTAACCACCCAAAATTCAAAAGAAGAGTATAAAAGTGAGGACTAAGAGACTCTAATTAGCTGCAGTTAACAATTCTAATATGGGGCATCTGACTGGCTCGGTCAGTAGAGCATGAAACCCTGCATCAGTGGGTTGGGAGTTCAAGCCCAATACTGGCCATAGAGCTGACTTTAAAAACAACAAGAAAAAACAACAGTTCTGATATATTCTTGCAGAGATGTTCTATGCTTACATAAGCACATGTATAAACACATGGTCTTTTTAAAAATACAGTTGGAATCATAAACATACAGTCACAAAACACGCCTTTCTATGTACAACCATTTCCTGGATATTTTTCAGTATTAGATCACTAGATCTAACTTGTTTTTTATTTACTTACTTACTTATTTACTTACTTACTTATTGGAGGGCTTGATCTCACAACTCTGAGATCAAGACCTGAACTGAGATGAGTCGGATGCTCAACTGACTGAGCCATTCAGGCACCCAATAACTCATTCTTTTTTACTGCGTACTACTTCATTTAATTGATGTTATCATGGACTGATTCATGTCTCCTCCAAATTCATATGTTGAGCCCCTAACTCCCAACGTGACTGTATTTAGATAGGGTTCTTAGGCAGTTAATTAAGGTTAAATGAGGTCATGTGCGACTCTAATCTGATAGGATTAGTGTCCTTAAAAGAGGAACGGGCACCAGAGACTTCTCTCCACACAAGCACAGAGGAACGGCTATGTGAGGGCAAAGCAAGAAGGCAACCATCTACAAGCCAGGGGTAAGGGCCTCAGCAGAGAGCAACTCTGATGGCACCTTGATCTTGGACTTCTGGCCCCAGACTATGAGAAAGCAAATTTTGGTTGTTTAAGCCACCCACATTGTGGTATTTCATAAAGACTGCTAGAGACTAATACAGATGTATTCCTTTTGTTTTTAAGTTATTTATTTTGAGAGAGAGAGCATAGGGGAGAGGCAGAGAGAGAGGGAGAGAGAATCCCAAGCAGGCTCTGGGCTCTCAGTGTAGAGCCTGATGTGGGGCTCAATTCCATAAACTTCGAGATCATGACCTGAGCAGAGATCAAGAGTCAGATGCTCAACCCATTGAGCCACCCAGGCACCCCTAATACAGATATATTCTACTTAATTCAACTAGCCCCTTAATAAGGGATAGGTAAAAAAAAAAAATAATAAGGGATAGGTAGGTTTATTTATTTATTTTTATTTTTGGAGGGGGAGAGAGAGAGTACAAGTGAGCAAGAGGTAGAGAGAGAGAGAGAGAGAGAGAGAGAGAGAGAGAGAATCCCACAGTGGGCAGAGAGACAGAGAGAGAGAGAGAGAGAAGTGTGCCTCTAGCTTACCTGATATGAGACTCAAACTCACAAACCATGAGATCATGACCTGAGCCAAATTAATGCTTAATGACTTAGCCACCCAGGTGCCTGGTAGTTTTGTTTTTGTTTTTTAACATTATGAATAATCAACAATGAATTTTCTTACACATATGGGGACATGGTTAGATAAACTCCTAGAACTGAAACGAGTCAAAGGCCATGCATATTTTTTTAATTTATGTATTTATTTTGAGAAAGAATGTATACATGTACACACACATGTGTGCAGGTGGGGGAGAGGCGAGACAGAATCCCAAGCAGGTTCCACACTGTCAGCCCAGAGCCAGATGTGAGGTTTGAACCCATAAACCACAAGAATCTGACCTGAGCCAAGATCAAGTTAGAAGCTCAATGGACGGAGCCACCAGGTGCCCCAGGACATGCATATTTTAAATCTGACATTGCCAAACTGCCTTCTAAATAAATACTAGCAATTTACAGTTCCCACAATAGTGTGTGAGCGCAAGTGCTCAATCAGCGCCTATTTCTGACAGTGCCAGACACTGTGCTAGATGCTAATGAGACAGTGATGACAATTAAGTCCCTGCCCTCAAGATCTTTTTTCCAGGCGAGAAACAAGCAGTAAGGATTCCACAAATAAATACACAAGGTGGTCTGGGAAGCTGTCTTTGAGCAGAGACCCAGATGAAGAGAGAAAACAAATCTTACCAATACTTGAAGAATGCTAAGTGTATTTCACAGTTCTATCTTTAAAAACATAAGCAAAGTTGCAATTATATTCCTAGCTAAGTACCCAAAAGAAATACAAACATTCAGACAAAAACGTGAACATCAATGTTCATAGCAGTGCTATTTCCGATAGCCAAAAGGTGGAAATAACCCAAATGCCCAGCAACATATGAATAGAACAAAATGGAACATTAGTCAACCATAACAAAAATGAAGTACTGACATATGCTACAAAACAGATAAATCTTGAAAACATTATGCTAACTGAAAAAAAGCAAGATATAAAAGGCCACATGTTCTATGATTTCACTTATAAGAAATATCTGGAATAAGAAAATCCATGGAAACAGCAGTTAAGTGGTTGCCAGGGGCTGTTGCTGGGGAGGTTGGGAGGAGGATGTAGAGACACTGCTTAACAGGCACATATGGGGCTTCCTTTTGGGGTAATGAAAATGTTCTGGAACTAGATAGTAGTGATGGTTGAACAGCATGTACCAAATGCCACTGAAATGTACACTTGAAAATGGTTAAAATGTTGAATTTTATGTTATGTATATTTTGCTACAATAAAAGGTAACACACTTTAATATTTTTAATGTTTTATTTATTTTTGAGAGGGAGAGAGACAGCGGTGAGTGGGGGAGATGGAGACAGGGAGGGAGGGAGACCCAGAATCTGAAGCAGGCCCCAGGCTCTGAGCGGTCAGCACAGAGCCCGATGTGGGGCTCGAACCCACATACCGTGAGATCATGACCCAAGCCGAAGTCAGATGCTTAAATGACTGAGCCACCCAGGGGCCCCAAAGATCAGATTTTTAAAAAAGCAAGGTGGAGGCACCTGGGTGGCTCACTCAAGCGTCCAATTTTGGCTCAGGTCATGATCTCATGGCTTGTGGGTTTGATACCCCATCAGGCTCTATGCTGTCAGCACAGATCCTCTGTCCCTCTCTCTCTCTCTACTCCTCTCTCAAAAATAAACATTAAAAAAAGAAAAGGTTGAACTTTCTCTTCCTAAACCTAATGGCCATATGCAATATATTTTTTGTTCACTTCCTATTCATGCCCAATACTCACTAAAAACTTTTTTAAATGTTTATTTATTTCTAGATAGAGACAGAGCACAAGCAGAGGAAGGGCAGAGAGAGGGAAACACATAATTCCAAACCAGGCTTCAGGTTCTGAGCTGTCAGCACAGGTCCAACATGGGGCTCGAACTCACAAACTTTGAGATCATGACCTGGGCCAAAACCAAGAGTTGGATGCTTAACCAGGCACACCATCAATACCCATTTTCTACTGAATTATGGATGTTAAAAAATTAATCTGTGAGAGTACCTGGATGGCTCAGTTGGTAAAGCATCTGACTTTGGCTCAGGTCATGATCTCACAGTTCCTGAGTTTCAAGCCCCACATAGGGGCTACCTGGGATCTCCCTCTTTCTCTCTTCCCCTTCCTCGCTTGTGCTCTCTCTCTCTCTCAAAATAAGTAAACTGAAAAAAATTAATTTTTGAATTCTTTGCATATTAAGGAAATTAATTCCCTACCTTTAATGAAAACCAATTTATGGAGTTTTCCATATTTACACAGAGATCTGAAAAAGCACCAGTCACTGTAAATGGAATTCTGTTTAGAGTAATGAAATTTTAGAATTGAAATGGCCTTAAAAGTCATCTGGTTCGATTTTGTTCTGACTTAAGAATCTTCTAACTCTATAGTATATCTTGCCAAATGTCTGCTTTGACTTTGACAAAGCAGAGAAAGGGAGTATTTAACCCTTTTTGAAAACCTACTTTTAAGTACCCACAAAATTACCTTAGTCTGGAATAGTAAACATAAGAGGGGAAAATGCCACTCAAACTAGGCAACTGAAGACAGTTTACAAATGAGGCTATTGACACAAACTGTAGGCAGGTTTAAACGAATCCAAAAAATACTGTAGGGCTAGCAACACAATCTCCCAGCCAGCACACAGAGCCAGCAGCGTGGAGGTGTGACAAAGGTCCTGGATCCCACTTCTCCCGGCTGTAGATCCCATGACAAAAATTATGTTCTTCTACCCTATTTTATGTGGCTCGATGGTCTTGGTTACAAATTCTACTTCAATATCTAAAATAAAATTGGTTTTATGAACCCTTCAACTTTAAGAAAGTTAAGAAGAGCAACCTGAGTGGTTACCACAGGACAATAATCTGATGGACAGAGGTCATTATCCAATCATGGCATTGGGGACTCAAGTATAACACGAAGAGCCTGGTATTCTAGTTGGGGAAGATGGAGGGAAGAAATACCTTTGAGTGCTGTCACACGGGGAAGAATAAAATGCCACAGAAATTCAAAGTAAGGCCTTAAACGGTCTGAAGTGGAGAAATTTCTTTTTTTTTATTTGATTTTTTCTCATGTCATTATTTTATTTTGAGAGACAGAGACAGAGAGTGAGCGGGAGAGGGGCAGAGAGAGAGGGAGGCACAGAATCTGAAGCAGGCTCCAGGCTCTGAGCTGTCAGCACAGAGCCCGACATAAGGCTCGAACCCATGCACTGGGAGATCATGACCTGAGCCAAAGTTGGGTGCTCAACCGACTGAGCCACCGAGGCGCCCCTGAAGTGGGGAAGTTTCTAGATAGAGATGTTATTAGCCAAGAATGAGGTCTAGGGACTGGACCCAGGAAAATAAGGTAATGATAAGGAAATGAGCAACAAACAAGAGATGACACATGTGGGAGAGGAAAAAAGTCACTAACTGGCACGCACCTTATTATAAAGTGGATCACTATACAACCATTCATTAGTAATAGCTCAAGGCTCAAGAAAAAGGAAAGGACCTTTAGAAAGAAAACTAAAAACAGAAAATCTGCAGGAAGGAAAACTACCTGGAATGCTTTGCTTGTGCCCCTTCGGCAGTGCTTCCTCTAGGTTTTAAGACTTGCTCTTATGCCTCTCATTCTATCACAACGTCTTTTACAAGGACATCTTCATCTTCGTACTGAACACTAACACAACGGCATTTTTTTTTCTTTTTAATGTTTACGTATTTTGAGGGAGAGAGCGGGAGCAGGGGAGGGGCAGAGGGAGAGAGAGAACCCCCTAGTAGGCTTCCTGCTGACAACACAAAGCCCAACACAGGCTCCAACTCATAATCCGCAAGATCATGACCTGAGCCAAAACCAAGAGTCAGCTGCTTAACCGACTGAGCCACCCAGGTGCCCTCACAGCGGCATTTCAAACATAATCCATTATCTGTATGCATCATCTACAACTTCCCTGTCCCTTAATTATGTTAATAGTGTGCAAGTCTCCCAGTCCCCGGGGCACAGATCTGTCACCTTCCCACACACCTGTGGCCAGGGACCAGCTTGGTGCTCTGCAATCACCTTGTCATTCCTTCCTTCCTTGCCCTTTTTGCCGCTGAGCGTAGCTTAACTCCTCACTACCTCTCTTCTTGTTAGTACCCTAACTCCTATTTTCCTTGCCAAGTTTACCCTCACACATCCAGAACCACCTTCTTAAAATCCGAGAGTTATTTTACTCTCCTTCTTAGAATTATAAAAATGCACACAAATTTGTATGCAAGAATGATACATCCCTCAGCACAGCATTCCTAGCTGTCCTTTTTTGCTCCATCGCCTCTAAAGCCTGAACACATATCCAACCCTCTGGTCACACTGCATTACCTTATATTCTCAGAATTTGCCTTTTGTTCCACTGGCTGTCTCTGCTTCCATGGTTCCTTCTCCTTGATGTTGGCATTAAATATTCCCTTCTCTCAAAGTTTTAACACTTTATACCTCCTCTCCAGAATTTGTCGCTTTCTCTTTGCCTCCCACGGTGCTTTCGTCTTGTTTATCAAGTCCTAAGCCCCTTGAGGACAGTTCGCTGGATCTTCAAACCTGCTTTTAACAACTGCTATGAACTTCACTCAAATATCTGCACAAGGATCATTTCCCACAAAGCATAGCACAGCACCAGGCCCTGCTCAGAAGAGGTGGAAGGATTTGCATGAGTGCATGGTGCCCCACACCCTGGCTGTCCAGTGTAGAGAGAAAGAAAATACTACTTGTTACATTTAATTCCTCGGATAAAAATGACGGGCTGTGGCACTAATAATTTATCCTGAAAGGCCACGTCTTAACATTTTCTAGGTCTTTCCAGCTGTAAAGTCTTGACCCAGCCTCAGAGCTACCCCAACTGAGTTCTCTCTCTCTTTTTTTTTTTTTTTTTTTTTTTTTTTTTGCTGGAGTCCCCTGAACTCCCACAGGAGCCTCATTTAGAGGACCGCAGCAACGTCTGGGACAAGGCCCTTGCTGACATTTGAGAGGCCGAAGGAGGAGGCGAGACCTCCAGACCCGTCGGCACTCGTACCAGCAAAGGGCCACCTTGTCCTTTCCCCAGCGGTTTACCACGTGCCATCGCGTTGGTCTCCTCCTAACACTGTCGTGAGGCAGAAATTCTCACCTCCCTAAAGAAACAGGAGATCGGAGGGGAGACAGAGAGGAGAAGAGGCGTGGCAGCGGGCTGTGGCGGGGAAGGCGGGTGGAGGTCCGGAGCCCGAGCTGGATTTCGTTCCCGGCTCAGTCCCGGCCGGCCGGGGGCCGTGGGGGAGGGCGCGCAGAGGACGCGAGAGCCCTTCCGCTCTCTCACACTGCGGGGAGATGAGGCGCGGCGAGAGGGGCGCCGTGTGGGGCCCCGGCCGCCCAGACCCGCTCCCTCAACGGCCCCACAGCTACCCGCGTGCCCACACCCTCGGCGGCTCTACCGGAAGTCCCGCCTGCGCCTTCCGCGGCCGTCCCCCATTGGGCCCGGTGCCGGGTCTCGCCGCGGGTTGGCCGCCCGGCGGCGTGAGCCCCGGGCGGCCTCTGCGAGCCCCTGCTGGGGGACCCTCTGGAGACCCCCTCAGAAGCCGAGTTGGCACGGGAGGCGGGGCGGGGAGCTCCGGGGCTGCCGGCGGGACTTCCGCCACGGGACCCGGAAGGTGCCGCGCTGCCGCTGGTGGGAATTGTAGTCCCGCCGTGGTTGGGGGGGCCCGCGGCTCATGCGCGGTGCACCGAGGCTTGTTTCACATCTGTAACAACAGGTGAATTGGGCTTTTTATTCTCCCCTTTCGTGTCCCCTTGAGGAGCTCGCCGCGGCTGGGGGTGGTCGGCGCGAGGAGGGGCCCGGGTCCGATCGCCGGCTTGGCGGAGAGTGGGGCGGAGAAGCGGGCGGGCCCGAGGAGCAGGCCGGGCATCCTAGGCCTGCCCGCGAAGCCGGCCCGGCCGGGCCGTGGGCAGCCAGGCCTCGGCCTGCCGTTGCCATGGAGCCTGGGCGGGGGCGGGGGCCAGGCCGGTCCGCCGGGGCGGGCCTGGTAGCCAGGGGCTCCGCGGGGACCGCGGGAGAGGCAGCTTCATTGGCGCAACGACGCCTCCGCCTCAGGGGATGCTCCGTTCTCCGAGGCAGGGCCTGGAGGAAGACCCCGGAG
>NC_043711.1:16912488-16926224 GCF_006229205.1 Suricata suricatta
TAGCCAGGGGCTCCGCGGGGACCGCGGGAGAGGCAGCTTCATTGGCGCAACGACGCCTCCGCCTCAGGGGATGCTCCGTTCTCCGAGGCAGGGCCTGGAGGAAGACCCCGGAGTGCCCTGGGACCTTTGTCTGTCCCCCGTGCCACCCGGACCGTTCGTCCAAAGGGAGGCCCGATGCATTCTGGCCCCCCTGGTTTGCCCCTTTTTGCACCGACCTTGTCACTGGGGGAGGCCAAGGGGTGAGGTGTTCTTTGTTTGCTGGTGGTGACTTGCCCCATTTCGCAGGGGAAGACCTAATGCATGTTGGGTCCTTTGTTTGCACTGAACTGAAGTCCCAGGGGTCCTCAGAACCCCCAAGCCTGGAGTATGGCGTCAGCATGCTGTCTAGCTAGTCCTCGTGTAGCAACATTGGTCACCTTAATTGTGATGTTGCAAGGCAGAGATTGTCCCACTTTGCAACCCAATCCACAGGGGCTTGCCATACACTGGCAGGTGGACTGGAGGTGGCCAGGTGCAGACTCTCAAAACTGTTTTTGATTGCAACTTACTGGCCACGGGGAAAGGAGACATTGTCTAATGGTTTCCCTTGGTGTTTCTTTGAAGGCAATAAAACCACTTTCATCGTGGGTCTTGACTACATCTTACAGTTTATGCTTAAACCTTGGAGTTTTGGAGTTTCCAGGAGGGAGGCCTCTTTCCTGATAGAGTTTATGATAGTGCTCTTTATTTGTATAGCTGTTTAAGATGCAAGAAGTACATACTTTGCTGCATTTTTTAAATCTGTGTTAGGTTGTCTCTTTACCTCCAAAAGACGTTTATTCTCCCAAATATTTTAACTTACGTAGCCATGGTCCAGGGTTTATCAGTTGAGCCCTTCTTGCCCCTTTCAACCTTTATGTCACTATAAAATATTATTTTCAAGAATGAACCATGGGGCATCTAGGCAACAGCATAATATCATAAAAATAAGAAAAATAGTGTACCATTAAGTGCGTGAAGCTTTGGAGTCCAGGACCTAACTGCAGATTTCCATTTTGCCCTGAGGCAGCTATGGGATTTGGGCAAGTTGTATAACTTTCTCTGGGAAAATCTGCCTCTGTTTCCTTCTCTGGGAAGGATCATTTCTGCCTCCCTGAGTAGTTGCATGGATTAAGTGCTATAAAGTCTATGGAAGTACTTTGTGAACTATAAAAATGGTATTAAACACTTAGTTGTTATTTCCTTATCTGGCACAGCTTTATTTACCTTAGATAGGGTTGTATTAGAGTCATTATGGGATTAGAACTCAAAACTGAGGCAGTTTGGGGCGCCTGGGTGGCTCAGTTGGTTAAACATCCTACTTCGGCTCAGGTCATGATCTCGCGGTTCGTGAGTTCAACTCCCATGTTGGGCTCTGTGCTGACAGCTCAGAGCCCAGAGCCTGCCTCGGATTCTGTGTCTCCCTGTCTCCGCCCGTCCTCTGCTTGTGCTCTTGTTCTCTCTCTCAAAGAATAAATAAACATCAAAAAAATTTTAAACTGAAGCAGGTTTTGCTCTGGGCTTAGAGGAAATGATTTCAGGACACCTCTTTACCATGACATCTCTTTCTTGGTATCTTTGCAGGTGCTGGTGTAGGGCAGCTCATGATTTGATGGGTCGTGAGTAGGTCATGGCAGGTGCTGAAGTGAGGCCAGTGTGTCCAGTGTGTGTTTCATGCTATTAACAAAACGTGTCCGTGTTATTAGAGTTAGTAATGAATTTCGTTGGTCTGCAGCAACTTTATTTTCCCTGTGGGTCCCCTCACTCTTGTGACCCAGCCTTGTATTTTCTAGGAGGAGGCCCAGCCTCGTGATGAGGAATAGCAAGGAGAGCATTCAGCTCCAGTTCAAAAGCCTACAAAATCTGAGACTGTCACTGCTCTTGTAAGGTAAGTTGATTTAGCCATGCGCGCATAGCAGTGGTGGATCTCATGCCCAGCCACACTGTAAAGCAAAGGCATGCATTAAATCCACTTGCAACTATCTTGGAAGACATTAGTCATTATGGAATCTCTCTGTCCTTGAATCATCCCACAGTGACTCTACCTGGAGTTAAGTGGTGTTTCATTATGCAAGAAGTCTTGACATAAAATTATTTTACTTATCTCTGAATTATTTAAGAGAAACTCTGAATCATAAAAGTTTCTAATATAATTATATTTCAAGCAACACACTTTTTTTTTTCAATCTCTAGGAAGTGTTTAAGAGCTCAGTAAAATATCTCTGAAATATTCTATCTTGAATATCATACATATTTTTTAGACCAATACAGGTAAAGATAGTGTCATATGAGCCTTGGAGAAGGTCAGGGACTTTTTAAAAAGCAAAACTCAGAGTCTGTTTACAGGCAAATGGATTTATTTTTTCTTCACATGCAAGTATTGTCTCAAATAATAATCATTTAGATGTTTTAGATTTTGCAGTACTTAGTTTTTCTTTAAGATTAGAATCTTAAATTACACCCTTTTTCTTTTAATTTGGGTAGAAGGAGTCTGTAGAATGTAACTTCTTAAAATGAATTGTATCCTTGTTGATATTGTATTGAAGTTTCCTCTCTGAGCTACCATATCCTATCGGCTGAAATTTCCGGCATCCCTGGGGGAGAGAGGCCATCAGGGCAGACCTGCTATGGACCTGAAAGATTCGGCCCCAGGTCAGCCCTCCATCCCCGTCCCCCACGATTTGAGAATGAGATGGGAAAGCAGGCAGGAGCGGGAGCATAGGCCCCATTAGACCCCTTATAACATTGGACATTATCCTGATTTGCTAAAACATTGTGTGGATGTTTTTGTTTTTTATTTTTTTAGTGTTTATTAATTTTTGAGAGACAGAGCACAAGAGGGGGAGGGACAGAGTGGGAGACACAGAATCCGAAGCAGGGTCCATGCTTCGAGCTGTCAGCACAGAGCCTGATGCAGGGCTTGAATCCACAAATTGTGAGATCATGACCTGAGCCAAAGTCAGATGCTTAACCGACTGAGCCACCCAAGCACCCCATGTAGATGTTTTTAAACTAAGGCCACGTAAGGTTATGCACCAATCCAGGAGTACTACATTATTAAAGACCCTTATAAGTAAGTTTGAGTATTTTTTTAAAACTATATCAGTAAATGAGAGGTGCTATTTATTTGTGTGTATGTATGATTTAAGTCTCTAGGTGTACCCCTCAGTTAAATGAGCAAAATGCACCAAAATATTTGCCCGACAGTTGAACATTAACTTAGTATTTGTTATTTCATAGACTCCACCATGAAAAGTTTTGTATCTTGAATCACAATACAGTTACTCTTTGATACTGCTATCCGGTCCCACCCCTAGGGGCTTGACCGGGTTTTGTGAAAGCCCAGTAAACCAATTTGTCCATAAGGCGGTCGTTAGTCCCATTTGCTGATGCCACATGAAGAAAGGGGTTCACGTAGAATTTCCTTTCTTCCCAGAAGTCCCAGGAAAGCTGCAAGGATTGTGAGGAGGTGGATATATGTCTCTTAGGATAACATGCCCCTCGTTCTGTTTAGCAGGGTTCAGGGGGTTTAGGACAGAAAACCGAAGAAAGCTCTCAATGAGTAAGAAACAAAGACATGTAATTACTCTAGAGTGGAGATGGCCCTTCCATCCTTAAGAGTGGGAGCAACAGTTGGGACTCATCAGTGAAGAGCTTCATTTTTCTCGCCTTCTGGAAAGTGTGGTCTGTATTATTGAAGTGTTTTCTGTGGGATCCTGGACCAAAAATAGTAACCATTGCCTCTCGGCTCTCCCCCTTAGGATTCCAGCTTTCCCTCCTGGCCAGAAATGTTCAGCCTGGACTCTTTCAGAAAAGGTAAGAACGTAGCCATGCTGGTGCCCTCGTGCGCTTCCTCCCTGTGATGGGCAGCTCTGAGGGCTGCGGAGATCCCTCACCGGAGTGTAGTCCTTAGACCCCTTTTTTGCATGACTTTCCAAAGTCCTTTCTCTGCCTTCCTCTTGCACGGTGCTTTTATAACCCGTGTCCGAGTCCCTGTCCGAGTCCCTGTGTTCGTTTGCGGCCCCTTCCCCCGAATATCATCTCAACACACTCTTTGCTTCTTGAAATCCCGTCTCTTTTTCTAAGCCAGTGTTTTACACCATTTTCTCCATGAACCATTCTTGATTCTCTCAACCAAATGCAACCTCTCCTCTGTCTGATTTTTCCTCAGCACCAGATCTGTACTTCCTTGTGCTTTGTCTATCCTGAATTAATCTTTGCATCCCTGGATTAGAAGCTCCCTGCAGCCAGGGCCTTTTGGGCTCCTTTATCGTCCATTGTACCTGACACAGCACTGTGCACAGGGCAGGCATCAGTAAACGCTGGTGGAAGTGGATTGAGTCATTTTTGTATCAGTGGTCATAGAGGCGGCAAGTTTTGGAATCCGTGCTCTCCAGCAGATGGGGTAAGAGGGTTGCATAGGCAGTGGCAGGACTGAGCCATGGCTGGGCCATAAGGTAGCATTCATGCCTGCTTACAGGAAGTGCTGTAGCTGGTGAAGCCTTGTAGGACTGCACCCCAGGGGGCTTTGCTTATCTTAGGAGCATGACTTTTCTCCTTTAAGGGAACAGTGAGTAATAGTCCTGTCACCTCTGCTGAAGCTGACCATGAGGCACCTGTCTGAGCATATTTTACAAATCATTGAAAACCATACAGACCTTCCATAACTACTGATTATAAAGGTCCCCTCTGTTGTGTCTCCTCTCCCACTTAAGTTCCTCGAGGCCTGGACAACCTTGGCCGAGTGCTGCCTGTTGAATGGGGTTGGAAGGAGGGCTGGATGTACCAGAGCTCAAAGCAGCCTCTTCCTACCTCTTTGTTTTTAGCCACCTTGTCTGTTTTCATATTGCATGAAAAAATCCATCTCTATCATCCTGGTTTCGCTGGTTAACTGTCTGAAAAGGGAAATACTGGGTTTGAGATTAGTGTGGATGGTACATTTTGAGCTGAAAATTAAGTACACGTAACTGCCTTGTGTGTACGGGTTGATCAGTGGGCTTCATGGTCCACCCACTTGTGAAAGTTGGATGAAAATAAGTTCTCTCCTGGTGGGAGTGTCTGAATAATCAGCACTGACTTTCTAAAGAGATGGAGAGCCCCATAAAATCATAATTCTCCTTTTTTCTGTTACTTAACTCCCCCATGATAGGGCGATGGTACCAGGTGAGAGAGTTTGGGAGCAAAATTCCTTCACAGCATTTGTGATTTTTCTTTCTAGGCTGGGGATTGGTTTGTTCAAGAGGCTTCTCATCAGGGGTGACAAGGTCAGCATTCAGTTTCATAAGAGCCAACATAGCCTCATTGGGCAGAAGTTCTGGAGCCAGATGCCTGGTTCATGTCACACTTCTGGCCAAGGCTGGAGGCAGGTGTTTCCTCGTGATGTAAGTGGGCCAGATCATAGTACGTGCCTCAAAGGGTTGTTCCAAGGATCAGATGAGTTAATACGTGTAAAGAGCTTAGAACAGGGTCCGACACCTGGTGAGTTCACAAGCCGAGTTCACAAACCGTGGTATTAAGTAGCTTCAGGATGTAATAGACATAGTCCGGTTTGGGGTCTTGCTTTCCACACAGGTAAGTGTTATATTCTTAACAACAACCATTTAATGCTTGAAGGTCTCAGGGAAAACCATTAATCAGAAAGAGTTTACTGCCTTGAATATTTTCCTTCAAGCAAACGTACGTTTTCTTTTCTGACTATAAGGCGGACTGCCCTTTCCTGTCTTCTGAAGGCCGGTATCACTTGTGGTTTGCACCATAACCTCGACAACCAGTCATGTGTGGTCTTGTGACATTTTTCTTGTTGTGTAGGACTATTCTTCATCTCTCATGAAGTTTTTATGTTTCTTTACTCCTCATGGTGAGATTATGAGCTCCCTAAGGTGTCATGAGTCTTGAAGGGAAATATCATATGGTGGAAAGCTTGAGTCAGACTGGCTGGGGTTGGACTCTGGCCCCCACTCACACTAGCACGGTGTAAACTCCCTGATCCTGTGTCTTAGCCCCCATCTTCAGAAGTATAGTGAAGATTAGAGATAATCTAGGAAAAGCACTTGGCTGTGATCTGTCTCCAGTCCTCAGTCTTGAGTTGGCAGGCCCTTGATACATGTGAATAGATTGATCTATTTGAGGTGCAGCTCTGTAGCCGGTGGGTTTTTTAAATTATTATTTAAAATTTTTTTAAGTTAATTTTTTTCTATGTTTATTTTTGAGAGAGAGAGAGAGAGAGAGAGTGTGTGTGTGTGTGAGAGAGAGAGAGAGAGAGAGAGAGAGAGAGAGGGGCAAAGAAAGAAGACAGAATCCAAAGCAGCCTCCAGGCTCTAAGCTGTCAGCACAGAACCTGATGTGGGACTTGAACTCAAGAACAGCGAGAAGTGACATGAGCCAAAGTCGGAGGCTTCACCGACTGAACCCCCCAGGCGCCCCTGTAGCTGGGGGTTTGCTTGAGAGAGGCAGCCTGGCCTCAGCCTGGGGTGTGCTGTGTGGCTGCACCGAGTGAGCGCCTATGTACGAGGTTCGCGAGCGGAGACGGCTCTGTGTCAGAGAGGTTTTCTTGTACCCGGGCGCCTACCGCCTCAATGGGAAGGGTCACCTGGTGGGTCTGAAGGCAGTTGTCATCGCAGTTCCCTGCAGCACTGTGGACAGTGGCCCCCTGGATCTGTGGGTACCATCTTTCCTCTTATGTAATTCAACAGAGCTGCCAGTGCCTCCCAACCAGTGCGCTGTGTGCCTGGTAAGTGGCCTGTTACTGCCTCTGCCAACATTTTGACACAAGTTTCTTGTCTGTCCGTGGTAATGCCATCAGATTCAGGCCACAGAGAGCAAGCTGAATCTTTTGCAGACAGCACAAACCTTTGAAAAACATTAGATCAACAGCAAGCATGTGCAATTTTCCTCCAGCTCCGTGGTCAGAAGAGGGCTCAGTGCTGTTGTTGTGGGATTTAACCCCCCCCATTACTGAAAATGCTTAATGAAACAATAATCATCAAGTAATTTATTCTTTTTGTTTTCAATCCAGCCTCCCTGGATATGAATGAGAACCCTTCTCAAACAGGACTGGAGAGGTTGAGCTGGTCATTTCCCACCTTAGTTTCAAGATAAACCTTGATCCTAGGCACTTTGTTCCAGAGGACCCTTCAGGCATTTCTGCTGTAACCCTGTATGTGTTTTCTGCAAAATCACACACCTCTGATATTATAAGAGGGCTTGTGGGGAAAGCAAAGTTGAGGCAGTGCAGCGGCAAGTTTATGGCCAGAGCGTGACAGCAGCAGTCCCTGGCGCCTGGGAAGACGCTTTGGGCGCCCGAGGCAGGCAGCTCAGTGCAGTGCTAACAAGGCCCAAGGCACGCTCTCGTGGGCACAGAGCTGGCAGGTGCCTGGGCCGCACAGGTAGCAGTGGAGCTCTGAGCCCGTGGGGCTGCCACCAGGAGTGTGTGCAGCTGGTAGTGTGGGGGAGGGGAACCTCAGTGCAGGCACTTGCTTCTCCAGTAGTATGGAAATTTGCAAAACTACTGAAACGTTGAAGTCATTGTGTGGTGAACACCCATCTCTCCGTCACCTCGATTCCCTATAGGCACTCCATTTTACTTTTTAAAAAATGTGGTTGAAAGGGTCTTTTGTTTTCCTGCTAAAAATTATAATCCTACCTCTGCTCTCAAAGGTTCTCATGTTTTACTGTTATCATTCCCCTATGTGCCAACTGTATACGAGCCAGTGTGCATTATGGAAATGGGTATCATGGTAGCAGAACAGATTGCTCATGCATGTAGTGTGCGTGTGGCTGTCTCTCTCTGCTCCTCTCCTGCCCCATTTAGTATATTGAAACCCGCGGGACAGAGAGCCGAGAACTCATGTGCCCTTCCCGCACACCCAGTGATTCTCTGGCATTGCCCCGATGTAGGTGCAGTTAAACACGTGCAGCCTTACTTACCCACACATCCCCACCTTCCCACGGGACAGTGGTGTGCATGTACATCAAAGTTTGGTAACTTAAAAATGTGCTTTGTAGGTCAGTGACCTACAAGTAGTATTTAGTCTCCCATTTAGAGTGGCATGTCATTAACTTCTAGAAAGAGAGAGAAGACTGGTAAGTGTGGGTCGGGTCTTGGCTTTCAGGGAGGACCCCAGCAGTCAGTTGGTCCTTCTCTTACCCATTTCTTAGAGGGAAAGAATCATTTGAGATCTGGTAGCTAACGGGCCATCTGGGAACCCACAGCAGATACAGGGAGAGCTACCAGAGTGGGTGACAGATAAGGGGATTTACACGGAACCATGAGTTTTCAGTTTTTGTTTTCCTCTCTCATCCTCACAACTCAAGACTGTAGAGAAGGATGTGGGATGGGTGTTCAATTCACATAAGGTGGCTCAGCAAACGGAGAGTTTGAGGGCTCTTTCGAGAGTCAGGAAGGGATCTCTACAAAGCCATCCTGTATCACATCCATATAAAACAATTGCCTTCTTTCTGTGTGGAATTGGTGGCACTGTTTCTCAGAACCTGTGACTGGCTCCACAAACCGCCCAGCAGCCCTGCTGCCCAGAGCTCCTCACAGAAGCTCTGGGGTGAGTCAGTCCAGGCGTCTGTAACTGTGAGGGGTGAGAACATGTCACCCTGATGCCCTCTCTCTTTCCCCAGATCGGGCCCAGCACAGGCAGCGTCAGTGCAAACTTCCCCCACCCCGCCTTCCACCCATGTGTGTCAACCCTGCCCCTGGAGGGACCATCTCTCGAGGTAAGGGAGGAGCCTTGCCTCCAGCATCAACTTGGTCCAGGGTCTGCAGGGAGGTGGGCGGGTACTGGGTCATGGTCCTCTGGAGACCAAGTGAGGAGCGGGGCTAGTGGGAGCTGTTGGACCCCTCGAGGAGAGATCATTTGGAAAGGTCTGGGGTATTTCATGATCCTTGGCTACGTGGCTTAGACCCTCTGGTCTCATCGGGCCTCCCTGTGGGACCAGGCATAAAGCCTAGGCTCAGTCTGGGTGTTTAGCACTTGTGTGGAGAATCTGCAGGGCTTGGATCTTCTAGGCAGTCCTTGGTTCAGGTGGTTCGGAAAGGGCAGGGTGCTGGTAGCAGGGCCAGAACAGAAAGCCCGAGCCAGGCCCAGTGTCCTCCATCTTGGAGGCTTTGGGGATGCCTGGAAGACCCCCTCCTTGTCACCCCCCATTCCTCAAAGCACTTTACTGACATTAAAATCTGTTTCTCAGTCCATTTGGGAGGGTGGGCTCTCCTTTTGATGGGGGAGAATGTCAGACCACCCAGACAGGTGATAACTCACCTCAGGGTCCACTGGAATCCAGGGACGGGGCCAGAAATAGGACCCAGAGAAGCATCTCTGCCTTGAGTATCTCCTCTCTTCCCTCAGGCTTAGGTCTCTTCCAGGTCTACTAAGACCAGTGCTCCCCTGGCTTCTTGCTTGTCCAGACCGCTGCCCCTCTCTGCCCCATTGGCTGCTTATTCGCAGCCCTACGCCAGCTGCCTAGCAGAACACTAAGGTCACAGAGTCTTCGCCTCATGTGAAGACAGCATTCCGCTTTAGGTTCTGTCTGTAAAGTGCTTTGAAGGTCAGGAGCTCAGGAGGGGTCGGGGAGCACGGAGCACCTCAGTTTGCATAGCACATGTTGCTGCCCCGTTCCCATGCGGCGTCCACGTGCGATGCCCTCCTGCCCCAGTGGCCCTGATTCCACACAGCAGCCTAGAAATAAATACTTCCAGCCCCTCTGACCGTTTGCCTTAGGTATTAGAGAAATGCCACCCTCTACCGTTACCAAAACAAGAGTTGATTGCCCTTTTTTTTTTCTTTCTTAAAATGCCCTGTAACTCGAAAAGGCTGAACGTTAACATTTCCAACATGGCAGGTGAGTGGCTCTGAGAGTGTCAGATGTGCTTTGGCTAAGCTTAAAGACGGTCAGGTGGGATGAACCAGGCAGCACGACTAGGCAGTGCCTCCTTGAGCACATGCAGGGGAGGCTGCTGTGCTTGGGAGGGACAGTCCCCGCACTGTCTTCCCTGGAGGAGCACAGACCCCTGAGCCCGACTGGCTCCTCACAGCTGCACCCCCAGAAGCATCTGTTAGCGTATGCATCTTTGCCTCCCTTTCCTCTCATCTCTCTCTTTCCCTAAAAAAAGGGTTTTGCCTCCATTTCTTCATCCCAGACGCAACAGACCCCTTAGTCTATCCCTGACTGTTGGACCTTTCTGCCATGCTTTCTGATTACCTGGAGGCTTGACTAGGGCCTCGGCCTTTAAGAAGGAAGCATGTGGCAGAAATGGTCTTTCTCTCTCATTCAGATAGGAAAACAGTACTCAGAAAATGGTGGCCACTTGAATAGGTTTTGGTGCCCATCAGGGTCAGATTTGGAATTGGAAAAAGCTATCACCTCCTTTCCCGGTCTGCCCCCACTCTACTGCCAACCTCTTACCAAGGCCTGTTTGGTAGAGGGAGAAGAAATTAGCTGGCCTCTCCTGCCAGCCTTTCCCACCTACCCGGGTCTGAGATGTAGAGCCCTGGAAAGTGACAAGGGATAACACCCCTTCTGGCAGCATCCTGGGGCCACAGGACTAGCCCTTCCTATCCATTCCCTCATACAAATGTGTCCCCTCTTCTTGGTGCGACGGTTTACCTTAAGGGACCCTGCTGTGACTTCATATGTGTGGACGGAAAAGTCATGAGGACGGGTAGCGTGGTCAGGGTGGCCACCCAGCTCCCATAGCTCTCTTTACCTTTCTTACTGCCAGCCAGGGGGACGGTTTCTTGCCATTTTGACCATCCACAAATCTGTGGTTGAGTACATTGACAGAATGTTGGCTGAGGTGGTCCCTCTCACTTGCTCCCCAGAAGTTCTCCGGTCTACCCAAAGTCTGGACTATCTTGGGCTTCCTCTTACTGCTTTTTCCTGGGGCCTCTGGAGTTTAGCGTCCTAAAACATCCTCCTGTACGTTCAGCAGATCCTTTACACTTGAATTCCACACTGCCAGATGTTTAACATGCTTCGTACCAGATGTCGCTTGATTCAGAAATGAACAGAGAGATCCCTGAGCCAGTGAAGCATCTTTTTTCAAAAGTTTCTTCCTTTTCACAGGCAAGGGAGTCATCTTTCTCTCCCCAAAGAATGGAGAGCGGAGGAGAAGTCTTTAATTTTGGTGGAAAGGAAGAGGGCATACCTGAACCTTTCTAACTCTTCAAGATTCTGTAAGGCAGGAGTTGGCAAACTTAAGAGTTGGAAAGTACATATGCTAGACTTTGCAGGTCATATGATTTCTCTTGCAGCTCCTTAACTCTGCCATGATCGTGTGAAAACAGTGGTAGATAATACATAAACAAATGAGTATGGCTATGTCCCAGTAAAACTGTATTTATAAAAACAGGCAGTGGGTGGATTTGGTCTGCAGGCTATAGTTTGGCAACCCTTGCTTTAGACCAAAGAGGAAAATATCACAAAACCAAAAGGGTTTCAAAAGCCAATGTAAGAGTTACCCTCATTTTACAAAAGGCAGTGAGGTTTGTGGGAATGACACCCAGATGCAGTAAGGGAAATAGGAAAGGGGGACACGGAGCTCCCTGAGAACCAACTAGTTGGTTGGCATCACGTGATGCTTTTTTTTGAAACATAAAATTTCAAATGTTTGAAATATGTTTTCTAAAATAAAATAGTATAGTAACCCCTCCCGTGTACTTATCACCCTGGTTGAACAGTTAACAACTCGCGGGCAGTCTTGATTTGTGTCTGTCCCTCCACGTTGGCCCCTTTGGAAACAGATCCAAGAAATCCTAGCATTCTGACCTTAGCCTGACTAAGTGGCTGTCAGAATACTATACTGAGGGTCTGCTGAAGCACCATGATGGGCCCAGGACCTGCTTTCGGGTATGTGTGTGGGGGGAGGGGGGCGGTGTCTTTCTGTCTAGACTTTTGTTTCCTTCAGCTTTCAGATACCACAGTTTTCAAAATGTGGCCTCAGCCCTAATGCCATGACCAGTCTTGGTAAGCTTCTGGATTCTTTTGAGGGAATTTGGGCTGCTAATAGTCCTTGAAAACTACCCTGAAGCTGGGTGGATCCCTTGGCTTTTGGCAAATTAGAGTGCCACTTGGCCAAATTCAAAGCCATTGTAGAATCGTATTCTGCTCCAAGGGTCTTGGCACCCCAATGTGGATGATCTGGATAGGGGAGTTTGATATAGATGGTGGTGTCCTCTTGTGAAATCAGACCACTACTGCCAAGGCCCCCTTCCCCTTTACCCCTTTCCTGCTCGAACCCACTGAGGAGGGAAGAGAGGAGTAGGATTTGAAGCTGCCCCACCCTGCCCCAGGTCTGTCTTTAAGGGACCTATCCTCTCTTGTCTCAGAATGCAGTGGAGGGGCTTCTCTAGAGCAGACAGAGCCTTCCAGACATTCCCATTATATCCTGACTAGAGCCATAGCAAATGAGTAGAGCAACTACATCCTCATTTTTCCCAATTAATGAAATCGCCCAAGGTTTACAGCCTCCAGTGGCAGAGCTTGGACTAAGCCCAAGTATTAGGACTTAAATCCCATGTTCTTGACATAGGCCAGCAGTTCTCTGAGTGTGGTCTCAGACCTGCAGTCTCAGTATCTTCTGGGAACTTGTTAAAAATGCAGATTCTTGGGCCCCACTCCAGACCTAATGAATAAGAAACCTTGGGGGTGGCTCCCAGCAATGTTTTAACAAGCTCTCCAGGAGTCATCAGAGTCAGATCTGGAATTCTACAACAAACGCATCCCTCCCAGCTTATCCCCAGGTGTACTGCCAACCTCTAACCTCCTCGCTGTCACTGTCCCTGCCCCAACATGCAGATTCTGTGTCATTCCCAGCAGAGCCAAATCTCTGTTCCTCAGTGCCAAAGGAGGCAGAAGGAGAACGAGCCTCGCTAGACCCCAGGCATTGTAGTAGGGAAATAGAATCCCATTTGGCTTTCAAACATGTAAAAAAAAAAAAAAAAAAAAAAAAAAAAAAACCACCACAAAACCCAGCAGCTTGAGACTCGCACTGCTGGACCATCTCAGTTCTAGGCCACGTTGTTCAAGTCTGGTCTTTTTCACCTTTGACTCCAGCCCTGGTATTACAATTGGTCATATGTTCAAAAGGTCTTGCCTGTTCTGGATCCGGATTCTCCATCAGGGTTACTTTGTAAGCCATTAAGTGACATGGGGACGCCCTGGTTTCGCAGTTATCCTTACTCTTAGATCTGGAGTGCAAGCCAGTTTCCCAGGGCACGGGAGAGGTATTTGTGAGCAGTAGGCGGGACCTAGAGGGAACTTGGAGTTCATCTCCTTAGATGGATGTTGAGCTAAGGCCTGAAATTTTCCCAGAAAGCCTCCTTCCGTCTCCCTGCCCCCCGATTCAGACAAGGAGCCTGTGCGTTTGGCTTTGTGGGGGAGAGTGAATTCAGCTTGGTGCCAGCGGTCCCAGGCTGTCCACCAGGTGACGACATGGCGGGAGCTCCGGAGGCCCGACTGAGTGGGCGGGGAGCGCGGGCTCCGGGAACGCCTCCGCCGGTCCTCCGGGCCGCCAGGGGGCGTTCGTGCCGCTGCTCCCACCCTCCCGCCCCATCCCTGCAGGGCTCCGGGCCCGCGGGGGCCGGCGGGAGCGCGATGGCGGCCGCCAGGAGGCTCATGGCGCTGGCTGCCGGCGTCTCTCCGCGCCTGCGGCCGCCGGGCCCCCGCGCCGCCGGGAGACAGGGGCGCTCACGCGGCCTGTCGTCAGGCTGCGC
>NC_043711.1:16926324-16953732 GCF_006229205.1 Suricata suricatta
GGTGAACGGTGAGGGCGGGGGCTGTCGGGCCGCGACGCCCTTGGCTCTCCGGGCTGGCAAAGCTGGGGGCGCGGGCCGGGGTCGGGCCTGGCGGGCCGGGGCACCTCTCTGCTAGGGGCCGAGCCGCCGGCCGTTGGCGGGCCGCAGCGCTGCTGTTGTAAAAGTCAGGGTGGCACAGGCCCAAATGGATCCCCGGCGCCGAGGTTCAGGGATTGGAGCGCCTGCACCTGGCAAGAATAGGTGAGAGGCGCGGGACCTCGAGGACGTGGGGAAAAACAGGAGGACGTCCATCTCTCGCCCGAAAGGGTGGTGAAGGGTAGAGCATCGAGGGAAAGCATACGCTCACCAGTGTGAGAAAACCCCACATACCTTTGGAACTTGAGGACCTGAGGTAGAGACAGAACGTATCCCACCGCTGTGTCTCCTGATTAGCCCAGGAACGAGACTGGTGAGAGCATCCCTGACTCTCAGCGATGGATGGAGAGGGCCTGCCTCCTCCTGCCCTGTAGACCTGGAGGGGGCACCAGAGCGCATCTGTTGTTGTGCCTGGGGGTCTAGTGGGCCTCTTAACTTTGGGCCTGTCTGTGGGAACCAAGCCCTTTGAGTCTACTTAAAGAGCAGTCTTGACGCTTGAATCTCAGTTGCTATAATTATAAGTTCTTTAGAGGGATGCAGGGTCAGGCAGAATCCTCCCTCATGGCCGGTTGTCACAGTGTTCTGCTCCGAGGAAACCTCCGCTCAGGAATAGGATTACGTCAGAACTTGTGGAGGAGCTTTGTCAAAATACACTGGCTTCCCCAACATCACCATTCCTAAGTGCCTAAGGAGAATCAGGGTGGCCAATCGCTCTGAAAACTGTCCCTAGGTGATTTATGACTGATGCATGCAGGTGCACATGGACAAATTTCTTTTTGGAGCTGGTTTAAAGCTGAATGGAACACCAGAAACTGTGGGTGGAGAATGGGAAGGCTTCCTGTCTCCTCTGCCAGTGTCTGACCCTACATCTCTGGAAGGGTCATTGTGGTGCTTTGGGGGCCTTCTGTTTTTAGCCGCTCCCAGCTGAGTCTGGTGTCTGGCACCGTGCTGCCTCTAGTTGAACGTCTCACCCATTGGTAGTATGGGATTGACCCAAAGTACAAGTGGAGAAAAAAGCGAGGTACTTCTCATGATGCCTGCTGCATCCTGCTTCCACTTGACTCCAGTGAACTTGGGGGGAGGAATAGCTTATGCAGAGGTCTTGGCTGTGGAGACCTCTGATCAATGTCCCTACACATAATCTGGCTCTAAGGCCTTTCTTTGCAGGGTGCCGAGGTACAGTTGGGGGCTAGGGCCTGGTGTGCAGGCTTTGGTACCAACTCTCCCTTTTGTGTGTCTTTTGTTTTAGAAGGGGTCTTGCATTGTCCTATCTCTAGTTTGTGTGTGCGGTGGATTTTTGCTTCGGTTTTTTTTTTTGTTGTTGTTCAGTACCTTGTTTGGGACATCAGACAAGCGGGGGGTGGTTGTTGCCACCTAGGCTTCTGTAGCTGATATTATTAAATCAGGAGCTTGTGGGGAAGAGGATGCTGGCTGGTTCTCCTCTGTGGTATGTGGCTCACTGGTCCTTCAGGAAATGGTCGTGCACTGTCCCCTGCATACCATGAAGCCATTCCTCCTTCTCCAAGATGACCCCGGGTGGTTTGGGGTCATGAGCCAACATCTTCAGTATCCAGCCGGGGTTGTCCTGATGCACGCTCCTTGGAGTTTTTAAAAGAAAAAACAACTATAATGCTTTTGTTCTTATTTTCTTAGCTTCTAGGGACCTATTAAAAGAGTTCCCACAGCCCAAAAACCTTCTCAACAGTGTAATTGGAAGAGCCCTTGGCATCTCACATGCAAAAGACAAACTGGTCTACGTGCACACGAATGGACCGAAGAAAAAGGTAACTCACCGGTGGCCGGGAGACGTGTTGGTCTGACTCTCAGGAAGGAGGCTGGCTGCCCTCTTCTCCCCCAGGTTTCTTTGTTAAGGAGGCCATAGAGTGGGTTTTGTGATTATACACAGCAGAGAATGTCAAAGCAAAGCTAGGTTTGAAAAAGAGCCTGGTTTAGAGAAAGGGAACTCAGGGTAGGTGAGGTGAGGAGTTCTGTGCTCATCTTGTGTGTGGCAGGCCTCTGTGCCGATCCCCGGTTTTGGTCCCCCATTGACTAACTGGGACTGCAGAGGGTTAGAGTTGATAAAAATTCCTGTTCCTAGAGTCTTGTAGGTCCTGGGACCCACAGAAGCATGCAGGCAAACCATTCTGAATGAAGATTTTTAACAATAAAGACGGGTCCCACCTTGCTCTCTGGCTAGAACATGGCCTTTGAAGAAGCCAAACAACTTGAGGCGGGATGAACGGCTTGAGGACGGGAAGGTTAGAGCCTCACGGGGGTGAGCCGCGGGCGTGGGGTGCTGCCCGCACTCAGCTCTGCCGCCCGCAGGCTCACCGCCGTGCCGCTCGGGCCCGTGTGGTTTGCGGCCGCTCCGCGGTCTGGAAAGGCAACCATCCTCATTCTCTCTTCTCTTTCCCAGAAAGTCACCCTCCACATAAAGTGGCCCAAGAGCGTGGAGGTAGAAGGCTATGGCAGCAAGAAGATCGATGCTGAGCGGCAGGCTGCGGCCGCTGCCTGCCAGCTGTTCAAGGTGACCCTCCCCCAGCGACAGCCAGGCAGATCTCCACCCTGGGAAATTCCTTGCCCCCGGCTCTGATGGTCCTTCTGGTACCGAGCCAGTGCGCGTAGGCGGAAGCTGACCGGTGCTCGCTCGCTCACCCGTCCTTCCACCCTGCAGCACAGCCAGCGAGGGAGCGCCGGCTGCTTTGCTTTGGTGTTTCGCCTCCGTGGTGACTGACGGTCTGTGGTTTCAGAAAACACAGGAGAATTCATGCAAAATACTCCCTTTGTGCAGCACCAGAGCTGTGCTTCCCGTTACTTCGTGTGTTTTCCTCGCACCCACGCAGGCCTCTCATACTTGTATCCAAGCATGGGCGTTGCTACTCTCACTTCCTGGTGGTCGGGCATCGGCTGCTTTCAGGTTCTTGGTTACCTGATGTTTAACTAGACTTTCAGTGCTGCCGCCAGCCTGTCTGTCCGTCCCTGCGCGGCTTCCCTCGTGGCTGCACCACTCTTGACTCTTCCTCAGGCTCCTCGGTCCTCACTTCTGCTCCAGTGAGGACAGAGCTGCAGGACTCGTGTTCCTTCAGACTCTCTCCCGCTGAGTCCCCAGGCCTTCGCCATCCCTGACTCCTTCCTGCATCTGAGGAGGAAAGGCCCTCTTCCCGGCCTGGCCCCCACACCACCCTTCTCTTTTCTCTGCCCCCTTTCTGTATCTTCTCTGTCCCCTCTCCTGTCCTTTCATTTAACTTTCGGTCCTTTTGAGTCTTTGTCCTGGGCTTCATGCATACTTCAGTGTCCTGATCCCGCCCCTTGGCCCTGCTCCCATGGCTTCCAGAAAGCAGACAGCTTCCCTTGCCCATGGCTTGCATTTTTCCCACTGCAGTGTGGTGCTTGCTGGTTACCTTTTTCTGACAGTCCTTGACAAATAGCAGGGGTCACCAGGCGATTGTGGGTTGACTGGGACAACACCGCCAGGCCAGCCTTTCTCAGTCCCCTCCTCGCTCGAATGTTCTGGGCATGTCTTCCTCAGCCCCTGGGTTGCTCCTCCTCCCCTGCCTCCCTGGGTCACTGCAGGCTCCTCTTCCTGTCCCGCCCTCTGAGCGTCTCTTCTTTCTCTGCCCCTTCTTCCGGGGGGGGAAAGCTTGTCTCTCAGTGGCTTGGCCAGCCTCATTGCCAAATTTCTCCGACATCTCCATTTCTCTGAGCAGCTCTACCTCCGGGAGTCTCTCCTACAGGGAGGGGGATTTTGGCCACCGTGAACATTTGGGAATGTCTGGAGACATTTCTGGTGGTCACAGCCAGAGGAGTGCTGCTGGCATGAGGCCGGGGATACACACGGCGCAGCCCCCACAACAGAATTACCTGGCCCCAGGTGTCAGCAGTGCCGAGGGGGAGACGTTCTTCTCTGGATGTTGAAGGCAGCCTGTGTGCAGCAAGTCACGGTCACGTTCCTCTCCTCCTGGCCTCTTCTCTATTCCCGATCTGCGCTCAGCTCATAGCCTCTTTTTTGCATATATGTTTGTTGAATTGTGGTGAGTTACACAAAATCTAAAATGTACCCTCTGAACTGTTACTTCGTGAACGCTCCAGTAGTATTAAACCTTGTGCAGCCAATCTCCAGAGCTCTGTCACCTTGTAAAACTGAAACTCCATACCCATTAAACAACAAACCCCACGCTCTGCGCTCTCTGCCCCTGGCAGCCGTTATTCTACTGCCTGTTTCTGTGAATTTGACTCCCTTGGAGGCTTCCTCTCCTCACACTAGTGGAATCACATGGTATCTGTCTCTTTGTGAATGGCTTACTGTACTTAGCATAGTGTGCTCGAGGCCTGTCCATGCAGCCTGTGTCAGAATTCGCCTCTCGTTTAAGGCTGCTTAATACTCTTTCGGATGGATACACCACATTTTGTTTATTCATTCATCCATTGAAGGGCCACTTCAGTTGCTTCTGCCTTTTGGCTATTGTGGATAGTGCTGCCGTGAACATGAGTGTACAAATAATCTTTTCGGGAGGCGCCTGGGGGCTCAGTCAGTTGAGCGTCTGACTTCAGCTCAGGTCATGATCTCTCGGTTCGTGGGTTCGAGCCCTGTGTCGGGCTCTGTGCTGACAGCTAGCTCAGAGCCTGGAGCCTGCTTCAAATTCTAGGTCTCCCTCTCTCTCTGCCCCTCCCCAACTTGTGCTCTGTCTCTGTCTCAAAAAATAAACTATATTAAAATTTTTTTTTAAATCTCTTCGGGACAGTGCTTTCAATTCCCAGGAATCTTAACTGCTGGATCATGTGGTGGTGTGGTCTGTATGGAGCTGTAGTGTGGTCTGGCATGTAGTATGGTAGTACAGGTAAAGGAATTGCCATACTGGTCTCCACAGCGGCCCTCACGTCACATTCCCACCAGCAGTGCACGAGAGCGCCAGTGTGTCCTCATCAGAACCAACACTGTTGTTTTCCCTGACGGGTGCAAGGTGGTATCTCACCGTGTTGCTTTGCATTTCCCTAATAGTACGGACGTTAAGCACCTTTTCTCTCTCTCTTATTTTTTTAAGGTAAATTCTTAAATTTGTGTTAACTGCCCACTGTGCTTTCCCAGTATGTAAAATATTGGACAGGTTAGCTAAAAAGGACAGAATGCAGCAAAAGGCAGCGTTTGCTTTTCACATCTCCAGTCATCGTCCCTGACGGTCAGAAGAGCGGTCTGTCAGCTCTTCACAGCTGCCATCAGCATATTCTCTGGCCGTGTCCTTCGTGTGTCTGCCCTTGGGGCAGTGCACAGCTACACATCCCAGGGAGCTGCGCTGAGGCCGAGCGCAGCCTCCTGAGACCTGGGGTCGGGGAGAGAAGGGGCTGCTTGACTCCTTTCATACGCTTTTTTGACCCGATGAAGTTAAAAATGTTGCAGATGCCCTGAAGAGCAGTTTGAGACCACACGATGATGAGTTTGTGGAAAACTAAGTTCTATAGTCAAAAACACAGTAATTGCTTCTTTGGGGGAGTTTTTCCCCCAAAGGTACCTCAATCAGGAGGGTGCAGATTTTGAGGAGTTGTGCCTGTAGGTGTTGTTTTATGCCGTGTTGCAGAGAGCTGTCGTTTTTGAGAATGCATTTGCATCTCTGCTTGTGCTGTTGACTGTTCGTCTACCTTTTTTGCAGAAACGTCTGTTGAAGTTCTTTGCCTGTTGTTTAATCGGATTGTTTTTGTTATGAGTCCTTTATGTACTCGGGAGTGCACAGCCTTTTCATTCCCCAGCATCTCTACTCACAGTTCCTTGGTTCTTTCCTTTCCCCCAAACCAGATCATCCAGCATCGCTCCTGTGCTTGGTGCCAGCCAGCAACGCAGAGGGGACTAGCGTGCTCTTGTCACGTGTGCCAGCAGCTTATCCAGACTTTGGCTGGCGTTCTGTTAACTGCGTTCATCTAGCTTCTCGCTTTGTGGGTCCTTAGGCCCTGGTCATCTGCATCTCTGTTCTGCCTCATGGACTGTTTCCTGGGGACAGGGAGCAGGTCCCGTCTCTCCCGGTGGTGCTCAGGGTAGCCAGCATGTTGCTTCGTACGTGCTAGAGAGTCAGCACTTTTTGTTTGGAACTCTCTCTAGAAGAGAATGAAGCTATATTTCAAAATAATGGATTTTGTACGAACAGCTTTAAAAGCATCCCAGGTTATTTCTAGAATACATTCTGACATACATGCTCATACATTCTCAGCGTAGGATTCTTATGTCAGTGATAGATCTGTTTTGTGGTGAGGGCTCCATTTTTCCTAACTGCTCTATTCACTGGAGCCTTCTGGGTCACTTTGTGAATGCACCTGCTTCCCCATTGCCTTTGGGGTTTTTTTCCTTCAGTTTTTTTGTGTGATAGGTTTAAGAGCTTACTTTGTCATTTTCATGTGTCAGAGCTAGACTTTTTGTTTTATTTTAAGAGGGGGAGCAGAGAGAGGGAGAGACAGAATCCCATGCAGGCTCCATGCTGATAGCATGGAGTTTGACTCGGGGCTTGAACTCACGAACCGTGAGATCATGACCTGAGCCGAAATCAAGAGTCAGATGCTAAACACACTGAGCCAGCCACCCAGGCACCCTCAGAGTTGGACATGTTAAGGGTCCTCTTGATGTCTAGTTCTGGACTTGGGACTGATGCAGGCAGGTAAAGGCTTGGCTCCTGGATAGGGGACTTTTGGTGTAAGGGGGCAGGTTCTGGACGGACTGAGGTGTGAGAATGGACCCTCACAACATGCCTTTCCCCCTACCCCCCAGGGATGGGGCCTGCTGGGTCCCCGAAATGAGCTGTTTGATGCAGCCAAATACCGTGTGCTAGCCGATCGCTTTGGCTCTCCAGCTGACAGCTGGTGGCGCCCAGAACCCACCATGCCACCTACTTCCTGGAGGCAGCTGAATCCTGAGAGCATCCGGCCAGGGGGACCTGGGGGCCTGTCCCGCTCCTTGGGCCGGGAGGAAGAGGAGGATGAGGAGGAAGAGCTAGAAGAGGGGACCATTGATGTCACCGACTTCCTATCCATGGCCCAGCAAGACTCCCACACCCCACTCAGGGACTCGAGGTAGAGCTGGACGGGGGGATGCAGGGAAGCTGGCTGCACCTGGCATGGGGATGGTAGATGCTCCTTGGGGGCCTTCTCTGAGATGGGTGGGCCCCCGCTGCACCTCAGCCCGCGAGCCCCGTTGTTTATCGGTATGCCTGCCGTTGCTGGGGTGAGCCGTCTTGTACAGTGTGGCAGGGCTCGTGCAAACAGCAGCATGGACCCTCCGTCCAGCTCACACTTGGGCCCCTGCCCCCAGTTATCCGTTTGGGGAAACTGAGGGAGCATCAGTCATGCTGTGTATCTGAGAGGATCACAGGCTGAGCAAAGACGCCCGGCCTGTCATCTGTTCCATGCCTCCATGCTGCCTGCTGCACCACTGCGTGTCCTGGTCTCCTGGGCCTCAGAGCCTCGGGGCAAGTTGGCCTGGGAAGAGATAGAGCTTTTTCACCTAAACTTTTGGTCCTCCCAGGGGGGGTTCCTTTGAAATGACAGACGACGACAGTGCTATTAGGGCTCTGACCCAGTTTCCACTTCCTAAGAACCTTCTGGCCAAAGTGATTCAGATAGCAACGTCGTCCTCCACAGCTAAGGTAAGTTGGGTTTCTTGGAAGTGTGAGTGTGTAGGGGGAGCTGGCTTGGTTTTCCCCAGGGCCAGGTAGGAGGGAAGCTACAGGTGTGTGCCACAGTGGAGGACACCTGTACCCTCAGCCCGCACCTAGGCCAGTCAGGGGTCTGGTCCTTGGCCCGTGAAGAGTGTGAAGCAGCCGGGACGGAGTAGATGTTGGTGTCGGAGCTCCGGGCGGGCTGGTGCTGCGGGAGCCGGAGACCCAACTTTTCCAGGGTGGCTGGCAGGAGTGGGGTGTGGGTGGCGCTGTCTTGCTGAGGCATGAATTTCATCTCTGCCTGGGCTCAGGGCTTTAGTAAGCACAGCTTCTCTCCAGGGGGAAGGCCTTCACGCACCCCCAGGATGTGCCTGGTTTGGGCTTATGCCGACTGCTCATCTCACAGCTGCCACCATCCCTGTTGTCTTGGAAGGTGCTAAGAGCACACTAGGCCAGGAGGGTGGGTGGTAGCACTGCTCAGACGCTGTCTTCTGTGAAACCACAGGATGGCCAGAGAAGCCAGCCCTGGCCTGGGGAACCGCAGCCCTAGAGGGGCTTCCTCCTGCCTCTACACTGGCCCATTTCGCATGGCTGGCGTTTGGCACCTGCTAAGATGGGGGTTAATTCCACAACTGGGTTCCTTGGCATTCTGCGGATGCATTCTCTGTCTTTCCACAACCATCTCTCTTGCCTTCCATGTAGAACCTCATGCAGTTCCATACTGTGGGCACCAAGACCAAGCTGTCCACTCTCACTCTGCTTTGGCCCTGTCCTATGACCTTTGTCGCCAAAGGGCGCCGCAAAGCGGAGGCTGAGAATAAGGCAGCAGCCCTGGCCTGCAAGAAACTGAAGGTGAGTCCAGGAGGGTTCCTGGTGTGAGGCATGGGAGGTCTGAGAGCTCCCCTGCCCTTGGCGAATTGGTCCAGGTCTCCAGGAAATGAAACCGACCACACCAGGCATTTGGCCTGAGCCCAACAGTATCTGGTGTCCAAGCCTTGGTTGTCAGGGCACATGACTGCTGTTTCTAGACATTCCTCACTCTCTCAGAAGGTGCTTGGCCTGCGAGCTCAGCCTTTTCGGTGTTGTTGCCCGAAGCCGGGGGGCCGGGGGGGCGGGGGGTGGTGCCTGTTGTGGTGGATGGCAGAAAGCAGGAGGAATTGGTGTTGCGCCGAGTGGCAGACTTGGTATCTAGGGAGATCTTGGTTACCTGGGCTTTGTGGGCAAAACAAGCAATGAGACATTTATCTGGGATGGAGACTGAAGATTCATGTAACCCCAAGGTGCGCACAGTGTGGCCTCCAGCAGGCAGTTCCATCGGAGAGGCCAGCTGTGCCCAGCCGTGGGAGCCACTGCTGCTGTGCCTGCTGGAGAAGGGGGGGATCTGAGCCCACATCAGTACAGGTTTAGTTTTTTTGGGTTTTTTTAATGTTTATTTTTGAGAGACAGAGTGTGAATGGGGGAGGGGCAGAGAGAGAGGGAGACACAGGATTCGAAGCAGGCTCCGGGCTCTGAGCCGTCAGCACAGAGCCTGACATGGGGCTCAAACTCCCAAACTGTGAGATCATGACCTGAGCTGAAGTCGGATGCTTAACTGACTGAGCCACCCTGGCGCCTCAGTACAGGTTTAGTTTGCAGAGGAAGAGAGCAAGGATGCCCTGCTTTTTCTGGTCAAATACACCGTTGGTGCCTTTCTGGCTCTGGGAACCCGATTTTCGGTACAGCTGATGGTGAGAGGGAACGAGAGCCCAGAGAATAGGAGAGGGCTCAGACAGGTGCCTGTGGTTCAGGAGACCAAAGGGGCTAATTGGTGGAACTTTGCAGAGGTCTGAATTTTAACTTGACAGACACAGGTACTGAGGATCAGGAGGCTCTCGGCACGGGACAGCCCTGTCGCGGGAAGGAGCCGGCTCCCGGCCGGCAGCGGTGTTCCCGCTGGCTGGCCGCTTGACAAAGTCTACAGGTAAACTCGCAGGCCCGGGAACTTGGCAGTCTCTCCCGGAGCAAGGTGGCTGTGCTGGTCCAGGGGCTAGTTCTTTGCTCTTGAGACCTGCTGGGAGGCCACAGGAAAGGGGTCAGGCCCTGTGGGGGCAGCCTTGAAGGAGGGAGTATTGGATCTGAGCGTCAGAAGGCGAGAAGAATCCCGGTATTGTAGGTGACGGAAACCTGAGGCTAGGGGAAAAGGACTGGTTTTGCACACTCGCCTGAGGTAGTATTGGGACGCCTTGTTTCCTGTCTGATGGGGTGGCTTTGAACATGTAGGGAAATAAGAAAGTGTTTATCGAGTTGTAGGAGTAGACATTTCTAAGAAATTCCATGTACGTTTGTGTAATGGGGTCACAGGGGAACGGGTATCATGGAGACGGGTGGGGCGGCAGCCAGACCAGAAAGGTCACAGGGGAGGGGTGTGCTTTGGAGGCAGTGAACACAGAGGGTGCTCATGAGGTCATGATGGGGTCATTAAGGGCCTGGCCTGCCTAGCTGAAAGGTCCGTGTTGGGAATTCACGGAGGCAAGATTGGGCTGCTGTGGGGCCCCCGGCTGCTTGAGAACTGAGGGGTACTCCTCTTGGGCAGGTCAGGTCTTCTTTTTCTTAAATTGATTTTAACTAGTTAAATTTTGGGGCAGGGTTGAAGACTTACATTTTCCTCATTCCTAATTGCTCTCTTCTGCACAACGTCCACTGGAAAAGAGGTTGCTCTGCATGGTTCCTCTCAAGTTCCTGAGCCTCTCTGGGCCCGTTCGGAGGAGGCAGGGGCACAAATCAAGCTGTAGTGTCCCCTCTTGCAGAGTCTGGGCCTGGTGGACCGCAACAACGAGCCGCTCACCCACGCCATGTATAACCTGGCCTCCTTGCGTGAGCTGGGTGAGACCCAGCGCCGGCCATGCACCATCCAGGTGCCTGAGTCCATCCTCCGCAAGATAGAAACCTTCCTGAACCATGTAAGAGAAACTGGGGAACCCTTCCCCACCCTCTCCTCCTGCCCGCCTCCGTTGTCTTTGCACTGAAAGCCTCCACCTGCACTTGTGGGAGCGATTCCCGTTTTCCCCATGGAGGTTGGAGTGCAGGAGCACCCTTGCCCTGAGTAGCCCAGTCTTGCCGACAGGAGTCCTCAGGCAGCTGTGCACGGAGTCCCCGGGCCGGTGGGCTGGGCCATGGCATCTGGCCTGGGTGAATCGTGTGGCAGGGCTCGTGAGTGAATGAGAAAGAAGGTATCTGTCTCACCATTTTGCTTGCTTCTCCCATCCTGCAGTACCCTGTGGACAGTTCATGGATCTCCCCAGAACTCCGGCTGCAGAGTGATGACGTCTTGCCCTTGGGCAAGGACTCGGGGCCCCTGAGTGACCCTATCACGGGCAAGCCCTATGTGCCCCTGTCAGAAGCAGAGGAGGTCCGTCTGAGCCAGAACTTGCTGGAGCTGTGGCGGCGGAGAGGGCCAGTCTGGCAGGAGGCCCCCCAGCTCCCTGTGGACCCGCACCGGGACACGATCCTCAATGCCATTGAGCAGCACCCGGTGGTGGTCATATCTGGGGACACAGGCTGTGGAAAAACCACACGCATCCCCCAGCTGCTGCTGGAGCGCTACGTGACCGAGGGTCGCGGTGCCCGCTGCAACGTGATCATCACCCAGCCGCGCCGAATCTCCGCCGTGTCGGTGGCACAGCGGGTCAGCCATGAACTGGGCCCCTCTCTGCGCCGGAACGTGGGTTTCCAGGTGCGGTTGGAAAGCAAGCCCCCGGCCCGAGGCGGGGCCCTGCTCTTCTGCACCGTGGGCATCCTGCTGCGGAAGCTGCAGAGCAACCCCAGCCTCGAGGGCGTGAGCCATGTCATTGTGGACGAGGTCCACGAGCGGGACGTGAATACGGACTTCCTGCTGATTCTGCTCAAGGGCCTGCAGCGGCTCAACCCGGCCCTGCGGCTGGTGCTCATGAGTGCCACGGGCGATAACGAGCGCTTCTCCCGCTACTTTGGTGGCTGCCCTGTTATCAAGGTGCCCGGCTTCATGTACCCGGTCAAGGAGCACTACCTGGAGGACATTCTGGCCAAGCTGGGCAAGCACCAGTACCCGCACCGGCACCGGCACCACGAGGTGAGGGGACGTGCCTGCCCCAGCCTTCCCTCTGGATTCCCCTCCTCCCTGTCCCTATGGCTTGGTGGCTTAGGGTGAGTTAATGCTCCTAAGCTTGTTTCCTTGATAGAAATGGAATGATGGGGTGGGGGGGACCTTCTGGGCAAGGGTGTGGTGAGGGTTGGAGGTGACCGGTTGAGTGCCTGGGCATCACTGAGTCAGTGTGTCCTTCCCTGGGGCTGTGACTGTGGCCTCTCTTCCCCCAACCTAGTCTGAGGATGAATGTGCACTCGACTTGGACCTCGTGACAGACCTGGTTCTGCACATCGATGCCCGAGGGGAGCCAGGTGGGTGCTTTCCCCTCTGCCCCGGCCCCACCCTGACCTCCGCCTGCCCGAGAGTGACAGCTCATGCCTGCAGGGCCCCTTTACAGGTGGGATCCTCTGCTTCCTGCCTGGGTGGCAGGAGATCAAAGGAGTGCAGCAACGCCTCCAGGAGGCCCTGGGCATGCACGAGAGCAAGTACCTAATCCTGCCAGGTGAGAGCATGCATCCTGGCCCCCACACACCAGCCTCGCCCTCTGTCCTGGGGACTGACCCAACTGGGACGCAAGGAGCCTGGGTTTCTGACCAGGCTGCCCGAATTTTGTTGGCTTTTCCACTCTTACTGGGTGTACTCTTCATTGGGCCTCAATTTCATCAAAACGGGGTCAAAATCTTTGCCCTGTGCCCTCACCACAGGGAGCAGGAGCAGTGCCCATAACCAGCGTGTTCTTGCCACCCACCAGTGCACTCCAACATCCCCATGATGGACCAGAAGGCCATATTCCAGCAGCCACCAGTCGGGGTGCGCAAGATCGTCTTGGCCACCAATATCGCAGAGACCTCAATTACAGTCAATGACATTGTGCATGTGGTGGACAGCGGTCTGCACAAGGAGGAACGCTATGACCTGAAGACCAAGGTGGCACCCATATCCTACGCCTAGCCAGCCCCTGGGGGAAGAACAGGTTCCAAGGTGGCCCCCCTACCCAAATCAGCCTTGGATCTGCCATGTGTGTCTGGAGGAGGCCACACTCATGGGCTCTCAGTGTCCCTGTTGTGGGAGGGAGGGGGCATTGAGGGGTTAAGGGAGGTGAAGGCTAGACGTGGGGGAGCACTGAGGAAGGCCCTTTGGCATGTGTCACCACTCACCCACCCCCTCCCCCAGGTGTCCTGCCTGGAGACTGTGTGGGTGTCACGAGCGAATGTGATCCAGCGCCGGGGCCGGGCGGGCCGCTGCCAGTCGGGCTTTGCTTACCACCTATTCCCACGGAGCCGGCTGGAGAAAATGGTCCCTTTCCAAGTGCCGGAGATTCTGCGTACGCCCCTTGAGAACCTGGTGCTACAAGCCAAAATCCACATGCCTGAGAAGACGGTGTGCCAGAGGCGGGGCTGGGCATGGGCTGGACGCGGTCAGGTGTGGGTGGGACCCAGGCTCATGGCGGGCTCTGGCCGGTGTTTGCTGTAGGCAGTGGAGTTCCTTTCCAAGGCGGTGGACAGTCCGAACATTAAGGCAGTGGACGAGGCTGTGATCTTGCTCCAGGAGATTGGTGAGCGTGGCAGGGCCAGCCGGGCGGGGTTGCAGCGTGACTCATGGGCGATTCTGATGCCGAGCTGTTGCAGGAGTGCTGGACCAGCGGGAGTACCTGACCACCCTGGGGCAGCGCCTGGCCCACATCTCCACTGACCCCCGGCTGGCCAAGGCCATAGTGCTGGCTGCCATCTTCCGCTGCCTGCACCCGCTGCTGGTGGTTGTTTCCTGCCTCACCCGGGACCCCTTCAGCAGTAGCCTGCAGAACCGGGCGGAGGTGGACAAGGTCAGACCAAGCCCTGTCCCGTGGCCCTTTCTTCCTCCTCTCCAGCCCGCCCCCACCTTCTGCCCCAAGGTGGCCACTACTGGCTCTCCCCCTGTGACCCAGCACCCCCTCGCACTCCCTCCCAGGTGAAGGCGCTGTTGAGCCATGACAGTGGCAGCGACCACCTGGCCTTCGTTCGAGCCGTGGCCGGCTGGGAGGAGGTGCTGCGCTGGCAGGACCGCAGCTCCCGGGAGAACTACCTGGAGGAGAACCTGCTCTACGCACCCAGCCTGCGCTTCATCCACGGTCAGTGGGCTTCGCCCCATCTCCAGCCCTGCCCGGCCCACCCCCGTGGCTGAGGCTCCGTGAGCGTGTTGTCCCCCAGCCTCGTGGCTTCGGGGGCTGCAGGCTAACCCGCCCCCAACTCCCCAGGACTCATCAAGCAGTTCTCAGAGAACATTTATGAGGCTTTCCTGGTGGGAAAGCCCTCGGACTGCACCCTGGCTTCTGCCCAGTGCAACGAGTACAGTGAGGAGGAGGAGCTGGTGAAGGGCGTGCTGATGGCCGGCCTCTACCCCAACCTCATCCAGGTGCTGCCTCGGGGCGGGCCCGGCGGGCCCCGGCCTCCTCGCCCATTCTTGGCTTCTTGCTCAGCCCGTCCATCTTTTTCTTCATCCTTGCAGGTGAGGCAGGGCAAGGTGACCCGGCAGGGCAAGTTCAAGCCTAACAGCGTCACATACAGGACCAAATCAGGCAACATCTTGCTGCACAAGTCGACCATTAACAGGTGGGAGGCAGGCAGGGCCAGGGAGGAGCAGCGGGCATGCTCCCCAGGAGGGCAGCCTCACCCAGCCCTGTGTTCCCCAGGGAGGCCACGCGGCTCCGGAGCCGATGGTTGACGTACTTCATGGCCGTCAAGTCCAACGGCAGTGTCTTCGTACGGGACTCCTCCCAGGTCCACCCGCTAGCCGTGCTGCTGCTGACAGATGGGGACGTCCACATACGTGGTGGGTGCTGGCACCCCACCCCCACCCCCAACCCCGTTGCGGCTCGGGCCAGTCTGTATCCACCAGGACCTGGACTCATCTCGGCTCTCTGCCGCTTCCTCCCTCCCCCCAGATGATGGGCGCCGGGCCACCATCTCGCTGAGTGACAGTGACCTTCTGAGGCTGGAGGGGGACTCTCGCACCGTGCGGCTGCTGAGGGAGCTGCGCCGGGCCCTGGGCCGCATGGTGGAGCGGAGCCTGCGCAGCGAGCTGGCCGCGCTTCCGCCCGGCGTCCAACAGGAGCACGGGCAGCTGCTTGCCCTGCTGGCAGAGCTGCTGCGAGGACCCTGTGGCAGCTTTGATGTGCGCAAGACGGCCGACGACTGAGCCCCGTGTCTGCTGGGGCTGTGTACAGAGTGCAAATGTTTATTTAAAATAAAGTTCTATTTATCCCTTGTGAGCATCGCTCTCCGCTGGGGGCTCCTCTCAGGGCCCCAGCATCCTGCGCTGCCTTGCTATGGTTCCCAAACTACTTATTGAGGCCCAAGGTCACTGGGGAAGGGAGGGGCTTAATAGGTATGGGGCTTGCGTCGCAGGGGCCGCCCAGTCCTGCGGCTGCTCCCATGCCCATGTGGCAGGCAGCCTATTGGCGCTGTCCCTGCCCTTGCAAGCTTGGGATGGCAGGTGTTGAGCATGAATTCACCCAGGTCTCCCTATCTGGGCCAGTGGTACGTGCACAACACGTGTCCTCATGGCATCTGGCTGCCACCTCCCAGCCCCAAGCAGAATTGGGGGAGAAGTTCCATGTGCAGCTTAAGGGCACTTGAACCTTACTTAACCCTCAAGGGGCCTTGGGTCATGTGGCAGCCCTGCCACAAGCTAAGACTTATCCTTGGTCACATCCACAAATTCACAGGTGAGAGGCTATGGCTGTCAAGACTGCATGGTACACATCAGTCTTCTGATGTGAGGCGACGGCCTAGTGGAGGCCAACCAGCACGTACAGAAGATACAGGGCCCGCACGGTGGGACATCACGAGCTTTATTTACTTTTGAAATCGGTACAACAGAATCACAGATTGACACGGGCAATGGCTGAGCCATAAGCAAACCGGAAGTACAGAAACGTACCCCCAAACGGCTGCAGGCAGTACACAGCGCACAGGAGCGTCTGGTCCCCAACTGTCAGGGCAGCCTTCTCAGCTTCTCTGGCTTGGGGGACCCTTCAGGGGAGCTGGTTGGACAAGCCCACCCCTCAGAAAAACCACCACTCCAGCCCACAAGGAGAGTGCTCTGCTAGGGTCACCTCTCCCACCTCTACCCTTGGACCCGGAGCCAGTTGTCAACCTCAACATCCATGTGGGCCTGGGGCTAACACGAGGAGGGCACAGGTACCTTCAGGCCCTGCACTACTGCTTCATCTGCTGCTTTCTCCTGCTGACAAAACATGGGTGCCCTGATGTCCTTGGCACAAAGCGTTCTTCAGTCTTTGGCTCGGGGAACACGTTCTCCACCAGCCCCACAGTTATGTGCTTGGGGAGCTGGGGATGTGGCATCAAATCTCCCCAAGGAAAATGCAACCTCAGAAGTGGGAGAACCCGCTGGCCCTGAGGCCCTCCCTCTATATGGAGATCAAATCTGAAACTAAGTCAAGAGCCCCTACCTTCTCAGCTCCAAGCGTCACTGGGAGCGGCAGCGGGAGGATGAGGGGCCGAGTCTGTGGCCACCTCCTCAGGGGCAAGTCTGCACTGCAGAAAATGCTCTTCCGGAGGAGAAGCCCTGGGAAACTCCCGGCCATTTCACTACAAACTGTTATATTTTAATCCTTTATTAGAAACCATGCAAACTTTAATACAAAAAAAAAATACAAGTGCAATAAGAATCTTCGTGTCAATACAATTCCCGGGATTTCTCATCATTGCAGCCATCCCAAGACCGGCCCTGGCTGGGACACCCCTCCACAGGCTGGCCTCGCCTCTCCCCACTCTAGTCAGACAGCTGTAAGGGTAGGGAGGTGGCCTGTCTCACGCTTTTATTTTTTAATTTCCATACCTGATTCCCCATCCACATGAGTTCTGGACATCTGGGGGTCCCCAGTGACTGAGGGCTCTAGTGTCATAGGCCTGCAAGCCTGGAGGATTTTGACCTCCATGGCCCTTCCCTGTTTCTCTAGCCCTGACCTTGCATCTCCCACGAGATCCCAGGGAATGAGACAGACAGAGATGCCAAAACCAGCCTCTTGGTTAGAAAAGAAAAGCAGCATACACACAAAATACCAGAACAACCAGTCCCCACTCTGACCAGCCCCCAGTGTGCCCTGTGCTCACCAGGCCACAGCCCCTGCATCCCCCCTGCCCTGCCCACTCTTCTCTGGGGCCCCAAGCTGCCCAGGCCAAGGCAGCCCCTGATGCCTGACCTCCCGGCTGGAGGCTTAAGGATCTCCCCTCCCTATTTCCTTTAACACCTACTGAGAACTTCCATTTACACATGGCTTCAACCTGCAAAACTCCTACCAGTTTTTACGTTATTAAAAAAAAAAAAAAGGATAAAACAAGAGAAAGGGAAGTGTGGCAGCAGCTAGGCAGGTACGGGAAGCAGCGGGGACAGGCAGAACCAACCCCTAACTAGCTTGGGGCAGGGCAGCAAGAGGCACCTGGCCCCACCTGCATGGTGGGCATCACTGTGGGGTCGAGGGGAGAGGCGGCGGCTTAGAGGGCTTCAGGGGACGCAGGCAGCACCCTGCCACCACGCGGCCATCCACTTCCACTCTTCCCTCCAGGTGGAGCCAGCGAGGAGGGCAGGCATGTCAGTTTCTCTTGGGTTTGGTCCGGAAAACCCAAAGACAAGGTTGGAGTCTGGATCCCCCTCCTAGATCCCACGAGATCCCAAGTGAGCCTTCCCACCACCTCCCAACCTCATCTGCAGAGCAGTGCGCAATGGTGGGACAGGAACGAAGCAAAGAGCTGGGCCCAGTGCAGGGACTGGAGGAGGTCTTGGGGGGCAGGCCTGCTGCTGCCCTGGGGAAGCAAGGCAGGGGGAAGGGGTGGGGGCCCAGAGGACTGCCCAGCACCCAAGCTGTGTAGGGTCTATAGAGCAGCCCGGGTGAGGAAGCCTAGGGCCCGGGTGCCTGAGGTGGGGCCGCCAGGGAAGTAGGGGGGACGGGAGACAATGTCAGCCCCGTGGTCGGTGCGAGCCCTGGCGTTTGCCCGGAACGTCAGCCTGTAGGTCTCAATCTGCAGTAACACGGGAGGAGGGGAGGGAGGGGGGAACAAGGGACACAAGAGGGGGAACACGGGACGGAAGACGAGACCAGAATGTCATCATTAGATGCCTGGAAAATAAAAGGTTGCTTGGTTAAAATTTAGGCCACACACTAGTCAAAAAAAAAAGGAGTTTCAATTCACAGCCAGTGGCAGGGCCCCCGGCTGGCCCTCAGGCCAAGCCCAGCCACTTACTTGTCTCCTGGATCTGGCTGTCCAAGGTCTGGGCCTCCCTTTGGTCACCACCCCCTGCCAGGGTGGGGTGGCCACTGAGGCCACTGGCTGAAGTGGGGGCGCCAGCTTCGGGCGCTGCCTCAGGGCTGGCCGGCTCCTCCCCAGCGGGGGGGCCCGGACACGGAGGGGCCTCGCTGCCACCGCCCTCAGTCTACAATGAAACAGTGGGGGAGACAGTGCAGGGTCAGTCGGGGAGGAGGTGGGATGGGTGATGGTGGGTTTCACACACAGCCCCGCCCTGCCCCTGCCCCTGCCCCCCACTGGATTTAGAACAGTCATCTGGAGACTCGACACGTACCCCCCACCCCTCCCGTGCTGGGGAGAGGACCCCTGGCTTAGGCAGCCGGTGTAGGGTAAGAACACAGCCCCGGACCCGGCGTGCAGCCTGGCTAGTGACTTCCCTGGGGGCTCTTCTGTGAGGGGCACAGTTTCCCCCAGTCTTTCTGAGGGAAAGGTGCAGGTTTCTCAAGAAGGTGGACACCAAACAGCCATTATGTCTGACCGCTGGCGGAAACCCTGGGGACGGTATCTAGACTGGGTCTGGAATCGGTGGGAAAGCAGGGGTGCTGCAGGCCAGTTAGGGAGCTCTAGGAGTTGGGAGTCAGTTCCCAAAGGGTGCGGCTCGCCACCTCCGACCCGATGAGTCCCAGACCATACCTGCCACAGAGCGCGTGCTTATGGGGCTCTCTTGGGAACTCATGGGACAGCCCGGCCCATTCATCCACCCATCCCCAGACCCCAAGACCTCTTCTGTGTGGGACACTCTTCTGGGACACAGGGTGGGGAGGAAAGGGTCCAAAGAGGGGTGCCCCAGGGAGACTCCAGGGCCTGCAGGGCTTCATAAGAGGAGGGTGGGGTAGACAGAAGGGTGAAGGCCAATGGTAGGCCACCTGAGCCCTGGAATACCCCAAAGGTGGCAACGGAAGACTTTATAGTGTTTTCTAATCAGCAGAGTGAAGGAGAAAGGCCTCTGTATTACAAAAACAATTCCAGAAATAATTAAGGGAGATGATGTGAATAAAGAAAAGAACACAAGAAGTGGGGTCAGAGAGGCTCAGGTGTACACCCTGGTCTGCACATTACTTGCCATGTGGCTTGGGACTAGCAACTACACCTGAATTAGAGCTCCCCCCACCACCCTCTCTGAGGACAGACGGGCAAGTGGCTCCTCAGTGGTATGGAGGCACGAACTGAGACCCTGTGACAAAGCCAGGACCCCACACATTCACAGAAGCCAATCAGGCCTTGAACCGGAGCACTGACGGAAGAGGGGACAGAGGCTGGGCTGGGCATCGGATGCAAGAGCAAAGGCCCCGCACTGCTGCTCTGGTGCCCTCTCCCTCGCTCAACTTTCCCTGAGCAACTGCAGCTGTGGTCATGCTCGGAAGCCTGCAAGGTGCCACCCTGTGTCGCCCCAACTGCCCAACAACATGGAGAGAAGGACAGACAGCATCTTGGCACACAAAGTGTCTCACAGTGCTATGGAAGGAGGAGGGGAGGAAAGAAGGGAGGGAGGACGGGAGGGAGGGGAGGGAAGAGAGGCCCAGCCAGCCCCGAGGATGTGAGTCCTGCCCACCTGAGCCCTGGCCATGGCAATCCTCCAGAGGCAGGTGTCACCAGGAGCTGCAAATGTGCTACCCTGCTCCCAGGACCAGAATGGAGCCTGGCATGGAGCCTGGACCCACACCCCCTCTCATGAGGTAGCTGGGGAGAACCATGCCTTGTGGGGGTCCATGCCCTGGCCCACAGTCCCCTTGGAAATGGCTGAGATGAGCTCAAAAAGTGAGGAGGGCCATGCTGTCAGAGAGATTCTGTCTCCAGTCGGACAGGTGAGAGGCAGCTGGGCTGGGGCCTCTTTACCTCTCCTGCCTCACTCAGGACTGATGAAGGACACTGGGAGAACGCAATGGTGCAGGTGACATAAGAGTCCTGAAGATACTGAGGGGCGGTGACAGGCGCCCAGTACCTGGGACCCAAACTCCTGTTGCATAACCCTCCCCACCCCTCCCCAGTCATGTCCTGGTGACCCACTCACTACCTTCACAGCACCTCCTGCAGGCAGGTGGCCCACATTATCGAGGGATCCCACCTTCGCCTGGGCCTTCTCCTTGAAGTTCAACTTTTGACTTTCAATCTTGACATCTCCTCCACCTGGTACCAAAATAGAACCGGTCACACAGGCAAAGCCAGGCAGCTGTAGCAGGAGCCCTCGCTGGGTCAAGGACTGGCCATGTGCCCAAGACAGAAATGGGGAACATGGGGCCTGCTCCCAATGGCTCCGAGCACAGAGGAGGAAAGAACAGTGGACATGCTTGTCAAACAGGGCTAGTCTTCTCAAAGCCGGGCTGACAGTCTGCATCCGGCCAGCGGGAACACCTCCACAGAGAAGAAAGGCACCCTCAGCCCCACCGCAGGCCCGCAGCACAGCCTCCGGCCACGCCTCTAAAGGTGCCGAGATGGTGTCTGCTTCGGGTTCTCTAGGCAAGGTCACAGCCCCCTGACGGAGTGGCTCAGGGCACCCGGCTTCCTTGCAGCGGCGAACACCCTGCCCGTCAGGTCAGGACCTTGTTTTATAGCAGCCAGAGCTGGTGCTGGACAAGAGGGAGGATGGAAGTGGGGTCTGCTGCGTGAGTGACACTGTAGTGAAGAGAAGGCAAGTAGAAAGAGGCTTCTCTGTAGTGGAGAAAGAGGAGGAGAGGCGGGAAGGGTCCCGGCACCGAGCCGAGAAAGGACCAGCCCCGGGGCCCAGTACGCACAGGTGGCTGGGGAGGGAAGGTGGCCTGCACACAAGGGCAAGGATGGCTTGGAGCTCATGGCCACAGGGTGTGGGGCCACACTGCTCGCACAGGCCCACCCCTCTGGAGGCCTGTCTCCTCAAGTGGCCCCTGGTGCCTGACCTCTGAGGAGCCAGCTCTGCCAGCCACGCACCTGCCGCTGCAGCGGAGGTGCTCTAGCCCAGGTCTGCTGTTGCCTGGAACCAGGACACACAGGCCGCTAGGGTGGCAGGTGAGGCGGGGGCACACGGCCCCAGCAGCAAGACCCTCACCAAGGCCTGGGCAGCACTGCCCAACAATTCTGTCCTGCGGGAGCTTGTGGCTAGTGCCCCACTGTCTGGGAATACCCAGCACGCCGAATCCAATGGCTCCCGGCACTCACAGAGGTACGGACGGTGGCCTTTACCACCCGTTCCTCTTAGGATGCGCCTAAGAGGTTAGCACCCGGGTCCCCCTCCCCAACAGGCACTGAACTGCATGGCTTCTGCTGCTGTCTCCTGGGCAGGGGTGGTGGTTCCAGGAATCTTTACAGAATGACAAAAGCACAGGGGGCAGACCCAGCACAGGCTTGGCCCAGGCACTCTGGGGGAAGTAGGGGACAGCACTCACCAGGTTTGTGCTTGATGTTAGCCTTGGACCCACACTTAGAGGAGACCTTAGAGATGTCCACCTTCTTATTCTGAATCTGAACCTGAGAAATAAACCACAAAACATTACTGCCTCAGAGAGAGAGTGTATTTCAGGGCCAAATCCGTGTTCCTTTTATAATCTCCATGTTCAAGTTTCTAAGTTTCTTCTCTCCCTGTGTAAGGTCGTACCTCAGGGTGTTCAAGGTCAGGCTCACCTCCCCAAGTGCTTAAAAGAGCCCTTCATCCATCCTGCCGCCCCTGCAAGCTTCTGAACTCAACTCCTGCCAGACCCATCTCCCATGTGCTCCACAGCATCCCCCGCCCCGTCTGGCCACCTGCCAGGCAGCTCTTCTCCTGTTTCTCTGGACCCCCATCTCCTGAAGTGTCCTTTTCTTCCACCTGAAATCTCATCCATCAAATCCTGGCCCAGAGAGAACCTGGAACGCTGCTTTGGTGTTTTCCTCTTAGTTCGTTTCAGTGCATTTTCCCCTCCGTGGCTGACAGCACAGATTTCTACGTATGTGTCTATGATTTGTATTCCTGCTTAATTCACATTACAAGCATCTTCCCCAAAAAAGTTGGGAAATGTTAAGAAGGGGCCACATTAATAATCCACTCTGTAAGATCTTATATAAACCTAACCTATGCCTGATACGGAACATTTATGGTTTGTTCGTTTTTTTTCCTAATTTTTCACTATTAAAACCACAGCAGCAATAAAGATCTTTGTGAACAGAAGTCATGGCAATTCTGATGACCTCTCAAGCAAGATCCCCAGAACTTCAGTTATCGGGTCAAATGTTTGGGCTGTTTTAAGGTTCTTGAAGCATGAGGCTGGTTTTGTGACAGAAATGTGACAATGGATACCCAGCAGAGAGCTTGTGTGTTTGTGTCCACACCCGCCCAGCCCTGGGTATTCCCACTAAAAACATAACAGTGCTCTTCCTGTGTGGGGCTGAAGGTGATTTCTGAAAATAGTTCGCTATTTACTTGACTCAGAAAACCCTACAAAATCACACAACAGGTTCAACTCTTTGTGTTCACTTTAAGAACACACGTGAAACACTGCCCAGGCCATCAAGAATGCACATATCTGAAATGCCACAAAGTATCTGAATGATGTCACTTTGCAGAAGCAACGTGTGCCAGAAGTGCCATTTTGTGGCAACAACAATGGAAGCGGTGGTGTGCCCAGGCCTAACAGAGGGGTTGAACACATCGTCAGTGGCCCAAAGAGAGTGCGTAATTTTTACTGCACACACTTACAAACGCAGAGTACTGCTGAACTTAGGTTCTCTGGTCACTGAGCACATCCGAGTGGACAAAGCCCCCAAGCTGCAGCATAGAACTTACAGGGCTCGTGGTCAGATTGCCACAGTGAAGAGCAAATTACTCCTAAACCAGAAGAGGAAGTTGCACAGGAAAAAAAAAAAAAAAGATATCCCAGAAGAGACTGAAGGAACATAAATTTACAGCCCGGGAGTAAATTCTGCATAAAATAAATGCAAAAAGAAGTTAAAAGAAAACCCACCATCAACAAAATTCTGCTCATTTATACATGAAAGAGGCCCAGGTTTGGTTGCTCTGCTCGTTATTATGGGTGAGCATTCGCACCACGTGCCCACACAGGGGTGTTTGCTGGGCCCACCTGGCAGCCTGAGCCCTGTCTGCAGCGACCGTGCAGGACTCCAGGCCCCACAAGGCCTTTCACAGATCTGGCGTTCTGTCCACATTTGGTGAGCAATCAAAAGGATGAATGGCCTTTTATCCAAATGAATCCTGCTGGGGTTGGAGACTGTCCTCTCTACTTGGCCCTACTTTTAAGGTGGCCCTGACAGCAGGTGTCACACCTTTCTGGTGGGGTTTCGTCACAATGCCATTCAATGGCTACCTTCTAGGACCCTGTCTTCCTTTCTCGAGTGTCTGCACTGCAAGAGGATACACGTGATGTCTGCTGCATGGTTCTATGTGCATGCACAGCCCAGGGCCTGGCACAGACTGACTTCCCGTAATCATCAGCCTGCCTGAGCAAGCCCACTGCATTCTCCTCCCCAACCTGCAAAGCTTCGGTCAAAGGTCACCTTCTTCATAGGCTCTAGCTCCACTCCACCTCCTCTTCACGCCACCCTCTGCGGGGATGTCAGCATTAGTGGGACACTAACTGCTTCCGTGTTCGGTAGCCATTTACAAAGCACCTATCATCTCACACAAACGGCCTCCACCCGGTCTCACATTTCCAACAAGGCCGCAGTTCTCTCCAAACAGGAACGCAGGACAGCACTTTCCCCAACCAAACATCTGCCAGCTACTGAGACCAAGACAACACATGGCCTGCACCAACGGCGGCAAGCTCATCTTGTGCCATCCTTGAGACACCTGGGAGGGCTGCCAGGGGTCACCCGCCAAGGTCTGGAGCCCACACATTTCCTGAGACTATTCTGCAACTGAAGTCACTGCTTCTCTACGTCCTGCCTGGCTCTTGGGTAAAGAACAGCTGATGAGGGGGAGATTCTGCTTTGCAGATGCATCCCAGCCAGTAAGTGAAGACAGAGTGGGAGAATTCGAGTCTTACCACAGTACACCCCTACTCAGCCTGTGGGCATAGGCACTGGCCATGAGAGAGAGACAGACAGACACAGACAGACAGACATACATAGACCAGACAATGAAACATGATATGCCTCCTGACAAAAATACCACCACTACCTACAAGAGTTTTGCAAAAAGCTGGGGGAAAAGAAAATCAAACCTGAATCAATTTAAAGGGTATCGAGGGACAAAGGAGTATATTAGATCAAACCACGGGGATATAATCAGCAGAATCCAGATTCTAGGACAAACCATTTGGTTTACTCATTTACAAAATGCTGCTACAAGCAAAAACTGAAGGGAGCCTGTAGAGTAAAAGAAACCTAAGGTTATAAGAGATGAAAGACACATCAACCAACCATAACTTATGGGCCCTACTTATATCCTGATTAAAATACGCAAACGTATTTAGCAATGTCAGTAGGGGTGTTACACACACATGTACATTACAGAGTTATTTTAAGTTTATAAATGGAATATTTACAGATGAATGATGTATCTAGGATGGCTTCAAAATAATCAGGGTGGAAATGCACAGAAGATAAGATTTGCCACAAGGAGTGGTGCCTGGCTGGCTCAGTCAGTGGAGCCTGTGTGTGACTCTTGATTTCTGGGTTGTGAATTCAAGTCCCACCTTGGGTATAGAAATCACTCAGAATAAATAAATAAAATAAAAATAAAAGATTGGCCACAAGGATATTAAATGAAGCTGGGCACATTGGATATTTTTCCACTTTTGTATGTATTTGAAAAACCCTTATAATTAAACGTTTTAAAAAGTCAAACTGTGTCCCCCTCACTTGACCCCCCCACCTCTGAGACGTCGCTCTGCCTCCTGAGGCTGGCATGCAGAGAATCTGCAGTAACTGCCAAACAACCCTCTCCGATGCACCCCTGCCCCCACCCCACCACTCGCCTCCACGTGCTGCTTCTCTGGACTATGACGTGTGTTTCTCAAGTTCCCTGGCAAAGCCTGACAGCCGGCAGAAGCCATGCCCGTCCCTGGTCCTCTCGCGACACCCCAATCCCGGCAAACCGGGCACCTCGCTCCGGCCATTTCCGCAACCCGCCCCACCGGCCCATGAGGACCCGTAGCCTATTGCGGCCTGCGGTGCGTGCTGTGGAGATGGCACTGCCCCCAGGTCTCAGAACCCATGATGCGCACATATTCTCCCTCAGGGGAAGGAATGGAAGAAAAAATTTTAAACTGGGGGAAAATCAGCTACATCCCCCGCCCTGATGTCCTCCTGGCTCTCAACAGGGACATTTGTACGTACACAGGGGTGCTGGGCAGCACTACCTGGGAACCCGCTCCAGCCTCTCCTCTAGGTGGTAACTTCAGAACCTCCACACAGGAGGGGATGGGGTCTGTGGGTGACATGTGACGCTGTTCCGCCCTAGCCAGCTGGCCCGCTCTTTCCCAGCTGTGTGTTTATCTGTGGTGGCTTTGCCGAGGGGCTGAGGGAAGCGAGTCGGTGCCTCAGGCAAGGCTCTTTACCCTCATCTCCCTACCCGGAGACGCTGCTCACAGGCAGGCTCACATTAGGATGTGAGGCTGTATAAGGAGGACTCCTATGATAAAATGCATAAAAAAAATCTTGTTGGAAGTCACATGTAGGCAGTGTGCCAAGACTGTGATGGATAAATGGTGTCTGTTTTGGGGGGCCCAGGGACTCAGTCTATTAAGCGTCCACCTCTTGGTTTATGCTCAGGTCATGATCTGATGGTTTGGGAGATAGAGCCCTGTGTTGGGCTCTGTGTGGATGGTGTGGAGCCTGCTTGGGATTCTCTTTCTCCCTCTCTCTCAAAACAAACTTTGAAAAAAACCCAGATGTCTATTTTCCTAGCTTGTACATACAACTGCACATCATATCTAAACGCATTTCTGGGTCACACACGCAATGACCAATTCCTTCAGAGTCTCTGCTCCCCTCCTGTTCTCATCTAGGCCAAAAGCCTGAAAGAAAGGCCAAAGCCGGTGCCGAGCTGGGGCCCTCATAAGCTGGATCTTTATCACCTTAACCAGATACTGTCTTTAAATGCTTCACCCACTTCAGCTCATCGCACGCCAGGCCGGCCAGCGTCTGCCCATCTACCAGGCTGGCCGAGTACACCCCACCTGCATGTCAAGGGTACATTTCCTGCCCATGTTAGATTAGAAGTGGGCAGGATTAGTTAGATTAGTTAAGTGACTGGGATGGAGGTGTGAGTGGGGGCCTTGTGTGGGCAAAGACAGGGCTGCCCTGAGGCTGATTCCTCACAACAGGACAGCAGGGTAGGGGGAGTGTTTGTAGGCACAGACACGATGGCATGGCCACTGAGGGGACAAGAGGGACAGGGCCTGAAAATGAAAAGGGTGAGCAGAGCAGGACTCAGTCCAGTTCAGGACAGTAAGGAGAAGGAACTGAATGGAGCCCAGAGAGAGCAGGATGGGCTCTGGGGTGGGGAGAGAAGCAGGGGAGAAGCCATGAAGGCAGAGAGGCTGCATGTGGTGGCCCTGTAACACACTTTGGTGCATGCTGGGGTCCCACCTGCCTGCACACTGTCACAGAAACACGTGGAAGGTGAACAGGGTGTTCTCTAACGTTAGACCAGGGTGTGTTAGCTGGAGTCACCATGTCCCTAACACGAAGTGTAGGGCTGGCACAGAAAGGCAGCATGATAAAAGGCTGTCCGGATGGAAGGAGGAAGGGGACAAAAAGAAAAGGAGGGGCTGAGGGAGTAAGAGGAAGAAGAACTCAGAAGAGGGGAAAGTGGGGGACAAAGAGCAGAAGGGAAAAACAAGTGAAAAGAAGCCAAGTGGGCATCACTGGGGTGTTGGTTACGGGTTCCCCAGAAACAGCCAGTCCTAACACACTGGAACACTGAGGCCTCCCCTCACTTGGCTGGCCTGTGTCTGGAAGAAAGCCCCGGGCCAGGCTGCTGTGGTCCTGGGAGCACGAGTGGCCCTCTCCCCGGTGCCCCACAGGGCTACAGCTCAGATGTCAGCTGTCCCGAGCTTATACTTACATTACCACCTCCAGGGACATGCTTAATATTGTCCTTAGAACCACACTTGGACTGAATATGGCTGTAGCTCACTTTTTTGGAGACTATCTGGACCTGGAGTGTTAGAGAACAGAAAAAAAAAAAACACAACACAAAGGGAGAGGGCTGGTTAGAACCAAAACAGGGCAGGCAGTGAGTCCACACGTGATTACAATGACCGACACAGAGTGCTGTGCTGTTACAAGTCCGCCCCCACCTGCAGCAGAGCAGCTGTGG
>NC_043711.1:16953832-17127650 GCF_006229205.1 Suricata suricatta
CCCTGAAGAGCTGAGGGACAGCGTCCCAGGACTACCCTCTGCAAGGATCCTGCTCATCTGGACTGGTCTTTACTGAAGCTTGGCACTTGTCTTAAATCTGAGGCTGGGAACTGCGGCAACCAGACCCACTCTGGGATGCAATGGCTGCTCGAAGAAGTGCTGGACAGCTGGCTCATAGGGCACAGATCTGATGCTAACAGGAAAGAAGGGACATCCTAGCTCAGACATAAATGGGGAGAGGCCAGAGGCCACTGGAGCTGCCATGCAGAATCCAACGCCAGGGGGAGCGCAGGCCTCAGCCTTGGCAACTCCACACTCTGCGTCTCGGGGCTCGAGAAAGCACAGGACCAGAGTGAGCTTCTGGTCTACATTTTTTTTCAACTCAAGGGTTAAACACCTCTTCCATCCTCCAGATGCCCAGTCCTGTGCCCTGTGAGTTTCATACGCAGAGAACACTGGCTCCAAGCAGGGCTGCAATGATGCACAGGCACACTGTCGTGTTTATGAATGGCTCCCTCTGGAATGCAGCCACACAAAGGCCCAGGCTCCAAGGGCTGGAACAAAGAATTCTTTCTGAGCCTTCCCAAGGAGAAACAGTTGCCAGCTTCCTTCCTGCCTTTGCTTCAGAGCCTTCACAAATGAAGCAGGCCTCAAGCTGAAGAGTTTTCCACTGAACAGAGAAATCCACCCTGAGAAATTCCAGCCCAAACACCTCACTGCTCCATGCCTTCTTTACAATGTCAGTGAAGAACTGGTTAGTAAACCGCTTCCCAGTGAAACCCTGCTCTGAACCAGAGACCTCCAGGACCTCCAGGAGTCACCAGGAAGCCTCACCGAAGATACAAATCCCTTGGACTGAGACTGTCCATCCTGGTCCCTAAGGGCTGGAGGTTACGGCTTCTCTGCACTCCCTGCATGGAGAGATGATCTACCTGCCACAGCCAAGGGAAGAAGGTTCGCACAGCAGGCAGGAGGGGCCTGCTTCCTCGGCATGGAGGCAAGAGGAAAGAGCCTTGAGTTCCTGCTTACCTGTGTCCTGTAGGTGGTGTGCAATGCCTAGGCTGAGTGGGTTTCCAGTGGGAATGAGCACCCAAACTTTCAGTGAGGAGGGGACTTGGGGAACCAGGGCAAACAAAGCCATCTCCATACCTAGTATGTTATGAAAGGGCCGTTCTAGCTCAGTTATAAGCACTGGGGCTCCGGGGTTCCAGGTGCTGCACAGTAACCAACCCCTGTCTCACTGAGAAGAACCTGAGTGCAGGGTGGGTGTTTGCACACAAAGCGGGTAAGTTTCACATCAAGGTCAGCGTGAAGGAAGTGACTGAACGTTTTTGGATCCATTTTATCCAGCTGAATAAATATTGTCATAGCATAATGGGCTCCCAAATCTGTTAACTGTCAGGGCTAATACAAAACTTTTTCCTGATAGCTGAGTCATGAAGCAGAGAGGAGGGAATGCACGGGCAAAGTAGAAACTGGTTAAGGACAAGAAAAAAGTGCAATAGAAGGGAAAGTGACTCAGGCTGGAAGAAACAGTTTATCATCTTTCACCTTCAAGAGGTAAAAGTCTAAATAAAACTCACTTTCCCAGCAGGTGGTTTCTGCGCACTCGCAATTGGACCGGCTGTTTTAGTGACTGCATTGGGTTCAGGCTTTCGAGCTGTAGCAGCTGCCTCTGTTTTTTTCTCTATTTTGGCCTGGATGGAGATAAAGGGAGGGCAAATTTCAAACCAAGAGGATAAGAGCCCAAATGCCAAGAAGGGAAGAAAGCTGTAGGGGACTCAAATCCAGGACAGGCCACCACGCAGAAGCAGGTCACCCTTGCTCCTAGGAAAAAACGGTTTCCCAAGGCAGACCAGCCAGAGGGAGGAGCTGCAGACCAAAGTCTTGAGACTCAAGGAAGAGATCAAGATACCATTCACGGATAGAAGGCGGGAAGGAGGGCTAAGTTAGTGATCTCTCTTCTGAGTGTGTGTTTTCCGGTTACAGTGCTCTCCCACTCAAATGTCCTTGCCCCAAGCAAGCTGCTGTCGTCACAGGAGGCACTACTGATGATGGGAAGTGTCACACACTCAGGTATGTTGGAACAGAAAATAACTAGATCACCAGGCAGAGTCACTCAATTCCCCACCAAGACCTCCTGCAATTTTTGCCCAAGAAAAGCCTAAGAGTACAGGGAGGGGGAGATGGCCACACCATCTGGGTACACCACAGCCACAGCCTCTTAGCAAAAGCAACTCTTAGGCCCTTATTCCAGACTAATCCCAGTTTCCCATTGGTGTCTCCCAACAGTACCAGGATTCTGCCTGATTCTGGGTCCTGTTCAATGTTTTAAAGGCTCTGGGTTGAAGCAATTTAAGGATCCTACCCTGAGTGGGCGGTGTGGTGTTTTAAGCACTAGAGAATCACATAGGAAATGAGAAAGTTACTGCTCCATGGACTCAAACTGGGACTTTTGCCACCACCTTTTTCTACACCAACTTGCATCCCTGCTAACAGCTGACAATTCGGCAGTGGATGTAAACAGAAAATCCTTAAGACTGAAGTGCCCTGCCCTCAACAGCACTTTCCCTTCTGATAGGAAGCACTCAGCCCTTCTGAGAGGAAAGCAGGAGGCCTGAGCGGCAAGTCACCCCGGCCACAAAGGGGCGCCCGATCCTCTCCTGCAGGTTGGGTGCTGAGGCTCACAGCCCAGGGGTGGAGAGCATAGTCAGCAGGTCTCACAGGCCTCCCCTGTTTGGTCTGTTGAGTAGAAGAACCCTTTTGCCTCCAAACAAAAATGTAAGCCTAAATCCCAAAATACACACCAGGAGCCCCCCTGACAGAGAAGGAAGAAGATAGCCTGCTGCCAGATGTGGAGCCCAGGCCAGGCTGCAAGTCCATGACACTGAATTCGACGTTATACAGCCCTTCTGCTTCGGTGGGCCCAGCGGTGGGGTGTGGCGGGGGAGGAAGCAAGGGCTAGCATGCTGAGCAGCATGAGCTCCAGGACTCACCCGGCCTCCTCCAGGCTGATGCTTCATGTTTTCTGTGGAGCCGACCTTGGAGCGGATGTTCTTCAGATCAGGGGTGGAAGCATTGGTGGAAAGGCGGCTCAGCTTCGGTGCAGAAGAGCTGGGCTTGGCCGACGTGGGCTTCTTGTCCGAGGAAGGAGTCCCAGAGGACCGAGGAGGGGTGGATGTGGGCTTGGCTCGGCTGGGGGCCACCCCTGCTGCTGGGGCTGCCCCGGGGACAGTGGTGTTCTTCTTCACCGAAGTGGTAGAGGTGCTCTTGGGGCGACTCAAGTCAGCTGCAAAGGAGGGAGAGATGACAGGGGCTCAGCGGGGAGAGAGCAAAAGGGAGCCTGGAAGCCACAGGGAGGTAGGGGTTTAAATTAGGGTCCCAGGAGGTAGGGGACGGGTGTCACCTGGTGCAGACTTCGTAGCCGTCTTCTTCATGTCTGCCGGCTTTCCCTCAGTCTTGATGGCTGCACAAACATACACTTTTTACCATTTAATGTTCAATAAAGTGACTTAGTGAATGGCTCATCCATTATAGAGATTCACTCATTCACTCAACAATTACTGAATGTCCCCTTTGGGTCATGGGCTGTGCTCATCTCTGGAACAGATTAGGCGTTAAGTCAGACAGCCAGGTAAAGACTGTGCTCTTACGGACCACACAAGGCCATGCGCTGTATCTTACTTTTTTCTACAGTCTTGACAGTGCCTTCCACGTGGCCTCGGAAGTGGGTTACCAGTACATGCCTGTGGAACTGAACAACTGACTTCCTATCACGTAAGTCCATGACCACAGTGTGCTGAGTGCTGTGAAGTTACTATGAAGGGAATAGTAATCCTACCCCAGGAATTCATGAGAATCCCTTTCATTTAAGAGCTTTCGGAATAGACATACTTGCAAACCTCAAGTGAAGATCAAGGGTCCACTTGTCAGTGTTCCCCATTGAGGATTGGTGCACAGAGACACATAGCTCTCTGTGGTGCCGGCTGGGGCAAGGCCAAGGCCCCACCTGTCTCCTCGTTGGCTCCCGTGGGAGGGAAGGGTGACAGTACTCACTGGTGGGCCTCTTGGGCACAGGCATCGGGGGGCTCCTGCTGCTTGGCCCAGCTGAGGCCGGAGTGGCAGCCGCTGTGGCTTTTGGAACGGTCTGGGTGCTCTTTGTGCCAGGCCTGAGGACTGGGGCAGACGCTGGCTTGGATGGGGAGGCCCGCTTCTCAGGAATCTTCGCCTCTGCAACAGGCTGGTAACACAGAAGTGGGAATAAGAGCCACAGGTCAAAGAGCCCCAGGAAGTCATGTTAAAGGACATCAGAAAACAGGGGCACTGTGGATTTGGCGCTTATTGGTAGGAAAATTTATACTGCTGAGATCTAAGTTCTTCAGACAAAGTGAGAAGCTGGCCATGCAGTGTGCTGGGCCAGGTGGAGTCAGGAATTTGGGGAGTCTAACTATCTCAATCCAACCTGAACCATGAGAATGAACAAACCAGACAAGTATGCCACATCACAAACAAAGCTTGCCACAGGATCCAATGTAGTTAATACATTAAATACATCAGTATTTAATGACCAATAAAAGACAAATACACATAAACACCAAAAAAAATTAAAAATTACATTTAAGCAAATTCAGTCACTCTTTGGCTAAGATGTACCCAGGGAGTGCTGAGCAGGATAGGGCTGCAAATGGAGAGAACACTGGCCTAACCAGTCAGATCCGAAACCTGAGCTCCAACCCCAGTCAGGCCCCCAACTCAGTGTGTTTCTTGACAAATCACAGAACCCTCTATGGGCTTTATTTCCTCATCTGGATAAAGGAGGTCAGGACCAGAGGATCTGTGGGGACCAGCACACAGAGATGACGAGAAGGGGGCAGGCGGAGGGTGCAGGCCTGATCACCAGAGGAGGAGAAGCACCAATGTCAGCTGTGGCTGACAGCAAAGGAGAAAATTCTCTCAAGCGTAGGTGCTTGGCATCTGGGCCACTGTTGTCCTCTTCTGTGGAGGTGGGCATGGCCTGACTATTAAGGAAGGGAAGGGATCAATTTAGCCTGATTTCTATGGGAATAGGAGAGGACACACTCTTTTTTGATAAGCAGAAGTACCAAGTTACTCAACAGAGGAGGCCAAGCCACAGACACAGCAGATCCAGCTCTTTGGCTCCAAGAGAAACGGCCACCCAGGGCGGTGTGTTGCTGAGACCAGCAGGACACTGCTTCCTAGATCAGCTTAGGAGAGCCCAGAAGTGAAGGGCTGGCATCCAGTTAAGTCTAACTTTGAAAATGCAGGGTAGTGGACACTTTACGAACGAAATCCCTTAAGTCCGGAACAGAGAGCCCTCAGGCTGGAACCAGAGGAGCCGTTCAGCGGCCGGCTCTAGTCGGAAGGTCTCTCAGGGCTCTGTGCCGGGGCTCCCCTCCGTCTGCTCAAAGCTCTTGAGTACTAGCTCAGACACTCTCAGGCCTCCTTCAGATTCTCAATATTACGACTATGATTCAGAAGAATCGAGTAGGGTCTTCTTTTGCTAGTGAAAGTAATAATGATAAAATAAGTTGGAAAAAAGGGTTATTAGGGATAGAAGACTCTTAGAAACATGACACTTCAGCTGCCAGGTGCTTGGTTTCAGCAAGCTACAGAACGAGTCTGCTTTTGTAACTGCCTTTACTCTGCTTTCTCAATTCATCTTTTCTTCTCTACCAGAATCCTAGATCTACTTGTTTTTTCTGAGTAAGTTTTTTCCCCCTTTGCTTCTATAATCTTCCTACCAAAATAAAGATAAAAACAAATTTCTTAAGACTTTAGTTTTTATCAATCTCTCCAAATATTTTTATGTTTTTTATCTAAAAAACAGAGTAGTAATTGTAATGCAGATCACTTTTTTAGATTCGTTGTGTCTCAAAATGCTGTCTAAAAGCTGTATGGCCATGAGGGGCACCTGAATGGCCCATTTAGTTAAGCATCTGACTCTTGGTTTCAGCTCAAGTCATGATTTCACAGTTGGTAAGATCAGCCCCACGTCAGGCTCTGTGCTGACAGCATGGAGCCAGCTTGTGATTCATTCCCTCTCTCTCTTCCCCTCCCCCCACTTACACCCTCTCTCTCTCTCAAAATAAGTAAACTTTAAATCAATAAATAAAAAATAAAAGCTGCAAAGCCAAGAAAGCACAGTATTGACAGAGGCCCTGAGTATTAGTGTTGGAGTCAGACCCAAGTTTAAATACTAGCTCTGCCACTTACTAGCACTAGACCTTAGGAAGGTTAATTCACTGAGCCATAAAATGAGAATATGAATATCCACATCATGAACTGTTGCGAGAGAGGACTGAAGAAATTAACAGACCTAAAGAAACCAGTACACTACACTTCATTTTTATTATTACTGCAGAGTGAAATTTCACTATATACTCCCCACCCCACCCTCCCGTCTGCCCCAGGATTTGTTGTGCCATGGCTCTAGTCATCTTCCCTCTGCTCTTCCTCTCTCTTTTTATTTTCTTAATTAAAAAAAATTTTTTTAACATTTATTTATTTTTGAGAGATAGAGAGCACAGCGGAAGATGGACAGAGAGAGAGGGAGACACGGAATCCGAAACAGGCTCCAGGGTCAGGGTTGTCTACACAGAGCCTGATGTGGGGCTTTGAGCCCACAGACTGAGATCATGACCTGGGCTGAAGTCGGATGCTTAACCAACTGAGCCACGTAGGTGCCCCTCTCTCTCTTTTTAATGTTTTTTTTTTTTAACTTAAAAAATTTATTTTGAGAGAGAGTGCAAGCATAAGACGGGCAGAGAGACAGGGAGAGAGAATCCCAAGCAGGCCCCCCACTGTCAGTGCAGAGCCCAATGCCAGGCTCAAACCCATGGACCATGAGATCGTGACCTGAGCCAAAATCAAGAGCCAGAGGCTCAACCAACTGAGCCACCCAGGTGCCTTTTCTTCTGCCTTCTTATGCAAATAGATTGTCTTCTAACAGTCAAGAAAAGCAGTCAACTGGGTAAATGAGGGTCAGAAAGCTTTATGAGATTTTATCATTCTTAGTCTATGAGAGGATTTCTCAGTTTCTTGGCCAAGGTTCCAACCTATTCTACAATTCCTAGGTCTAACATATTTTCTTTACAAGATTAGATCAATACACTAACATTTTAACATGGGAAACTATTTCCCACCATAAATTTAAAGAATAACACCAAGCTGACCTAAAGGCCCTTCTCAAATAAAGCAAGATGTTAAGGAAGATAGCCACAGACTCTACCTGCCCTTCTAGAACAATCCTGTGAAGCCACTGCTGCTCCAAATTGACTGATTTCTAGGCAATAATGTGGGAAAAACTGGAAAAGTACAGAGGGAGCCTGGTGAGAGTGGGCCCAATGTCAAAAGCAAAGGAAGTTGTCACGATATTGGAACCTACAAAGATCAGCTACAAGAGCTTATTCAAAAAAGTAACAGGTAAAAACTCTCTTCTGCAGGAGGATTAAAGAGAAAGACAAGGAACTGAATTTTGGGACTTCGATGGGAGAATTATACCAAAAAGTGGTATTATAATAGTGATAGCGTGTGGAGGGGGGCAAACTGGCTAACAAGTGTTCAAACGCATGAAGAGTAAGGAGGAGTTGGGAGAAAGGAAAAGCAAGCAGATGCAGCGTTGCCTCCAAGCAGGGGCAGGGAAAGGTCCGAGGGGTGCAAGGCCGTCAGATGTTACGGCTGCATCATGGGCCCCACATGATTTCTAGCTGCCTTCCCCCAATTCCAGCAGCTCGATTCCACCGACTGGAAGCAATGAGAGCCGGCGGGTCGCTTAGAGGGGAGAACTTTTCCCTGGCACGGGGCTCAGATGGCCACTTACCTTAGATTTTGCGTCTTTTGAAGGTAAGGTGGAAGGCCTGGCAGTGGTGGCGGCAGAGCGTTTGGGCGGGGCAGCCGGCACGAAGCCCGCAGCAAGGCTCATGGGTTTTTTATTCGACCCACCAAAGGTGGTGGGAGCCGGCTGCTTGGGGACAGGAGTGGGCTGAGTTTTGGCTTTCGATGTTGAAGTCTTTGCAGGTTGAGTGGTGGCCAGAGGCTTTAAGTTGATTTGTTGTTTTTTTTTATTTTAAAGGCCAACATCAAACACACAAACAAAAAATAAAAACAAATAAAAAAAAAGTATAAATTGCACAATCCAAAGTAAAATTACAAGCAATGAGGATCTATGCAACTAAAAAGCAGCATTCTGTTCTTCTGAGCTTGGTAAATAGTGGCAAGAAACCAGGAGAGAAAGAAAACTGGGAATTCATTCTTAATGTCAGTGTCACAAATTCTAGCAGTTTGGCATCTGAAGACTTAAATTCAGGGTCAGCTTTAAACAATTAAGTAACTTTTGCTGGCTGCTACAATAGTTCTAGGGAAAAAAGTCACCAGCAGGTGATTAAGCTGTTATTATTTGTACCTTGATGAGGTGACATGGGCACGGTTTCAGGACCGCACTGAAGTGTAGCATTTGTACTCTGCTGTAAGTACCAGTAAGTGTCTGAGGCCTTGATCCACCTTAAAAATCTGTGTTCCCTGTTCATGAATGCAGATTGCAGAATCTATTTCCAAATCATTTTGCAAATATCTTTACTGTTGTTGTTAAGTGAAGCGGAAATATCGTCTACAGAATATTTCTACATATATTCAAGATAGTGGGGTCAGGAGCAGAGATTTTAAGGGTTGAGTTAGGCTATTGTGGTAAAATGGGAATGTAAAATATTTTCTAAGAAGGTCCAAAATTGGGGAAGGACCTACTAATAGCTCAGAAAAAAAGAAATTCCATTCATGATCCAACAGTAGTGGCAGAAGATACGGTTTTAAAAACTGACAGTGGTAGACGAGAACCCAGCATTCCAGCACCTACCTTCGTTTTCTTCTCTGGGCTTGGTGGGAGCTCCTTGTTTGGAGGGGTGGTGATGTCATTTCCGGTCACACTCCCAGCAGGCCGTCCTTCTTCGGGCTTGCTTATTCCTAACAGGGGCAACAGTTATGCTAAGCAGATGTTTTTCATACCCATTTCGAAAATGCAAGTCTTAGTGGAGACAGACACTGACTAGCACTTCAATCCGAGCAAAATCCACCGGGCTGTGCTCTGAACTGCGGACAAGACTCCCGAGTTCCTCTCATTGTGACAGGAGCGTGTTAGATTCCAGAGACTCAGGCAGCCTCTCCCCGTGGAGAAGCAACCTAAGTGGGATTTGCACAGATGACCAATGGAAGGAAATGGCCCTTGAAGTTTGGCTTCCTTTCCCTGGAGACCAGCAAAAGGGTTCTGTCACCCAACCACTAACTCCCAGAGCACACAGGGGACAAAAACCTCTTCTACTAGAGTTTATCTCTTGGAATAAAAGTTGCTGAAAGATGGGATAAGAGCCAGAAGATCATCCAATGTCCTTCCCTTATTTCCTTTCCCTGTAAAGCACCACTTTATGGAGGACATGAGATTAACTTGATCTGGTTCTAGCAGTGACCCAGATTTCCAACAAGGCCAAGGAGACCGATGAAATCAGATCCAAGGCCAGAAATAGTCTACCACCTAAGGCTATGCCCAGCAGCACCACTGTGGGGATGTAACTCCAGATTTCAATAGGGCTACACCTGAAAGCATTAAAAGACCACGAAATTTATAACCTGGGTGTAGGAAAGACCTTTCTAACTGGCACAAAATCCAGAAGCCAAAGATCAGTCTAAGGAAGAAGTTTAAAAAAACTCCAATGATTAAAAAAAAAATGATAAGAAAATTCAAAAGGCAAATGATAAACAGAAAAAAACCCCTCTGAACCTCACATCAAAGACAAAGAGCTTATTATATATAAAATATTCCTACAAATCACTAATTGCTATAAAAGCCAACAACCCACTGGGAAAATGGCCCAAAGGATATGGAAAAAGAAACATAAACTGAAATACAAATTGAAAATAAAAGATGCCCAATTTTTCAGAGAAGCGAAAATTAAAACCACATCGAGATGCCATTTTTAACCTAACATATTGTCAGAAGTCCTAAAATGTGAAAATAGCCGGTGGGGATATTCAGTGCTGCTGAGCATGTGGAACGGTACAGTTCCTATGCAGGCCAATCTTCTAGTGTTTCTGAAAATTGTAGTGTATACATAAATTCTAATCCAGAAATTAAATTTCCAGAAATTTATCTTAGGGATATCCTCACACACCAGCAAAATAGCAAATGTGTAATGTCTTTCATCAGAGCATTCTTCCTAATAGCACAAAACAGAAACAGCCCAAAGTCTGTTAATAGAAAAGTAGTCAAAGCATCATAGCAGGAATATCAGGTAATCTCTGCATCTGAAAAAATAAAGCATGACCGATACGGAAATCATCTCTCTTAAATAGTGAAGAAAAAAGGAAGGTGCAGAATCAGAAGGCAACATGAAACCATTTGTCTAGAGAAGGGATGGGGGCAAAATACATTTCTAATGCAAATACACTTGTGCATGCATTCTAAAAAGGCCTTAATTTGGGAAGGGGAAATGGGGCACAGAATTAAGAGGGCAGCAGGCTTTATTTTAAACATTTTAGGACATCATTTTGAAGCAATTATAGTCACTAGAAGTTTCAAAGAAATGGACAGGGAGGTCCGGTGTACAACCCCCCCCACTTTCCCCAGCACTGATACCCTGCATTCAACATAGTACTCTACCAAAACCAGGAAACCGGTATTAGTTCAATCCACAGGGCTTACTCAGACGTTTCCAGCTCTATATGCAGCACTCAATATGTGAGTGTGTGTGCATGCACGTGTGCATGCATGCAGTGCCATGCAATTTTCGCACGTGTAGCTTTATGTAACCACTACTGACAATCAGGACAGATCAATGTTCCATTACCACAGGGCTCCCTCCTGTTACCTTTTATAGCCAGCCCACCTCCCTTCCTTTTCTAATCCCTAAATCTCTGGCAACCACTAATCTGCTCTCCATCTCCATAATATTATCTGAAGATTATTACGTAAATGGATCATACAGTATGTTACCTTTTCTGTCTGGCTTCTTTCACCCACCATAATGCTTCTGAGATGTACTGGTATTGTTGTGTGTATCAGGAGTTAGTTCCTTTTTACTGCTGACTGTATCCTAGGTATTCCATGGTACGGCTCAAATCACAGTTTAACCATTCACCTGCCGTAGCTGCAAACATTTATGTACAGGACTTTTATTAAAATAGTGTCACAGTGTATGGAAATGCAGTTAATTCCATCCTGTGACTTTGCTGAAATTACTTATTAGTTCTAGGAGGGTTTTTTTTTTTTTTTTGGCAGCTTCCTTGGAATTTTTTATATAGACAATCATGTCATCTGCAAAGAGAGCCAGATTTCTTTCTTCCTTTCTAATCTATATGCCCTTTTATTTCCTTTTACTTTATTGTGCTAATCAGAACTTCCAGTACTGCATTAAAGTAGGAGTGGTGAGAGCAGGCATCTTTGCCTTGCTCCTCGTCTTAACAGAGAAAGCACTCAGTATTTTTCTATCAAGTATGTTACAGTAGTTTTTCTGCAGATGAGGAAGTTGGATCAAGTTGAGAAAGTTCCTCCTCTAATCTTTGATGAGTGTTTTTTCATAAACGGGTGATGAGTTTTGTTGAATGCATTTCTGTGCTTATATGAATTTTCTTCTTTAGACTGTTCTGGATTATACGGATTGGTTTTTTATTACCATGGGCCAGCCATGTAGATCTGGAATAAATTCCACTGGGCTGTTGGGTATAGGTAATATTATATATTGCTGGATGTGATGCTAATATTTTGCATCTACATTCATGAGAGACATTGGTTTGTAGTTTGTTTTATACTGTCTTTGTTTGGTTTTGGTATCAAATGCAGACCTCATAAAATTAATCAGAAGTATTCCTCTTATATTTTCTGGAAGAGAATGTGTAAAATTGGTGTTAATTATTTCTTAAATGTAGGGTAAACCCCTACAGTGAATCCCTCAGCAACTTTTTAATTAAGAATTCAATTTTACTAATGGCTATTCAGGTGATCTATTTCATCTTGGTTGAGTTTTGGTAATTTGTAGTTTTCAAGGAATTTCTTCTAAGCTGTTGAAACTGGGAGTGTAAAGGTGCTTCCTGTGTTCACTTCTTATACCTTTAATTGCCATAGTGATATCCCCTATTCCTGATGTTAGTGGTTTGTGTCTTCTTTTTATCCTTGTCAGTTTTGTTAAAGGTTTGCCAACTGTATTGGTATTTTTTAAGAACCAGCTTTTGGTTTAATAAATTTCCTTTGTTGTTTTCTTGTTTACAATTTAACTGATTTCTGCTTGCTTTGGATTTATTTTGTTCTTCCTTTTCTAGTTTCTTGATGTAGTAACTTAGGTTATCAATTTGAGATCTTTTCTCTTTTCTAATGTAAGCACATAGGGTCATAAATACCCCGCCCAGCACTGCTACAGCTGCATTCTACAGGTTTTAATATGTTCTATATTCATTTTATTCAGTTCATTCTATTTTTAATTTAAATTTTTATTTATTTTACATTTATTTATTTTGAGAGGGGGTGAGGAGGCGGGGGGGACAGAGAAAGGGAGGGAGGGAGGGAGGGAGGGAGAGAGAGAGAGAATGAATCTCAAGCAGGGTCTGCACTATCTGTGGAGCTGACTCTGGGCTAGAACTCACAAACCATGAGATCATGACCTGAGTTGAAATCAAGAGTCAGATGCCTAACCAGCTGGGCCACCCAGGCCCTTAAGTTGTTAATTCTAGTTTGTTAACATACCATGTGATAGGAGTTACAGGCATACAATTAAACACTTCCGTATAACACCCTGAGCTCATCACAAAGTTCATCCTACTTGTTTTTTAAGATTTTTTTCTAAATGTTAATTTTTGAGAGAGTAAAAGATGGGGAGGGGCAGAGAGGGGGGCAGGGGACAGAGGATTCGAAGTGGGCTCTTGCTGATGGCAGGGAGCCCACCCAATGTGGGGCTGGAACCGTGAGATCATGACCTGAGCTGAAGTTGGATGTTAACTGACTGAGCCACCCAGGAGCCCCAAGATTTTTAAAAAAATAATCTCCAGACCCAGCATGGGGCTTGAACATACAACCCCGAGATCAAGAGTTGCACACTTCACCAGCCAGCCAGGCCCCCTCATTTTATTTTTAATTTTTCCTGTGATAGCTTCCTTTTTAACCACGATTATTAAGAAGCGTACTCTTTACTTTCCAAATGACTGAAGATTTTCCTGTGGCCTTTCTATTATTGGTTTCTAATTTGATTCCATTATGGCCGGAAAACATATTCTGTGATTTTAACCTTTTAATAAAGTACTGAAGTTCATTTTATGGCCTAGGATCCATCTTGGCAAATGTTCCATGGATGCTTGAAAAGAATATAACCACTTAAAAAATTAACATTAACATGATGTATCTTTTTCCATCTTTTACTTTCAATCTACCTTCCTTCGGACTGACATACATTTCTTTTTTTAATATTACAGAGAGTGCACACACTAGTGGGGAGAGGGACAGAGGGAGATATGGAGAGAGAGAACCTTAAACAGGGTCTAGGCCCAGCATGGAGCCTGACATGGGGCTTAATCCCATGACCCCGGGACTATGCATGACCTGAGCGGAAATCAAGAGTCAGACACTTGACCAACTGAGCCACCCAGGCGCCCCTGATATGCATTTTTCTTTCTTTCTTTTTTTAAATTTTTAATGTCTTATTTATTGTTTGAGAGACAGAGTGTGAGCAGGGGAGGGTCAGAGAGAGAGGGAGACACAGAATCAGAAGCAGCCCCAGACTCTGAGCTGTCAGCACAGAGCCTGATATGGGGCTCAAACCCACGAACCGTGAGATCATGACCTGAGCCAAAGTCAGACACGCAACAGACTGAGCCACCCAGGTGTCCCTGATAGGCATTTCTTGTTGACTACATGTACTTGGATCACTTTTTAAAAAATCTACTCTTTTAATCTGTCTTTAATTATAGTATTTAGACTATTTGCATTTAAAGTAATTACTGATCAGTTAGGTTTATAAATCATTTTGGCACTTGGGTATTTGTCCCCCTCTGGACGTTAATTTTAATTACTATGAAACAACATAATTTAATACCAAATGTTTAAGCATCTATTATAATTGCTAAACAGTGTCATCAGCATTATTTAAGTCTGACCAGCTATACAAAACTCATGAATTTTTTCTTTAGAAAGATGGTAGGAATCCCAGAATAAGGGAGAGACTACTAATTCAAGGTCATCTTTACTAATCTAGCACCATAATTCCAGTCTTAGGCCATCCCAAGTGGCTGGAAAGAAAAAGGGAAGAGGCGAGGATGTTGGAAAAGAAGAGTTCTTAACTTGTGGCTCCATCTGTGCTCGAAGGCAACACAGGTTCGAGCAGAGAGGAGAATCTCCGAGGCCAGAATTTAAAATGCAAGCTTAAGAAGCCCCCCTATAAGGCAGTGCCGGAGTCCGCCTCAGGAACCAGGGAGGTTCTTCTTGTATCCAAGTCCTTTTTAATTTCTTCAAATTTTTAAAGCAGGATTGGTATGTTGTAGTTCTGGACCAGATGCATTCCAACTACGGGGCCAAGTGTAATTCCAAGCAGGAATTGGAGCATGGTGTCAATGAGGAGGGCACAAAGGGTGGCTCTGTTTTTTCATTTTTATTTGTTCCCTCTGTTTCTCGTGTCTTCCTGTGGGCTACTGGAACGTTTTTTAAAATCCCACTTTTAATATTTTTGAGGGTATTGTTTTACTTAATTTCATTTAGGATCTTTATCATCCTTGCTTTTTAAATATAATGTCTTAGGTATTTCCTTCTCAAACATCGAGTACCACATAAGATGGTACAATTTTTGCATCGATAATCAAACATGATTTTTAAAATTCATGAGGACAGTCCATATTTACTCTAATTTTTACCCATTCCATTGTTTTGCTTTCTCATTTCTGAAATGCCTCCTTCTGTTATGAGCTCATATCCTTCCGAAATGCTTCCTTTAGCCACTCTCTAAAGGTATGTGGGCTACCAATAAATCCTCTTAGTTTTCCTCTCAGAATGTCATTACTTTCCCTTTTTTCCTGATGGATAGTTTTACCAGATATAGAATTTGCAGTTGACTATTTTCTCTTAGCACTCAAAAAATGTGCTACTTCCTTTTGCCCTCACGCTTTCCCGTAAGAATAACACTGCCATTTGAACTGCTGTTCCCCAACATAGACTATGTTATTTCTCTATGGTTGTTTTAAAATTTTTTTTCTTTGTCTTTAGTTTGCAGAGTTTAATTACAACATGTCTTGGCATAGATTTCTTTGGGTTTTTCTCTTGAAGGTTCATTCAGTTTCTCCAATCTTTAGGTTTGTATCTTTTGACAAATCTGAGGCGTTTTCTGTCATTTCTTCAAACAGTTCAGCCTCACATTCTTTCTCATCTCCTGGGATTCCAATGATATAAATGTTAGATCTTTTGTTATTGTTCCAGAAGTTTCTGAGGAGCTGTAATTTTTTTGTTTTCTCTCTTTTGTTCAGATGGAATAAATTCTACTCATCTGTGTTCAAGTTCACTGATTCTATTTTCTGACACTTCCAGTGTACTAGTGAGCCCATCAGACATGTTTTTTATTTGATTATTGTATATTTCCTTTAATTTCCATCTCCTACTTTTTTTTTTATAATTTCTATTTCTTTGCTGAGATTTTCTAGTTTCTCATTTGTTTCAAGACAATCCATCGTTGCTTGTTGAAGCAATTTTATAGTGGCTACTTTACAATCTTAATGTTGTATGATAGCAGGTAATCACCGTTTAAATTTAATGTGTACGTTCTGGCTATAGTTTCAATAACAATTTAGTCTCCAGAGCCCTTGTAATGCAATTGTGGATTGCTGTGTTCTTCTTGCTTCATGAGACTGTCACTCAGTCCTGACTGGTAATTCCAGCAAGGGCTGAAGGCACCTCCCTGAGCCAGATGGTTTCACTAAGTAGGGGCTGAGTGATGCTAGACCCACAGAATGCAGAGAATTTCTCCTGGCCTGTTCTCTGGCTGCCTGGTGCTGGCATACTTCTTGTTCAACCTCTGCAGGTGCTGCTGAGAGCAGGAGGCACCCACTTGGCCTTTTGCTACTGGAGGGAAGGGTGTAGGTGGAAATCTCCCAAGGTTCCCTTCTGCTCCTGGATAAAAGGCTGGAAGACATCGGGCCTATAGGTTTCACTGGTGCTGTCACCTATGGGGGACTAGGGATAGACTGTCCCCTCCAGTGTGGATGGATTGTATTGGGCTGTCAGGCGCAGAATGGGTGACAGGTGGGCCCACATGAGCACTGCTTAGGACTGAGCCCACTGCTGCTGCTGCCAGATGAGTGGGGAAATAGGGCTTCTCCTTTCCTGGTCTTCTGGCAAGAGAAAGAAGACTTTTTAGTTTTTCCTTTTTTCCTTCTCTTCTCCTTTCTTTCCTTTTCTTTTCTTTTCTCTTGGTTGGGGAGGGCTGGAGAAGGGGAGGCATCTATGTTTGCTGGCACTTCTGGGTTGCAGGCACTCTCCAGGGCCCGGACCTGGGTACATGGGAGATTAGAAAGAAAACCCAGGGTTCTCACTGCACTGTCCTTCCTCAAGTCCTGAGTTCCCTACCCAGTGCCCTCTCCTTTCTACCTTTCAGATTCCTTTAATATTTGTCTGCTGAAATTTTTTCAGAGTATTTAGTGCACTTAGAGGAAAGGAACAAGAAAAAGTGAATCAAGTGGTCTTGTGTTGGTAGGAGATTTTCTAATGTAGTTTGTACTTTTTGATGTTTGGAACTCTATGTACTTTTAGTAAAAACTGAATTTGCTTACTTTTAAGAACACGAGGAAAGAAAAGAAAAACATGTAAGGTTGGTGAATGTCTTTTTTCTATAGCTACCTGAAAGAATATCTTACCAAATGTGTGAATTGTTGTCATTAGCCCCAGACCACTATGCACATTACTTATAGGCCCAGGATTGTTCAGTAAACATCAACGCAAAGTCCCACTGCCTGTGACACAAGCATTCAACACCTCCACCTACATTGCTGTCACCCAGTGAAAAACACAGAAGCAGAAACTGCACTCTCCCGCCCAGACAGTGCTTCTCACCATGACCCCTCCACCTTTGGCTCAGGGGTCTATGATGGGCAAATGCTAGAGACCATCACCCAAATGTCCCCACAGTTTCGAAAAAGAATGCTCAAAACAGAACTGCTCCACAAAACTGCTTCCTTCTGTTGGATCTTTCCAGTATTTGCACTATTACCTGCTGGGAAACCCAGGCTCAGTATAAGAGGACCACCTTCAACTCCATTCTCTCTCTTTCTCTCTCTCTTTCACCTTCTACATTCAGGTTTCAAGTCAAGTTGATTTCATCTGTTCTACATCCCCTTTCATGTCATCAGTATTTCACCTGCAACTACTACATGAGACAAGCTGTTACTGTCACAAGAATTTCTGCTTTCAATCCTCTGTCTTCCAGTTCATCTCGTCTACTGAATCATCCCAAAGCTGATTTTGGGCCACTTCGTTGTTATAGGCAGCCAGCAGTTTTTTAAAACATTTAAGGGGCATTTGAAGTTTGGGTTCCAAACAATTTTCTAGATGTGTTCTCTCATTATTTCTGGCCACATACATACAGATGGCTTTGGCATGTCTGCTCAATGCACACTCTTCTCCCCAGAAGCCTCCAGGTGAATGAAGTGATCAGATATAAAGGATGTAAGGCAGCATAAAGTGGGGCATGGAGCCCAAACCATGGCAACCCAATGTCCTGTGTGGACCAGAGTCACCAACGAAGGAAAATGTCTGAGATGGCAGTGAAAGCAGCTTCCAGCAGGGGAGATTTTGGAACACATGTTTAGGGTGAAGCAGATGCCCTGAGAGGCATACAATGGCAGCAGCCCTGCTACACTTCCTGCAATTGGATTCCCTGAGACTCCCTGTCAATAAACACCTTTTTATAAATTTGAGTTCCTCTGAGTGTGTTTCCGTTCTTTGAAATTAAATAATCTTTACAAGAGTGCCCTATGAATACTGGTCATTGTTCTTTTCCTAACAATGAGCTACCTAGGCTTCCAACCTTTGTTTACATAGGTCCCTAGAAGGCTTTCCCTCGCAATGTTAGGCACCCAGGGCTTCCGAACCACCTCCTCCAGGTAGTTTCCATGATTCACAACTCTCTCACCATTCCCTTCCCCCACCTCAATTAGATCATAACTTGCTCCAGAATATGGACAATGTCCAGTGCCTGGACAGTGACTGGCATATTGTAAGCATGTTGAGTAAATGAATCTTTATCTGGTTTTATCTACACAGCACTTAGCAGAGTTGGCACTTAAACATTTTATTAGGTGCAGAGATCAGTGAGGTTTGCAGGTTACTTGAAATTTTTTCCTATCACTATGAGCTTCTATTAGTGTCAACCAGGATGAACTTGTTTTGACATACACAAAAATTGGCACTCATTACCACCTAGAAGGTATAGAGCACCAAACCGGGAACCAGACGATCAACAGGAAGATGATACAATCCTATTCACAAGGGGCTTACGGTTCTGCCACAGCTAGAAGTGAGCGACAGCACAGAATACCTGCGTTCTTGTCATCCCAGAGTCCTAAACCACAGTGGAAACAGGAAGCTTCTTTGCCTAGCTCCATTAAAAGAAAAAAGAAAACACCCATTGGGTCTTCTAGGTTCTTTTCCACTTATCCTTCCCCTAGAAAATACTTCTAATTTTAAGAGACAATGAGTAAAAAACTTCATGAAAATGCACCCAGAGGAATAAATATTAGGGGAAGAGGCAATTTTTTACAAACAAAACACATGGTTTAAATCCCCATGAACCAGCTTGTGAATCAGAGCCCTTTGTGTTCAAAGTGGACTGGGAGGAAAACCAGCTTTTGTAGACCACCAACAATAAGCTCCACGGGGGGCTGGGGGGCGGGGGAGAGAAGGGCCAGGAAGAAAGGCACAGGAGGCAGCCACAAAGCCCGTGACATTTAGGGGTTTATTATGTGCAAGTCTCCTTCTCTCTCCTTTCCTTTTCTTTCCCTACTCCCCACAAATTCTCCCCACCTGCATGCAGAAAGAGAAGACTAGAGGCAAGACTGGGTCAAACATGAAGAACAGGAAGAGAATATTAAATAGCCAGCTTTAAAAGGCTCTTTTTCCACTTGAACAAAAGTAAAATGTTCTCACCAGTGAAATGGAAAACAGAGCTTGCACCCAGGCTGTGCTACTTAATGAGAGGAGGTTAGTGCTGATACGCCCATTGTGAGTCCACACAGTGGCGGATTTTTAAGCAAGGAAATCAATCAGTTGTGATTGGATGCTTTAGAGCTCAGGAATCATCTGGTTCAAACCAACAGAGAGCTGAGGGGTAGCAGGATGGGGGATGGGGTGGGCAGGGTGACATGAGGTCAAGCAAGGGCTCTATTTCTTACGTCCACCACCCTCTGACCCCATCAGCCCACGTCCTCAGTCCCCACTATCCATCATGCCAGCAGACATTCAGGCTGACCTAGCTGGATTCACTTTGTCCACTTTCTCGCCTCACTCCCGGCAACCTTCCAATGCAAAGAATTCTGTTTTTCCCCGGCACACAGACTCTAGCGGTAATAAAGCCGCCTAACGCTCCTGCCGGTAATCTGTCACTTTGGTTCCCTCCTTGCTGTCTGCTTGTTCCCCATGGAGGCAAAATTTAGAAACATACCATCACGTGGGGTCTCTTCACACAGGAACGATGGAGTGCTCTGGGTTGCAGTGACCTCAATTTCTTTCTTCCCTGCCAGAGCCGTCTGTCCTGGCTGTTTCTCACCTCCTCGGCAGACTTGGGAGCATGAATCCGTTCTGGTTTCACTAACATCTTCATGTCCTTTTTCCTTGCTGCTTACTTCAGGAATCTGCTCCAGCTTGCCATGGAGGTGCAACCCAGCGGTGCCCACTTCCTTCTTCCCAGAGCTGCCGCTGCCGCTGTTGCTGAAGAGGGTCAGTTCTTCTCTCTTCTTGGCCACAGGTTCCTCACAGATGAAAGGAGGTACCTCTTCAGTAGATGGGATGGGCAGTTCCCCGGGGATGAATTTGTAGCTAGCTGTCTGTTCCTCAGCCACCGTCATTGAGCGCCTTATGGCAGAAGCCCCCAGTTTCCTGGGCGTAGGACTTGGCACTGGGCTGCTGGTAGGAGGCAGCAGGCCAGAAGAAAGCTCTTCTCGGGCAGGGAGTTCAGGATACTTCTCTGTGAGGTTGACAGCTGGGGGAACTGAGAGGTGAGAACATTCGGACAGGGCCCGGCGCATTGCTTTTTTCTGCTGGGGCACTTGGTTGAGCAAAGCCCCCTCTTCGGGAGAATTCAATTTCTCCAGCTCCTTCTCGTGGTCTCTGTCATGAGAGCTGGCACCTTCGTATTCCTGGGTGAACTCCACCATAGTGATCGGTGGAATGGCAGTGGACGAACGCTCAATAGAGGGGGCTGGGTGCGCTGCAGCCTCAGAGAGTGAGGGCTTACATTCTAGCAGCCCAGAGTGCTCATTCACCACCCCAATCACCCGGCAGCCAGCAGTGATGCCATTCTCCTTTCCTGGAGTTGCTTCCCTTGAGCCCTGAGCCACTGGATGAAAGTTGGGGTTCCAAACACTGGTTTCTTGCTCAACATCACTAGTGGGGATGTCAGCAACCCCAGGGAAATCCAGATCTGGCTGGCTCTTGGTCTCTGGCCCATTCTTCCCTGCCACCTTCCCCTGAACTGTAGAGGCTTTGTTCTCGTCTGGCCCCTCTCCGGGTCCCACACGGAACTCAGCTGCCTTCTGGTGCACCGAGTTTCCCTCCGAGGAATGGCAGGTTTCTGAAGTCACATACCTGCTTTCAAGGTGACCCGAGGTTGCTTGACACTCCTCGTCCTGCACTTCAATGCTGAGCTCTTTGTCTAGCTTCCCCTCAAAGAAGCAGAGCTTTTTCTGCTCCAGGAAGCTGGCATTCTTCACAAGCCCGTCTTTCAGCTGCCTGTCCATGCTGACATTCAGTCCGATTTCATTCAGTTTGCCCTCTGTCCTCTGCCACTCAAATCCAGCTTGGTTGATTTCTTTTGGGGGGTCCATTCGGCACTCTGCAGGCTTGCCCTGACAGAGCTGGCCGTAAGCAGCAGGCTGCTCGTCTGAGAGCGACATCGTCTCTTCGACTGCTCTCCCCCCTCGCTCCTGGAGCTCTAACACCACCTACGATCACACAGAGCTGGCAGTGACATCACACCAAGTCCCCAGTATTCATGACAAAACCTGTCTTTCCCCCAAAGCTCCTCTCTCCTCAAGCAGCTGGGTGCTAAATGTATTTACTAGTGTGAAAGAAAAGAATGAAAAAGAAAGAGAAAGGAAAGAACCTGCTACTTTCTGCACAAATGCCACTGTTAAACTGGGAGTGTAATTTCCTGTTATCTAGCACTCTGTTTAGAGCTGCAATTTACAACACTGTATGGTGCCAATCTGGGTACTGAGGATAGTAATTACTCCCGCTTTCACTGATATAGATACATGTATACCCACACATTCACTTATCTGACACTATGCCCACACTTCCTCATTCACCCACTCAAAAAACTGTTTTAAAAATAGTCAAGACTCATTTGCCAATCTCTAGTCATAACCCTTAAAGAACAATGGTTTCAGAAAATGGCTCAAAATTTCACTTAAAAAAGACCTTACTGTAGTGTCAAAATTGGAGGCATTCATTTCTTAGAGCACGAGTGGGTTTTCTGTCATAGAAACTCACCAAATTCACTAGCAAACTGACTTGAGTGGAGTCCCCAAAGCCCAGTGACAGCTTCATCTGTAGCTCTGTACTGTGGAAGAGTTTAATAAAGGATTCCTTCCAGGATCTCAGCAATCGGGGCTTTGGAGACGTATTCTAGTTACAAGACACTTGTGTGACAATACTCCTGCACCTGCTCCCCACTGGTTCCCTGGACAAACCAGCCCTGCTCTTTCTAGTCAGCCGATGCCTAGGTGCCATGTCAACACACTGACCTTTGGAACATAAGGACTCTGGCAGTAGGTGACACAGCCCCCGCCCCTATTCAATCCAGGACCGTCCTTTGCTGTGCTGGCCTCTGAGCTTGTAAACTATACATTTAGGACTGAAATATCCAGAAAAAGAAAGTTCTTGGAAAAAAAAAGTTACATTGAAAAGACAGGCTGTATTCTACCTTGAATAAAGCTGATTTTTGTTGCTTCACCTTAAGTCGCTATCATGTGCTAATACAGGATACTCTGAAATATTCTATCAATATACCAGATGCCTCTTTCCAAGATGAAGAAAATTCAGGCTGAATTGTTTTAAAGCCATCTGTTATCAACTACACTGATCTGGTTATAATTTTTTAATAATGCTTTTAGAAAAACGGGGCAGAGGAAGGCAAACCATAAGGGACTCTTAAAGAACAAACTGAGGGCTGGGGAAGGGATATGGATGGGGGGATGGGTTAAATGGGTGACGGGCATTAAGGAGGGCACTTGTTGGGATGAGCACTGGGTGTTATATCTAAGAGATGAATCACCAGGTTCTACTTCTAAAACCAAAACTACACTGTATGTTAACTAACTTGAATTTTAAAAAATTGGTTTTTTAATGTTTTATTTTATGTTTGAGAGACAGAGTGGGAGAGGCGGAGAGAGAGGGAAACACAGAACTTGAAGCAGGCTCCAGGCTCCATGCTATCAGTATAGAACCTGACACAGCGTGTAAGATTGTGACCTGAGCCAAAGTCGGATGCTTAACCAACTGAGTCACCCAGGTACCCCTAACTAACTTGAATTTAAAAAAATAATAAAGGTTCAAGTTAAGATTGTTCTCTTTCATCTATAAAATGTGATGAGATTACCAAAGCCTGGCCTAAGAAAGTTTCCTTAACTGGAGCCTCTGTCTCCAAGTACCCCTTCTCTACTATTCACACCACTCATATCACTTCTCTCAAGTCCCCAACCATAGTGTAGGAACCAACTGTATAAACCTTCTGCATTAACTTCAGTACGTAACACTGGGCTATGTTGATGGTCAAGAGTGGCAGGGTTGAAAGCCTCAAAAAATGTGCTTTTCCATTTCACCTTTGTCCTGAATATAAACTGAGCCTCTTCTTCCTCTTGACCATAAGCAGTTTAATAGCAGTACATGTCAAAGCCAATAGAGGTTCAATGGCGAGGAATCAGGGTCACCTTAGTCTACCACAAAGGTCATAATTCTCCTAAGTAATTAGGGAAACACAAGGAAGGAGAATCTTGGATACAGAAAGACTGGGTAATGAAATATAGCTGAATTCTGGCTTTCTTACCTTTTTTATACACATTGTAAGTGAATAATATAATAATGTATGTATAATATAGGATGAAAAACAGTCTGCAGGAGGCTGTTGTTGCAATGTAGTCCAAACATGCCAGATGCAAATTTTAGAAAATGCTTTAGGAATTAGGTATGTTTCACCAACCCCATCCACTCAGTAACTAGTCACTCCCCGCCCCCAATACACACACGCACACACACAGAGCCTCGATTTACTGATATTTTTGGTTTGTTGGGAAAAAAATAATTTGGTTTAGAGTCAAAAGACCAGGTTTTTAAATTTCTCTGTGTCACTTACTAGTTACAACTCTGAGTAACACACAGTTAAGAGCAACACACTTAACTGCTCCTAACATTGGTTTGTTCCTCTATAAAAGGAGGGGGACCTTTAAGGTGCCTTCCAGTGTCACAGTTTTAACTCTTACGACTTGATGAAAGGGCTGAAATGTGCATCGAGGACTCACAGGTCTGTTGCTATGACCAGCTCAGAGTGATTTTAACTCAGGTCTCCTGTTGGGAGAGGCATGCCTCGGGGATGTATGTAGCTGCAAATCTGACGAGAGCAGCTGAGGGCTGCCATATTCTCAAGGGGCAGAGACAGCCTAGGTGAAGAACAAGCATGGACACTTGTTCCTCGGAGTCAAATGATTTTTAGTTCTAGCCAGCCTATCTAGAGCCTCCCACTGGTAGCAACAACAAACAAAACAAACAAAGCTACGGCAATAACTAGAGTTATAAGTCCCTGGTATCTTCAAATCCCACATATCTTGTCTCAACATCTCCATCTATAAATAGCAAACTGCAAACTGTGAGTCAGCCAAAGACCAGGAGCAGGAACCAGGAGAACGAAGCTGGCCAGTCACAAAGGAGCACATTTTCTAGACTGTGGTTCCTACTACACATCAGAAGTGTGGCCAGCCTGCAAGAAGAGACAATGATTTGGCATCTGGCTACTGTGCCAAGCAGAGGCCTCAGTGTTAGAGAGCTCAAGAGTCAAAGAGTTGAAGAGGGAATTAAAGGGGTCAGTAGCCAAGAAGTATAAGCCCAGACGGGAAGCCCAGAGTACAGGCAAGTGCTCAAGACATCATGTCAGCTAAATGCTTATGCCTGGTGTCACCTAGGGGTCTGGGTTTGAGTACAACGGGAGAACATAAGGCATAATATGGGACGCCCACAGAAGCCATCTCTTGTGTAGCTGTGAAGCAATAGAAGATAAAAAACACCTAACAAGGTAGCTAACATAATGTACCCACTAATGTTAGCTTAAAAAAAAATAACTAAGAAAATGCATTCATGTATGAAGTAGGTTTTACTGCTTCCAGCAGGGAATTTGATGTGAAATGATAAAGTATTTCCCTGGACTGGAGAATTACTGAATGAAGTCCCCTCTGATAAAGGTAGGCAGAAATAAACAAACCACCACCACCAAGAAACACCATACAAATCCTAATTTCAATAATACACAAGAGAAAAAGCACAGCTGATTCTCAAAATCTGAGGAATTGCCTAAAGAAAATAATATACCATTCTCCAAGTCTCTTTTAGGATAAGAATAATTTTATCCTATTTTGACATTTTTTAAATCATTTTTTTAAGTTTTAATTTGCATCACCAGTGCTCATCATGACACAGGCCCTCCTTAATCCCCATCATCTATTTCCCCCATCCCCCCAACCCCTCCCCTCTGGTAATCGTCAGTGTGTTCTCTGTGGTTAACAAACAGTCTTTCTTGGCTTGTCTCTCTCTTTTTCCCTTTGCTTGTTTGTTCTGTTTCTTAAATGGATAAGGATCATTTTATAACAATAGTACTGCAAGGACAATGACGTATGTGCAACAGGATAGAATCAGAACGCTGGAACTCCTCTAACTTAATCTTTTCAATTTACGTTAGAGCAAACGGGATCCAGAGGGGGGAAATGCAGTGGTGTGCCTAAAATCAAACGCTGAGCTAATGGAAAAGCCACGAGGAAGATACCTGGTCTTTGACTGCCAGTCTTCCCACACAACTGAACAAAATTTCATCTTAGTCACTGGATACCTCTCCTTTTCACTGTTTTTTGTTTGCTCAGTAAAGAAAAGTACTACAGACTTTAATTTACAATTGTAATTTACTTTTGTGGTTAATTCAAAGCTTCCAAAACTAATATACAACATGTTTAGAAGTGGTAAACATATATGTGTGTTTGGGGGACAAGCAAGTTTGAAATAAAGGAGAAAAAGAAGCAATTGTATCAGTTTTAGTGTCTACCTTAAGCCTTAATCATGGTCTTGTTTTAATTAGGCAAAAATGAGGAAAGTGTGAGCAACTTCTTCCTTAGTGATCTTTGGTTATTAGTTTCCATTCTGAGAGAACTGAAATTTACATTAATGCTTTTTCACAGCACCTCAACACTGTGCATTCCCCTTCAAGGTGCTCCTGCGTAGGCAGGCAGGTCCTGCTTCCATAGGAGAAAGTAGAGGTCTAGAGGCTTTCACACAAGAAGGGGGACAGAGCGGATTATAGTTTGATCACACTATTGCTTTTGTAACACATACCAAGTAAGAAATCACAGGGAACAAGAATTAATGGGTTTAAAGATTTCCAAATGAGGTGAATGCTATCTGGATCGTGAAAAATGGGGAAAATCTAGGACAGACTAATTAGTAAAAACTGAGGCACTCTGTGAGTGCTCTGGTCCAATTCAGAATGTAGACAGAGCTGCACTCAGGAATGCACGTTCCCGCACAGGAGACAGCTACAGCAAGGAACGCAATCTCCCTGGCCTCTGTGGTACTTTACCAGGTTGGTGGAAAAAAAACTCACATGATATCTTAGAAGGTTGAGCATGTCCAGGCAAAAAGAAAGCAAATCTACTTAAGAACCAGAAGATTTCAATTCTAGACTCAGCTGCCACTGGAATTCCTTCCCTCTCGGTTCCACTCCTACTCCTTCAAACTCACTTAAATGTCACCTCTGTGAAGTCTCCCAGACCACCATCCCCAAATCGACTCATTCATGTTTTTACAACATCATACTTGCTCACACTCTATTTGGAAGCTACATCATAGTCGTTAAGGTACTTATGTACCTTTCCTGGGAGCTACTGGAAGGCAAGGAAATGATGAGTCCATCTTTGCCATGGTGGTGCCCAGCAATCTGATACAGAGTAAGTAGGCTCTCAGAAAAGTTCTGCTTAGCGGAAGGATGAATGGATTCCTTGAATACAGACTCTATCATTTGGCTTGACTTTACCCTTCCCATCATTAAACTCATTCTAGAGAGGTTCCAATTTGGAGAGTCCTTCGGGTTAAAGTTTCACTCTGAGTCTAAGGAAAGTGCATAGATTTCCATGTATCTGGTCAGTAGGTAGTTTCTAAGGCTATTTATGAGACCATATAATGACATGTCTATCCTCCAAGGCTGCTGGCACAACTTGCAGGTCTCTGAAGGTCTCTGAAGGTCTCTGATCTCAGCAAATGTACCAGCAGATGTTTCTGTTTTTGTCTGTGCCTTCAGCTAGTACTCAACCTGTTCAGGGCCTTGGTTTTGATATGTTCCACAACTGGTTTCTCTGCATCCTTCCTATTCGTTACCAAGGCAACAAAGCTACTTTCCAGATTGACCAAATGTTCCCCGGTATTGTCTCCAGGAAACAATTTCTAATAAATTATCATTACAATGACAGTCAATAATTCTAATTTCAATGACTGATGATATTCTTTACTAATAAAACCTGAAGGTTACAAAGTTGCAATCTAAGTTTGTTACCTGAAAGAAAATGTTTGTGTTTCTATACAAACATATACACACAAAAACATTTCAAAGCCATATCCTACTGAATTTCAGAAGCGTTTCTTAGTATATATTTAACTCAAGAAAACTGTGATTCTTCCTAATTAAGTTTCAAAGATTGGGAAACAGACAGGATAAAAAAATTGAAACTAGCAATCTAATTTATGTGACTCCTGATAAGGGGACCCACAAAATGGAGGGCTAGCTCGTATCACAAATTTAGAGCCAAGTCAGCTTGTACTTTTGGTAAATGCCTCACTGTCAAGGACACCTAACATACCAATCAGACCCTCCAACTCAGCTTTAGTTAGCTCACCTTACCCTAGAAAACAAGACCTGTTCGTCTTACAATGAAATCCCCAACCTCCTACTCACTCCTACTATCATGCAGGCCCTCTTCCAATGCTCTACAAACTCACTCTTGCCCCGAATCCCTGGGGGAGAATGAACCTCTGCTTGTTATGTACTGTACCCCCCCAACCCCTGGATTGTTCTCCTTTGAATAAAGGACATCAAACTCCTTACTAAACTGGGTTATTTTTGTCATTTGACACCCTAAAACATTAAAATGTTTATAGATGAGAAGTACTCCAAGAAGTATGACTTGGAAATTTTAACACTTTGTTCTTTTAGCATAGTACTGACCCTCCCATGGCTTCAAGAAAGAAAAGAGAATCATCTAATTAAAATAGGTAAAAACCATCACTTCCAGCATAAAGTCTAATGTCTTCTGCTTATGGAGACAACAGACAAGTCCCACGAGCTTGTATTCTTTCTCTCACTCTCATCTCAAAATGTTTCACAGATCTCCCTGCTCCCCAAACTTGACTTATATGCCAGTCACTCCAATATGTTTCCTATTCCTCAAATATTCCAGGCATTTGAACTTCACTATGCCTTTACACAGTCTATCCCCTAGAATGTTTTACTTGACTTTGCTCTATAAACTCTTAGCTCACACTTGTATTATAAAGCGTCTCTCATTAGAGTAAAATTATGTTTGTGTGTTTATCTCCCAACTCTAGAATCCTTGAGGAGCAGAGAATGTGTCATTAATCTACCTACCCTTAGAATATGGGAGCAATGTTACCCGGTGCCTATTGAATGAATGAATGAACTAAATACTAAAAAGTCCAAATCATTTTGAGTGTCCACTATTCACAGAATAGGACATTTGTATGACACTTAGATTTTTCTTTAAACTTATACAAATTATCACTGCTAAACAGTTTAAAAACTACCAATTTCAATCTGCCGACAGCTAAGATGACCTGCATTAACATCTTAAGTTAAAAATAAGAGGTAAGGGATGGGGCGTCTGGGTGGCTCAGTTGGTTAAGGGTCTGACTTTGGCTCAGGTCATGATCTCATGGTTTCTGAGTTCGAGCCCCATGTTGGTCTCTGCGCTGACAGCTCAGAGCCTGGAGCCTGCTTCAAATCATCTGTCTCCCTCTCTCTCTTTGCCCCTCCCCTGCTTGCACTCTCTCTCTCTCTCTCTCAAAATAAATAAACACTAAAAAATTTTTTTTAATTAGGAAAATAAGAGGTAAGGGAAATAAAGGGAACATCTCTTTATTGTTCACTTCATATTTTACTTTATGTTATTATATTTATGTTATGTTATTATAATTAATATATAATATAAGATTTTATTTCTAAGTAATCTCTACACCCAATGGGGGCTCAAACTTACAACCCTATGACCAAGAGTTACATGCTCTAACTGAGCCAGGCAGGTGCACCTGTTCACTTCATATTTTAAAGAAACAGATATACCTGCAACACCAAAAATCAGACGCTAAATTGTTTATCATTTGTTTTCTGAATCCTCCAATACTATTGTCACCAGAGGGCAAAAGAAGTGTGAGGGGAAGAACCAACCTCACTAAAAAAAAAAAAAATTGTGTTTATTTTTGAGAGAGAGAGCAAGTGAGCAGGTGAGGAGTAGAAAGAGAAAGGGAGACATAGAATCTGAAGCAGGCTCCAAGCTCCAAGCTGTCAGCACAGAGCCCAAGGCAGGGTTCAAACTCATGAACCACAAGATCATAACTTGAGCCAAAGTCAGACCCTTACCCAACTGAACCACCCAGGCATCATACCAACCTCATTTTAAAATATAAAAATTAATATCTGCTGGACTCATTTCAAAGAATATTTACATGCACTGGGTCAAATGAGGCAAACATTAGCACAGATTCTTTGAGGGTTAAGAGAGTTTAAGACAGTGCTTAGCAAATAGTAAATTTCAAAAACAAAGTGGTTGCTTTTTGGGGCACCTGGGTGGCTCAGCAGGTTAAGAATCTGACTCTTGATTTTAGCTCAAGTCATGATCTCATTGGTTCATGGGATCGAGCCCTGCCTCAGGCTCTGCACTGACAGTGCAGACCCTGCTTGGAATGCTCTCTCTGTCTCTCTGCCCCTCCTCTGCTTGTGCTTGCTCTCTAAACAAACAAACAAACAAACATTTTAAAAAACGGTAGCTATTTTTGTTGTATGACATATACAATCTTCCACTACGTTTCTTTTACAAACAGCTATTTAAAAGAACAGAGAATGAGCAGGTAAATGGGAAGAAAGCAGTAAGGAACTACAGGAAGGGCACTATAGTTAAGAAGAGGTATTACCCAATAGATCCTTTTCCAGTTGTAAAATTGTAGCAAGCTTTAAGATTACAAATGGCTTTTTCATCTGCTGAGCATATTTTGTTTATGGAACTGTTAGGATTTGCGGTTTATAAATTACTTCAAGTTTCATGCCAAGAGAACTTCCCACCATGAACTGACATTCCCAGCTGTTGGAAGATGGGCTCAGGCAAACTAAAGAAAATAAAGCCAGAAAAAAGAGGCTAGGTTCTAACTATGGCAAAGAGGAGGGCCTGTCTACAGGGATCCGGGGGAACCATCGCACTCAGAGAACAACACGCCAAGTGCACAGTCACTCGCAACTATACCTGGCTGCCGGTGAAGCACCAGCATAGACTAGAGTCCGGTAGAGGGTCACCCTTTCAAACCTGCTCTTCCATTCACACAAAACTGTCCCAAAGAAAGTCGTTTTCTGCCAAGGTAAGCTCAGATTTCCTGAAGTATCACAATCCTCCCTGCCTAGAACATGCAGAATATGTGAAGAAACCTTCTGGTAAAGTTTCCCTAACCTTGAGAGTGGCATCAAAAGATAAAAGGAGAGGAAACACAAAGCCAGAGAGATGATAGCAGTATATTCACTCTCCCTACTTCCAAAGAAGGTTAAGACTAGAAAAAGATAATTCATTTATAATTTTTACTATGTCATTAGACATCATATGTATGTAAAACTCAATACTACGTGTTAGGGAAAACACAGGAATAAATCAGACATTGACTCTGCCTGGAGAATAAAATGCTCGATAGAGTCAAAAGACCTAGATCCCAACCCCTCTGATTCAAAATTTATGTCCTCATGATGTGTTTTCACTTCTCATCCTTAAGAAAGTACTTAGTGCTTAGACATTAAGATAAGAAAATAGAATGACTGCCAACCTTCACCTTTTTCTTTTTAAGAACCCAAAACTTCTGGAAGGTTCCCCTGAGAAAAGAATGAGGAAAGGACAGGCTCTAGAGTCAGAAACTCTTAGATTTAAATCCTGCCTCTGCCACTATACTATCTGCATGACCTTAATGTGGAGAGGTTCCATGTTTCTCATCTGTAAAATGGAGAGAATCTACATAGTATTGGTGTGTGTGTATGTGTATGTCTACTTACTGATCTACCTACCTATAGATAACTAGGCACATGATATTAACAGATGGTATTTACTACTTATCACTGGCAATCCGGGGGTGGGCAGTTAACGCGAATGATCTAAAGTGAAAAACAAAGAAAAAAATGTAATAAGGCCAGGCCTACAACTAGTCGTGAATGAAACATCAGAGCCTACACGGACCAGTGGTGGTTGGGTATGAGGGGCTACCCTGCTATCCTGACCTGTCCCCTATCACAAATCACTATACTCTCTGTTCTACTCAGTTTCCTGCCTCAGACCCCAGACTTACTTGAAGCTCTGTATCTGCACACTCTCCTGCTCTCTGGACATCTTAGAATGAGCCTTATGAAGGGCACCGAGGAGGCTCATTTGGTTGAGTTAGTTAAACGTCTGAGTCTTCATTTTGGTTCAGGTCATGATCTCGTGGTTCATGGGATCAAGTCCTGCATCAGATCCTATACTGACAGCATGAAGCCTGCTTCAGATTCTCTCTCTGTCCCTTACCCTCTTGCATGCTCTCTCTCTCTCTCTTTTGCTCACAAAGTAAATAAACAAACATTAAAAAAAAATAGGGCTTACTAGAAATATGTAAGATCTGTATGAAGTAAACATCAGAATACCAGTGATGGACAAGGACATGTAAACCTGAATACACGAAGTTACTGAACATGGCATATTACTGTGTTATTGGATAGAAAAGCTCACCATACAAGACAACTCTCCCCCCTGATAACTGATATATTTAGTGTGATTCAAAGAAAAACACTTACTGGATTTTTGTTTTGTTTTGGTTTTACAAAACTATACAAGTCAGTTCTCAAATTTCTGTGTAGCAATTAACAAGCAAGGAGAGTCAGGAAAACTCTAAGAAACAGTAACAGGGTGAAGAGTGGGACTGGCCTAGACCTATTAGATATGAAAACATACTATGAAATATAAAAATATACTTTTCAATGAGGAGGCCAATGGATCAGAAAAGAAAATCCAGAAATAGACCAAATATATACAGGAATTTCGAGGATGACAAAGGCAGCACCTCAGCAGGAGACAGATAAAGACACATGTTGGTAGTAACCGATTAATCCTACATCACATCTCAAAAACACACACACACACACACACACACACAGAGAGCAATTCTAGATTGATCAGAGATTCAAAATTGAAGAATTAAAAATAGAAAATTGTTTTTAAAATCTGAGTAGGGATGGCTTTTATAAACTTGATAATACACAAGGAAGCTTCTAAATACGTAACACTCAAAATAAATCCATGCCAATAAGTAATTGTTCACCTATCAGATCAGCACACATAATAAAAAATGGGCCCTAGTGGAGAAAGGCCAGAGGAGCAGGTACTGGTGTATGCTGAGTGTGAGGACGTCCCTGTGGCCCTGAGGGGGACAATGTGGCAACACCTGTCAAAATTACTAATACATATCTTCAAATCAGAGAGTCTACTCCAGAGCTCCCTTTCATTACCAGATGTACTTGCACAAGTATGACATTCTGTATATATAGGGACAGTCTATACACGTTGTTTCTTATAGAGAAAAACTAAGAGGGGCCCCTGAGTGGCTCAGTCAGTTAAGTGTCCAACTCTTGATTTTGGCTCAGGTCATGATCTCACAGTTTATTGAGTCTGAGCCCCACATTGGGCTCTGTGCTGACAGCGCGGAGCCTGCTTAGGATTCTCTCTCCCCCTCTCTCACAAACAAACTTTAAAATGAAAAGAAAAGAACACCTAGGAAACACTTAAATGTCTATCAATAAAGAAGTGATAAAATACATTAGGGTATATCCACATAATGCAATACTATGCAGCTGTTAAATAAGAATGAGGCCCCCTTCATTGTACTGATTTATAAAGATCTTTACAATAACTATTAAGTTTACAAACCAAGACATGCATTAATATGTATTATATGTCTCATCTGCATAAAATCTGCAAATATATGTGCCATTGCTTCTTTATGCATAAATTTTTCTCTGGAAGAATGTATAAGACACTGTTAACACTGGGTGCCTCTGGAGAGGGAAACTTGAATGGAGGTTGATGGAGGGAGGCAGACTTACATTTTGTACCATGGGAATGTACTAACATTCAAAAATTAGTAAAAAAAATTATCTATTAAAAAAAGTATAGATTGTCCTTAGGGAAAAGGTGTGACTGAATTATAGTAGAAACACCAAATTTTGCCTGAAATCCACCATCCTCTCCTCAGCCCCTCTGTAAGGCCACCCCTAACACACAGGCTCTGAGCCTGGCCTGGCCAAGGCAGGGCCCTGACAGTTCTCAAACTTCTGCTTTGCCTGCTCAAGAATCGAAACAAATCCTCTTGTTACATTTCTTTAGAAATATGGAGCAAAAAGAAATGGCTAGAGTTCAGAAAAATGTTACCGTCAAAACCGAAGAAAGAGTCTACAAACTCTAGACAAACTCTAGTAAAGAACTGGAAGTGCTAATGAAGGCTGGAAAGCCCTCTACATACGACTTCATTTCCTGCTTTGGTAATAGGGGAGCTAACAGAAGAAACCTAGGAACAGAAAAGACGAGAATGTCTTACACAGATAATGACCTTTAAGATTCTCTACTCACACAGCATGTGTTCCTTACCAGGTACAAATCCATGCAAAGCACAAGCTTGACCTCAAACAACAAGTCCACACCATGCAGCACGTCATCCCCCGATGGAGCCTCTCCAAAACCCTAATGCCAACTGGTGTTTTTTTTTTAAATTTCTGGAGTTAGTAGCTGCATCATGCAAGGTGGGAAACAGTATCACCAGTAGGCTGAAAAACCTCAAAGGCCAGGAAATGTTTTTTTTAAGGTTAGGCTCAGGGAAGCCATGATTAGATGTATACTTTTCAGGGGGAAAAAAAGAAAAGAAAAGAAAACATTTCTAAATCTCAAAGGAATCCTCTTGCTCAATCTCATTCCAATAACTTGACCAATGAGATCCAAAAAGGGAAAAATTATGAGGACTCCCACACTGGCAAGTTTTACAGAGTTGTCCATGGATGTAGACTAGGTTTCATGAACAACGACAATGCCCCAAACTGCCCAACATGTGTCTGGAGCCAATGGCTGTGAGCATGGAAATGGTAAAAGGTGTGGTGCATCACTGAGAGATCATTCATTCCCCACTACTCAGAAACTCCAAGTCTGTGCCTACCAATGCTGGTCCTCATACAGGGAAGACCATTTTCACCGGCTCCAAAAGCAATTTGGATATTTAGTCCCACCAGCACAAGCTACAAATATATACTGACAAAAAAAAAAAAATCCCACGCATACAGCTGAACTTGAAATGTTTTCTTTCCTCTTGTGAATCCTCATACAAAATAATGATTAAATCTGGCTGTAAGCTTACACACAGGAGGCAAAAAACCTTTTTTTAAATGAAGAATAGTGGATGGTGATAGGTTTTCTGCTAAACAATTTATTGTTTGAAATTCTTTCTCTAAAGCTCAAGGTTCAGTGCTGGGTAAAAGGCATGCAACCAAGTCACCAGCCTCCTCAAGCTGGACACAAGGCATGCCCTGGCTGCAGAAAACACGTCATTAGCAGTTACACATTTTCATGCCAACAAACCAATGATTAACAAGGATGATTAGAGTCTGGATGGAACTGAAGCACGAGCTCTGTGCCTTTTGGATGCTGACTCAAAAGCCACAAGCACACACATCGCCCCATGGCAGGGTCATACCGCTGGACTTCAGTTGCTTGGCTCTGTCTCGTTCCTGGACTGCAGACTTTGGCAAAAGTGGAGTCAGGCCTCGGGACTTGGTAGGTCTCATGTAGCCTTTCATCGGTTCTGCCACTCTACCTTTATCTTCCTTCTTCCCTTCTCCTGGTGCCTTGGGTTCAGACTTTTCAGTCACTGTGTCAGGTGCCTCCAAGATCTTATCTTTGGGCTCTGGGAGCCCAAGATCCTCAGAAGCAGTCACTACTAACTGATCTACCACCTGCAATGGGGTAGCCGCAGCTTTGTCATCCAAGGAATTGGACTGGAATTCTGGTGTTGCCAAGGAAATCAAATCTGATTCAGTGATTTGAGAAGTCAGGCTAACTTCTTCCACTTTGTTTTTTTCACTTTTAGGAGGCAAAAGAGCCCTATCTGCCTCCTTATTCAAACCATCTGGGTCCTTGGAATTGCTACTGTCAGCATTTTGGTCCTCACACAAATTGGGCTTTTGTGCTTTGATTCCCAATAAGTCAGGGATTTGAACTGGAGCAGCACCTTCCTCAGACTCTTCCCTTTTGGTAACTGGGTGTACTGGAAAATTATTCCTATCTGCACACATTTCTAGGACTCTGACCTCACCTGTTAGGCTTTGGTCTTCTCTTGGCACTCCAGGAAGAAGGTGTTCTTTTGCGAGCTCAGTCATTTTTTCTACTGAATGCTTAGATACACCACTGGGCCCTGACTCAGATTCTCCTATCACATGTCTTCCCTCTATCCCTGCTTCAGTTTTCATGGGATCAGCAAGCTCACCTTTATTCTTAAGACACCTTTCTCCCTGACTGTTAACGGTTTCTGTGGCTGCTGTAGAAGTTAGGGTAACTCTTCCTCCCATGCTTGTAGAAGGCATAACAGCCGAGGGGCCCTTGGGTCTTTCTTGATCTGGGACTCCATCTTTGCTGCAGTTATTCACCACTAATGATTTGGATATCTGGGCCAGAGTGGTCTCTTGCCCACTTTCTGCCAAGCTCTTTGGAAAAGAAACACCCTCCTTTACTACTTGAGAAGCAGGAGTGGGCGGTCCTTCACAGGCTGCTGACTCTCGAGCCTCTGGAGGGGCTGACTTATTCATTAGCCCTGGTGGTGTTCTGGGGCAGGTAAATGTAATATTTCTATTTTCGTCCACATAGCCCATTCCTTCAATTCTGTGGTCCCCTGTGGTTTCCATGGGAACATGTATTTTTGTTGCATCTATCTTATTCTCCAGAAGATGCTTCTCAGGAAAACTATTTTTAACCTTTTTACTTTTTCCATCATTGCTCCTTTTATTTGGTTTGTCAGCCACTGCAGTGTGTCCCCTGGCTGCATCTGTCTTATTCTCCTCAGACAGTACTGAAGGAACAAATCCTGCCCCCTGGATTTGGTCTTGGCAGCTCACATCTGTCACCTTGGTAGCTGGTTCAATAACAGCAGAGTCCCTGACTGTGTTTGTTTTGTTCCCACCAAGAGTCCCAAGCTCAAAAGAATTAACCTCAACATTTCTCCCCTTACGGTCACCTACTTCCACTGTGGGAATAGCTAATGCTTGTGAGAACAGAGGATCATGGGTTAAGGGGAAAGGGAGTCCTAAATCCTTGTTCTGATGAGGAGTGCTACCAGCATCTCTATCTTTCCCTTCAAAAGGTAGGCTGGGGATTTCTTCCTTGCTCTCCATTAGAGCAGGTTGTGTGGGATAATTATTTTTGAACTTTTTGGGTTTGCCCTCACCACTCTTTTTTTTAGGCTTTTCATAAATCCAGGGAGCTGCAGCTGCCTCACTATCTATCCAAGGACACTTTCCTTCCTTGCTCTGGTTACTGACACCCATATCTACGGCTGCAGCTCCTTGTTCTGCTCTAGCACCGGAAGTCTGAGTCATGCCTGACCCGTTTCCCAAATGAACTAATGTTTGCAAGGTGCTTGCCCCTTTAGGGTCAGCTGTCTCCATAGGCTTCCCCATCACCACTGCCTCAGGGAGATCCGCTGTGGTCCCTGGTCGCTGTGAAGAACCCAGCTCCTCACCCTTTTGCCCAGCAGTCATTCTTTCAGTTCTAGGGGTTGACTCGCTTGGTGCAAGGAAAGCTGGGCCATCCTTCCAGCTCTCCAGAAGAAATTGTGGCTCAGATCTTGCTCTACCCTTCCCAGAACTGGCTCTCACCTTCCCAGAACCTGCCCTTCCCTTCCTGCTTCTGCCGTCCCCTGCCATTCTCTGAGACGGCTCATTCCCTAGCTCAGGCACCTGAACTAACACCTCGTCCTGCAGCTGCTTGGAAGCTGAGATGCTCATCTCTTGTTTTTGCTTGGGAAAAGCTTCCTTTGTTAGTTCTTTAATCTCTTCAGCTCCTTCAGAAAACTCTTTCTGTCTGTCTTTCTGCAATTCAGTCACCTTACTTTCGTCATTACCTTCTTTTAGACTACTTCCTAATGAGGTACCAGTTGGGGAAGTGGGAACCAGATTAGGCAGTACTTTTCCTGCTATGGGTTTGGAACCCCCACCCACAGCCTCTTGGTCCAAGACAGGAGAGCAACTCTCTTTGGGTCTGATCTCCAAAGGAATTTCTACTCTGTGTACAGAACCTTCTGTCAGGGGTCCTTTCAGATCAGGTGAGCCTACTACTGTCTGGTTTTTATCCACAGGGGTCTTTGGATGGGGTGCAGGCTGTGATTTGCGTTCATCTTGCTGCAGTGATTTCTGGTCCTGGCCCAGTGGTACTGACTTGTTACCTTTGACCTCTGCTTCTATTCTTGGCTTGGGCTGAGAACTTCCTGCAGTCTTGGGGGGTTCCTCCAAGGGACACAAAGGAACACTGAGACTTTCTGAGATTATGTTGTCAGCTACCAGTTTGGCAGCCGTGGTCTCCATTTCATACTCCTTTTTTAAGGTTTCTCTGGAGGCTGGTCCACCTTCCATGCCCATAGTGGTAGATAAGCTGGGGAGAACGCCTGACTTTTGTGGGTCAGCTGCAAAGGGATGACCTTTATGGTCATATACACTGTCATCATCCCAAGGTCCCCCAGCCCGGGGTTGAGAATATCTCTTTTGCTTTGGTTTCTTCTTTTTTTTCTTCATCATCATTGGTGGGCTTTCTATATCCCAGGCTTCCCTGCCAAAATCTCTCTTGGGTTCAAGGAAGCCAACATGAACAGTTTTCCTTTGGATCCCAGGCTCACCACAAGGAGATGGACCAGAGACCCAACCCAGCTCAGACAGAGAGCAGGGTCCCGGCCCAGGATCAAGAGTCTTCCGTGGAGAAGAGACTCCCAGCAGCTCAGGAGGGACCCTGGCAGGCCTGGGCCGAGCGGACCTGCGGTCACTGGGTCTGCACACTTGTTTGCCTTGTGTGGGAGCGGTACCTGCAATACATGAAGTTGGCCAAAATTCCAAACAGAAAACTCCTTGTTATTGTTTCTTAAAAAAAAAAAAAAAAAGTCCATTTACTGATTCAGTTAAGTCTATTTTCACCAACCCACAGTTAGGAAAACAGTTTTTTCTAAAACATTTCTCACCCTCAGCTGAGATTAGCAAATACTCAACAAAGATCATCATCCCAGGCAAAGAAAAAAAAAATTCAGAGATCTTTTAACCTTCTATAATAAGTACTGCCTGTAAATCTTATCAGACACTTATTTATATCTGTCATTATTTCTAAAAGATAACATAATTCCCAATTCTGCAACAAGAATCCTATCTCTGGTGACATTTGTTAATTAACTGAATGAAACACATATGATTTTGACAGAATTTATAATTCTAAGAGTCTGTCACCAATATTATACTAATTACTTGTCAAGCTAACCAAATCGACTCTGGGAAACAGACCAGAAGGCCAGACTTATGCTTCTTGGGCAGGAGAGGGGGCGGGAGGTGGTGGGAGGCGTTGTGAGGGGAGGAGGAAGAAGATAAAAGATCCTGAATTAGTATTTTGGCCAAAGAAAAATCCTCATCATTCCAGATCCAAAGCCTTCTACTTTGAAAGACAAATGTGTTAGATTTCAATGTTCTATTCCTAAATGTACTTCCTGAAAGAGAAAGATATACATAATGTCCAATAGGATTAAATTAAAACAATGAAGATAAGCACCCTTGGAAAAGTTTCAGGAAATCAACTAGTCCAACCTCCTGTCTCTAAGTCGATGCAGTATGGATTCCAGACCCTGGGAAGAGCCCCACTTAGAGCAGGTCTGGGGGACAACTCTTGTCAAGTCAACCCAATGAAATGACTTCAGAGACACGAAAATATACTTAAATTGCACTTTTGCTCTTTTTTACCTTCCAAAGTCCTCCAAACCTTACCTTTTATTTAACACCTCAGGTTAATTACTGTTTCTCTCAAAAACATGCAAGGCTTTAGTACCCACAACATCTGTAGCCTTTAATTTGGCAATTAACCAGCAGCTATTTGGTGCTATCTTACTCAATTATTATATAAAACTCTGGTTTCAGAGTTCGTGCCTGGAAACTTTCCTTACCATCCAGGGTATGATATAACAACACAAGGGCAAGGACTCAGACTTAAATATTTATGTGCCTTACCATGGCGTATTTTGTGCGCAATAAGGACTCGATAAATCTTTATTCAAATGTTGAGTCACTAAAACATTTTAAAAAATCAAACTTTATTTAGCTCCTTCTTGGGGCTAGACAGTATGCAAGCACTAGACATTCTCAGTGAAATAAGTTAAGGTCCCTGCCATCATGCCCACCTTCTAATCAGAGTCACAGAAAAGTAAGCAGAGAATAACTGAAGTTGATAATCATATACACATCCACTTGGCTTACATCAAAAACCTGTAATCTTAAAGTTTGCCAAATGATCAAACTCTTGGAGCAATGCCTCTCAAAGTTTAGTGTACATAAGAATTATCTGGAGAACCTGTTAAAATGCATATTATGATTCTGAAGGTCTGAGGTGGAATCCAAGATTATACATTTCTAACAGGCTCCCAAGCAATGCAGATGCTCCTGGGCCATGACTAACCAGCAAGGGCTTACTAGTAAAGGTTTATAGAACATCTGACCAAAGCATTCTTCTTACAGCTGAATAAAGAGAGACACAGGAAAGTTAAATAACCTGCCCAAGATTACACAATATAGCACAGTGAAGTGCTGAACTGGGTTAAAATTTAGGTGCCCTGAGTTGAGGTAGAGTTAATTTAAAAATATTTAAGATTTTCTTTCTGCCTAAACAAGACCATATCTGCCTAAGACAGAGGACAGACTTCCTAAACAATACTACTGAGCGCCACAAACGAGGGACAACACCCACCATCACCAACCCATCGCTCCCACTTAAAGTGGTTTCAAAGAGTCCACTTTATTATCCTAACTTACCTGAGCTCTCTGAAGACACTTCAGAAGGCTGACTATTGAAAGGTGTCTTTTCTTCTTGTTTCTTTAACACAGAATCCTCATCTGTTGGCATGCTGTACTTTTGGCCCATGGCTGTAACTGGTTCTGGATTTAACAGTAAAAACCACAGAAGTTTAGAGCAGCATGATTTTAGCTACCTTTCCACCTTTCAGAAACTGGAATCAGGAACGGTTCTTGAGCAATGAGGGATGCTCCTCAGAGAGCAGCAGAGAAACGGAGTGGCAGCTCGAGTGTGCAATTGGGAAAGTTTTGTTTTGTTTTAAACAGGAAAAAGAACAGATATTTGTCTGCTGAAGAGAAAGAGCCAATGGAGATGGACAAAGATGGTGAGGCGCAAGGAAGGAAAGAATGACCAGGGCGGCATGCTTGAGTAGGCGAGAGGAGACAGGATGCAGTGCAGCATGGAGAGCCTGGCCTCGCCGAGGAGCAGACGGAGGGAGGCAGACTGAGGAGACAAGCACACGAGTACACAGGTGAGGCAGTAGAGTTTGTGAAGGTTCTTTTGTGGCTTAAATTATCAACAAGGCAAACAGATCAGCAGAGAAATAAAGAAGAAGGTGTTAGAAACTGGAGGAGGGAGAAGGTGAGAAAGAACAGTCTAGGAGAGCAGAAATGTGTGTAGACTTGTAAAATACAGTGTAAGTGTCTATATTTTATCTGGCACAACATGTGTCCCTCACCTTTCTGGAGACTACACACTGGTAGATAGAAATATGAGTAAATAAACTCGTACCTGGTGAAATGATAAAAGTAGCCGACTGCCCCTCATCCCGGGGAGATTTTAACTGGGCCTCCTCACGTGCTTCTTCCTGTGTCTGCGCAATTTCCGTGTCCTTAACTGGAACAGCTGCCACCTCCATTTCTGAGGGTGGTACAATATCCTTGGCTGGACTCAGGGTGACCTCTGTCCCAGAGGGCAGAGCCATATCCTTAGCCAGGGCTATCTCCGTTTCTGGGGGCTGAGGCATATCCTTGATCAGGGTTACTTCTGTTTCTGGGGGCACAGCCACATTCTTGCCCAGCGCCATCTCTGTTTCTAGAGGTGAAGCCAGGTCCTTGGCCAGAGCCACGTCTGTTTCTTGGGGTAGAGCTGCATCCTTGCCCGGGGCCATCTCTGTTTCTGGGGATGGAGCCATGTCTTTCACTGGGGCCTTTTCTGTATCTGGATGTGGAGCCGTATCCTTGACTGGGGCCACTTTCGTTTCCGGGGGCAGTGCCTCATCCTTGGTCAAGATAACCTTGGTTTCTGGGGGCAGTGCCATATCCCCAGTCAGGGCCACCTCTGTTTCTGAGGACGAGGTCACTTCCTTGGCTGAGGATGTTACTGTGGGTGATACAGCGTCCTTAACCAGTGCCACTTCTGTTTCTGAAAGTGATTCCACACCCTTGGCTGGGGTCATCTGTCTGTGTGTGGGTGCTACCATGCCCTCATCTGGGGAGAAATCCATTTTTATAGGTGGTGCCCTCTCCGTTTCTTTGAATGGTATTTCATCCTTAGCTGGGGCTACCTCAGTTTCTGTAGGCAGTACCATGTCCTTGGCTAAAGACAGATCTGTTTCTGTGGACAAAATGACATCCTTCACCGGGGCTTCTTCTGTTTCTCTGGGTAGTACCATGTCCTTGACTAGAACCATATCTGATTCCATGGTCTCAGCCAGTGTCACATCTGATTTGGTAGAAGGTTCCATGTCTTTAAACAATGCCACCTCTGTTTCTGTGGCTGGTGCCATGTCCTTGGCTGGGGACATCTCTGTTTCTCTAGATGGTGTCATGTCATCAGCCTTCAGTCCCATCATGATTTCCAATGCTTCTGTTGGTGCCCTCTCTTCTGCTCTCTTCTTCACTTCTATCTCTTCAGCCAGGTCTAAGGGAAAGAAGTTAGAAATTTAGGACCCATCATCATCTGCTTGAAGGTCTACGTTCAAAACTTACTTTCTGAGAGAATAGGAGTATCTAGGTTTTTGTGACCACGATACCCTACATATAACTAAAAAGCTGTCTAACTAATGTATGTGTGCCTACTCTTTGAGAGTCCCAATATTTCGAATAGGATACTGAGAGAATAAACAATGGAGGAGGAATCGGAGAGGAAAAACACAGGTTTAAAAATAACAATTGGGGCACCTGGATGGCTCAGTTGGCTGAGCATCCGACTTCAGCTCAGGTTATGATCTCACAGTTCCTGAGTTCAAGCCCCATGTCGGGCTCTGTGCTGGCAGCTCAGAGCCTGGAGCCTGTCTTCAGATTCTGTGTCTCCCTCTCTCTCTGACCCTCCCCTGCTCATGATCTGTCTCTGTCTCTCAAAAATAAATAAATGTTTAAAAAAATTGTTTTTAAATAACAACAGGGGTACACAGTTATTTTAAGAATGGGAAATTGTGGGACATCCAGGAAAAAACCCTCAGAATTCCAAGTCTGCACTGAACTAACTGAAAAGGGATTTTCTCTGCCCATGAACCCCAAGTGGTGTATTTCAATTTCACCTTCATTTCTCCAGCTATGAAACCAGTAATTGAAGTAGTAGAAGCATTTATGATAGTCCTGAAACTTTTATCTATACTGCAGTCCACTATTAAACAATAAGTCTGATGGTTTAAATGGATCAGGATACTGTAACTATTAAGTGATAAAGACAGTTTCTAATAATTTACCTGCCGTGGGCTGCAGAGGCTGTGTCGTGGCCATTGGGGAAATGAAGGATTCTGGGTGTGCAGAGTTTGGGGCTTCCACAGGCCACCCCTGAGGCACATTATTTGCAGGAGCAAATGTGTCACAGGGAAACAGACCTAATATTGAAAACAAACACACAGATTGTTCAAACTGGGTCAACAATGGAGGGAAAAAGGCATCTGAGATTTAAAATCAGCTTGATATACTACCATAATGACATGTACCTATACACCAGTGAAAAACAAAGAAAGTTATAAAGAAAAACTGTTAAAAAATCTTCAGGTTTGGGCGAATTGTTAACTGGCCGTCACATCATTAATCCTCTTTGGTTGGCAGCCTCCTATAGTGCACTGCAAAGAGTCAAAATGCCAGAGACTGAGCACTAGCACCGCTATCCCGACTGGAACAATGGATAATAAGGGACTGTGAGTCTTGATTTCCTCATCTGTAAAATTAGATCAGTACCTCCCTCTTCAATGTAACAAGACAGTTTTGCGAAAATGTTTTGTAAATTATTAAGAATTAAGACAGATGTAAAAGGATTATCCTTATGCTATCTGTCATCAGACAACAGGGGATTTAATATCACATGGTCCTTGCCATCAGGAGCATTACGATTTAGCTAGAGAGGCAAGATAGACATGTATCACATACTATGCAGTATGTGTTAAGTGCACTAAGAGTTTAAAAACAATTATGAGGACCAGAATAGCCACAGAAGGCTTCAGAGGAGAAGCAAGAGCAGGAAAAGAAGACAGAGTAGTCAATTTCAAAGATCTGAGCAAAGAAAAGTATAAAGAGGCCAATGGGACAAGAATGTTTCTGTGACTATGAAATTATTTGGATTCAACTGGATTCTGCATACCAGAGAGGGAAAACAGGAATAAGACCAACAATGGAAGAAGGATCTGGAAAGCCAGAGAAATTTAGACTTGAAGAGAGGAGGAAAAATAAAGGGTATCTTATGATCTTAATGAAAATGACATGGTGAATACAGAATAGGGCCTTGGTGGCAAACGCAGCAGGCATATGTGGAATGACTTTAAAAGGGAGCAGCAGTCCTACCAAGGTGGTTTAGATGTCTAGTGACAGGGGCTTACACGGGGTGGCTGGGGGTATGTGGCAGGGGAGCAGTGGGAGCATAAAGGAACAGAAGAAAGATACTGTAAAGAAAGAAACTAAGGGCTCCCTGGTGACTCAGTTGGCTGAGCATCTGACTCTTGATTATGGCTCAGGTCATCATCTCAGAGTTCATGAAATCAAGCCCTGAATTGGGCTCTGTACTGACAGCATGGAGCCTGCCTGGGATTCTCCCTCTCCCTCCCCCTCTCTCTCTGTCCTTCCCCTGATTGTGCTCTCTCTCTCTCCAAATGAATAGATAAACTTAAAAAAAAAAAAGTTTCTTTTTATTTTTTTAATTTAAAAAAAGGAAGAAAGAAAGAAGCAAATGAGAGTTATGGCTCCCTAGCTGGTGAGCTGACAGAACAGGAGTCAAAGCCACAATCCAAGTATTAACGTCACCGCACTTAACATCCTTCCTCCTAGAGATCTTCAGTCCAAACAAAAGCATAAATACAACATAGTATTAGCCAGGATCTTAACAAATACAAAATCATAAGCATTACTGGACGTGGGACTTATTGGTGATAAGACACTGAAGGAAACCACAATGTTACCCCAAAATATGCCTCTTTGACATAAAAATTATTTCTGCCTAAAGGTGGGATATAAATTCTCCTCTTCCTGGAGACAGACTCTTTTCAGCCCAGAGAAGGCACCTGAGGGATTGGCAAGCAAACCTTACTCCATTACTGCCCTCTCATGCATCTTCTTCCCACAGTTTGCCACGTCTGGAAGCCTAAAGCTGCTTTCCTTTGTCTGGTCATTTCTCTACTGATTGACTGTTGTTCATTGCAGATGCTATATAAATCAAAATTCTAAACTACCACTTTGAATTACTTTATCCCGTGTGATGGATGCTGCGTGTGTTGACAAACTGTTTGTCTCCTGTTAATCTTTTTGTTACCAAGTCACAGCAGAAAACCTAAGATGCAAAGTAAAGTTTTACCTCCCCCACAGTACCCTGGCCACATTCATGTTGGAAGTGAAACAACAAAATCAGAAATAAGGATACTACTAACTGAGATCTAAGATCTGTTTAATGTTTACCATGTACCGGATGCTGTAAGAAGCGCTTCTACAAAATTTTATTTGATTATCACCCCATCTTTAAGGAAGGAACTAGTGCTGGCCCATTTTATAGATAAAGAAATCAAAGTTTAGAGGACATAATTTGCCCAAGGCAATGAACTGGTAAAATGTGGAGATTGGAAACAGAATCTGGCCCTATGATATCATATTCAAGATCCCATGATAGGATATGATCAGACCCTGAGCAGCCCAACTATGAACTCTCTCCTGTGACCAATCTTTTTTTTTTTTAATGTTTTTTATTTATTTTTGAGAGACAGAGAGATAGCACAAACAGGGGAGGGTCAGAGAGAGAGGGAGACACAGAATCCTAAGCAGGCTCCAGGCTCTAAGCTAGCTGTCAGCACAGAGCCTGACGTGGGGCTCGAACCCACGAACTGTGAGATCATGAGCCGAAGCCAGAAGCTGGACGCTTAACCAACTGAGCCACCCAGGCGCACCTCCTGTGACCAATCTAGAAAGAGCCTTGTTACAGCCAGTGTCAATAAACATGCTTAGTGGTTAACTTCAAAGGAGATGTGTAAAAGGCCACATTAATTATTTGGAGTTAAGCAATAAATCCAATTAAAGAAGTCATACCATAACTGTCTTGTAGGGGATTGTTTTGTTCTGTAAATGCTGAAGCATTGGTTGTTCCGCTGGGGAGATAGAGAAAATCTTCCAGGCCATCATCATGGTGCATCTTAAAGGGATCTGGAATAAAGAAGGAATTTAAAACTCATTCCCAGTGAGTACAACTAAAATGATTAACATTCTTTATTAGCCTATGATGAATATTGATTGACTACATATTTGTTGTCAATATAAGTGAAATAAGTTGAGATAATATGTTACTGAACATGGTAGAGAATCACGAACTCCTCTGTTACAAGGTAAGAGTATATAATCTCACATTCTCTATGATTTGATTATCTGAATCAGCCAACAAATAACAAACTAAAAGCACAACGAATGGTCATTTCTATAACATGCAAAGAAGTGAAAATACAGATATAATTAAACTTTCAATATGTATTTAGACATTCACTTTAGGTTATTAAGAAAAAAAAAAAAGACAGCCAGATAAGTTAAAAAGACATTTTCACTGAATGTGGACATTATGAAGAAAACTACTTTTCTTCAGAAAACCTGTCTGAATGAGACAAGGTGAACAGCTGGCATCCTAAGAAGAGAAATAAGCTCCAGAATCAGGAGCTGCCATATATAAAGTCACTCAAAAGACCAGGGAAACTCTGAGCCTTCTTAGATGAAAAAAAGAGGAAAGTCAGTCAGGCAGAGCAAGAATTTGGTTCTAATTAGGGTCCTTCTCAAAATATAGCACACATCTGAACCACCCCTGCAGGCTGAAAGAAACACTGATTGCTGGGCCCTAAGAATCTGCATTTCTAACTAGTTCCTTGGTAGACTCTTAAGGTGCTTCCTTTGTCAGAGGCAGCTGTGTACAAACCTAGGCGTTGGGAGAATGTTCACTCCTGTGGCTCTGAGGCAGCTGGACCACCCTCTCCCAGTAGCAGATGTCAGGATCAGGGGAGACCATGCCACTGGGAAGTATGAACAAGCAGAAAGCAAACTGAGAAACTGCTAGAGATAGAGGGGGCCCCAGTGCTGCTACTCCAGAATAGCGAGGGAGCTGGGATACAAGAGAGATTCTAACCATTCACTCTCACCATGATCACTTGGTTTGAGATGGCTGCTGCTTGCTCTGTTCCTCATGTTTCCACTGAGGGAAAACAGAAAGCTTAAACCATCAATGAGAGTAACTGCTGTGTGGTTTGCACATTATGATGGAAGACTGCTAACTTGCATGTAAAAATGAATGGTTTCTACAAAGTTCTGTCATTTTTTTTAATTGCTTTTTTACTCGGTGCCTCTAATATGGCAGACACTTGTGTGCTTTAAAGACCCAGAGATGTGTAAGGTCAGGGTTGAGAACATTTATTTATTCAGTAGAGGGACATTTTAGTTCAAGTCAAGGAGGATCTTCCCTTGATAAATATTTAAGCTGAGAACTAAAGAACTAAATAAGTGGTTAGAGGGAGGAAGACTTTCTCTCTGTTTGCATTCCCTCCCTCAATGATTTCATCTAATCTGAAAGTTTAAAATTTTGTGTATAAATTAATGACACTCAAATTTGTACGTTGAGCCATCTAGACATCACCCCTTATTTCTTAACTTTCATATCAAATTGCCAATTCTTAATGTGTAAAATAAAGCCAAAATGTAGTATGTTTCTGAAACCACCTCTTATATAATCTTCCCATCTCAAATGGCATTGTCTTTTCAGTCAAAAACACTGGAGGCATCCTTGACTTCTTTCATAAAAATCTGATTCATAAGAAAATCCAACTGACTTGATCTTCAAAATGTTCCCCAGAACCTATTTTTTTCCCTACCTCCACTGATTAGGGTGTCTCACACGTTGTAGTCAAGGCATTGGCCAAGGCTGTGATCATCAGAAGACTTGATCAGGGCTGGAGAACTTGCCTAAACAATGACTTACGTACAAGGATATTGACTAGAAGCCTCGGTTCCTCCCCTATGTGGGCTTCTCCATAGCAGCTGGCTATCCCCACGATGAGTAACCCTAGAATGACCAAGATGGAAGCCACAGTGTCCTTTATAACCTAATCTTAGAAATGATACACCATTACTTCTGCCATCTATTCTACTGTCACAGAGATCAAGCCTGGTACAATGGGAAGTTACTACTTAAAAGTGTGAATGCCAGGAGATGGGGATCATTGGAACCGTCCTGGGGGTTGACCACCACACCGGACTTTCAGAACATTATACTTTTCTGGGTTTCCCCCACATCAAAACTGGACATTTCTTTGAAGTTACCCTTGATGGTTCCTTTTCTTCCTGACTTGAATTAGTAATTAAAAACTACTCCCAAGGAAATCCCTGGCTAAGATGGCTTCGCTGTTGAATTCAACCAAACCTTTAACGGAAAATTAAAACCAATTCTTCATAAACTCTTCCACAAATAAAACTAAGGAGGGGAGAACACTTCCTAATTCGTTCTATGGTTTGTATTACCACAGAATGGTATTACCCTGCTATTACTCTGATACCAAAACTAGACAAAGACATCACAATGAAACTACAGATCAATATCTCTTCTAAACATGGATCCCAAAATGTTCAATATGTTTATGAATATGCCAGCAAATAACATGAGTTATACACCGTGACCAAATGGGATTAATCCCAGGAATGCAAGATTAGTTCAATATTCAAAAATCAATATAATACCTACATATCAGTAGAATAAAAAATAAAATTATATGGGAGTACCTGGATGGCTCAGTCGGGTTATGCATCTGACTCTTGGTTTCAGCTCAGGCCATGATCTCAGTCTGTGGGATTGAGCCCCATTGGGCAGTACCCTGAGAGCACAGAGCCTGCTTGAGATATTCATCCTCTCTCTCTCTCTCCCTCTCTCTCTGTCTCCCTTCCCTTACTCCGTCTCAAAAAAATAAATTTAAAACAACAATAAAACCACAAGATCACTTCAGTAGGTGTAGAAAAATCATGTGACAAAACCCAACACCCTTTTGTGATAAATCAAACACTTGACAAATTAGAAATAGAAGGCATTTTCCTTAATCTAATAAATGGCATCTATACAATACCCACCACTGACACCATACTTGATGGCAAAAGACTAGATGCTTTCCTTCTAAGACCAGTAACAAAACAAGGATGTATGCTCTCACCACTTTTAGTTATCATTGTACTAAAGATTCTGGCCAGAACAATTAAGCTGAAAAAAGAAATAAAAGCCATCCAGATTGAAAATAAGGAACTAAAACTGTATTTGTAAATGACATGATCTTACATATGGAAAATCCTAAGGAAATCCACTAAAAAACTATTAGAACTAATGAGTTTGGCAAGGCTGGAAGATACAAGATCAATATACAAAAATCACTTGTGTATCTATATCCTTCCAATAAACAATCTGAAAATGGAATTAAGAAAACAATTCCATTCATAGCATCAAAAAGAATAAAATACTAGGAATACATTGTACAAAAGGAGTATAAAATTTATACTCTAAAAACTACAAAATACTGGTGAAAGGAATGAGATATAAATAAATAGGAAAATATTCTATGTTTACAGATTTGAAGACCATATCATTAAGAAGGCAAAAGTACTCAATTTGGTCTATAGATTCAATGCAATTCCTATCAGAATCCTAGCTTATCTCTTTATAGAAATTAACAAGCTGATTCTAAAATTCATATGAAATTGTCAAGGACCCAGGATAGTAAAAATAATCATCAGAAAAAAACAAAATAGGAAAATCTACACTTCCCAACTGCAAAACTTACCACAAAGTAACAGTAATCATGACAGTATAGTACTGGCTCAAGGATAGACAGAAAGATTCATGGAATAGAGAACCAAGAGTTGATAAACAAAACTATATCTATAGTTAACAGGTTTCAACAAGGATACCAAGACCATTCAATGGGAAAAGAATAGCCTTTCCAAAAACTGGAGATGGGACAACTGGATATCCACATGCAAAATAATGAATTTGGACCTCTACCTCTCACCGTATACAAAAATCAATTTACAGTGACCAAAGGCCTTAATATAAGAGCTAAAATTATAAAAATTTTAGAGGAAAACATAAGGATAAATATTCATGACCTCAGATTTGGCAATGGGTTCCTAGGTATGACACCAAAGTATGAGCAACAAAAGAAAAACTAGATAAATTGAACTTCTTCAAAATCAAAAATTTTTTATGAATCAAAGGACACTATCAAGACAATTAGAAGACAACCCACAGGGGGGCATCTGGGTGGCTCAGTCAGTTAAGCATCCGGCTTCGGCTCAGGTCATGATCTCACAGTTCATGGGTTCGAGCCCCACATCAGGCTCTGTGCTAACAGCTAGCTCAGAGCTTGGAGCCTGTCTTCCGATTCTGTGTCTCCCTCACTCTCTGACCCTTCCCTGCTCACGCTGTCTCTCTCTCTCTCTCTCTCTCTCTCTCTCTCTCGAAAATAAATAAAAACATTTTTAAAAAAAGACGACAACCCACAAAATGGGAGAAAATATTTGCAAATTATCAATCTGGTAAGGGTCTATTTTATAAAGAACTCGTATAGGACACAACAAAAATACAAACTGATTAAAAATGGGACAGGGGCACCTGGGTGGCTCATTTGGCTAAGCATCTGTCTTTGACTTAGGTCATGATTTCATGGCTTGTGAGTACAAGCCCCACGTAGGGCTCTGTGTTGACAGCTCAGAGTCTGGAGCCTGCTTTGGATTCTGTGTCTCCCTCTCTCTGCCCCTCGCCTGCTTGTGCTCTGTCTCTTTCTCTCTCTCAAAAATAAAAAAAAAAATTTTTTAATAGAACAAAGAATTTCTCTAAGAAAGACATACAAATAGCCAATAAACACATGAAAAGTTAATAGAAGAGAGAACCCAGAACTAGACCCACAAATGTATGGCCAATTAATCTTTGACAAAGCAGGAAAGAGTATCCATTGGAAAAAAGCCTCTTCAGCAGGTGGTGCTGGGAGAACTGAACAGTAACATGCAGAAGAATGAAACTAGACCACTTTCTTACACCATACACAAAAATTAACTCAAAATGGATGAAGGACCTGAATGTGAGACAGGAAGCCATAAAAACCCTAGAGGAGAAAGCAGGAAACCGTCTTCTTGACTGCAACCGCAGAGATTTCCTACTTGACACATCCCCAAAGGCAAGGGAATCGAGAGCAAAAATGAACTACTGGGCATCATCAAGATAAAAAGCTTCTACACTGCAAAAGAAACAATCAAGAAAACTAACAGGCAACTGATGGAATGGGAAAAGATAGTTGCAAATGACATATCAGATAAAGGGATAGTATCCAAAATCTACAAGGAACTCACCAAACTCCACACCCGAAAAACAAATAATCCAGTGAAAAAATGGGCAGAGGGCATGATGGCCAACAGGCACATGAAATGATGCTCAGTATCACTCATTATCAGGGAAATACAAATCAAAACCACACTGAGATACACCTCACCACTGGTCAAAGTGGCTAAAATGAACAAATCAGGAGACTATAGATGCTGGTGAGGATGTGGAGAAACAGGCACCCTCCTACACTGTTGGTGGGAATGTAAACTGGTGTAGCCTCTCTGGAAAGTAGTGTGGAGGTTCCTCAAAAAACTATCAATAGAACTCCCCTATGACCCAGCAATAGCAGTGCTAGGGATTAACCCAAGGGATACTGAAATACTGATGCATAGGGGCACATGTACCCCAATGTTCATAGTGGCACTTTCAACAACAGCCAAATCATGGAGAGAGCCTAAATGTCCATCACCTGATGAATGGATCAAGAAGATGTGGTTTATCTATACAATGGAATACTACATGGCAATGAGAAAGAAGGAAATCTGGCCATTTGTAGCAAAGTGGATGGACCTCGAGGGTGTCATGCTAAGTGAAATAAGTCAGGCAGAGAAGGGCACATACCATATGTTTGCACTCATAGGTCTAACAGGAGAAACCTAACAGAGGACCATGGAGAGCGGAAGGGTGGGGAAAAAGAGTTAGGGGGAGGGAGTGAGGCAAATCATGAGAGAGTCTTGAATACTGAGAACAAACTGAGGGCTGAAGTGGGAGAGGGTAAAGGGAAAGGGGGTGATGGCTATGGAGGAGGGTACTTGTGGGGAAGAGCACTGGGTGTTATATAAAAACCAACATGACAATAAACTATATATTTAAAAAAAGATAATCAACATCATTAGCCAATACAGAAATACAAATAAAAATCATAATAAGATACCATTTCATACCAACTAGGTTAGCTGTAATTTTTGGAAAAAGAAAAACAAGTATTTTTAAGGATGTGAAGGAATTATAAACCTAATCCACTACTGGTGGGAATATAAAATGGAACAGGTACTTTGGAAAAGAGTTGGGCAAATTCCTCAAATAATTAAATACTGAGTTAGCATACGATTATCCATTCCAATATAGGTATACCCTTTCAAGAGAAATATATGTCTACTACATAAAAACCTTTTTAAAACAGCATTACCAACAACAGCAAAGAAAAAAAAAAGCAAACACCCTATCTGTTTATCAACTGATGAAGAGATAAACAAAATGTGGTATATCCACACGATGCAGTATTATGAGGCCTTCTGAAAGAATGAAGTACTGACATATGCCACAAAATACATGATCCTTGAACACTTGCTAAGTGAAAAAGCTGGTTACAAAAGACCATATATGATTGCACTTCCACAAAATGTCCAGAATAGGTAAATTTAGAGAGACAGAGATTAGTGGTTGCTTAAAGCTGGAGTGGATAAGGAGATAGGGAGTGATATTTAAAGAATACAGGGTTTCTTTTTAAAGTAATATTAAAAATCCACTGAACTATACATTTTAAATGAGTGAATTGTATGGTATGTGAATTGTATCTCAATAAAGCTGTTTGTAGAAATTATCACATATCTAGGATAGCTGGTAACTGGAAAATGGCATAGAACATCAAGTCCTAGATCATTTGGAAGCAGTCATAAGTGCCTTATGAGTTAGATGGCAAAAAAGAAGCCATGTGTAAGTGCAAACAAGAAAACAGCTCTCACCCTGGCATGGTGGCACTGATGCTACTACTCTGAGGTCCTTCTGAAATCCACTCCTGCCACCATTTCCAGCTCTAGCCAACTATACATATGTTTTCTGTCTCTATATATTAGTTTGATTTTATAGAAATGAGATATGAGGGGCGCCTGGGTAGCTCAGTCCATTAAGTGTCCAAGTCTTGATTTCGGCTCATGATTTGTGAGTTCTAGCCCCACACTGGACTTTGTACTGACAGCATGAAGCTTGTTGAGGATTTCCTTCTCTCCCTCTCTCTCTCTGTCCCTCCCCTGCTCATGTGCTCTCTCTCTCTCTCAAAATAAATAAATACACTTAAAGAAAAAAAGTGGGGTATGAGTCCTAGTTTTCCCTTTTGTCAAATGAGGATAATATATACTTGGCAGAGTTAGATAAGAAACACAGAAAATATATATGGAAAGGCTCTAGCACTGTATCTGGCACAACACAGATATTCAACAGATGGTGCTATTATTACTGTAGTAATTCCTTCTGGAAGAATTGGGTTCTAAGGTACTACTGACCATTTAGTCCTCAATGATTATGAATTTCAGTTAAGTTACTCAGAACAGGCTTTGAAAGGGAGAAGTCTAGAGTGGTGTGTGCCTCAGAAGAAGGGATCAAGGGGAGAAAAGGTCACCAAAATTTTCAGGGTAAGTAAGTACACTTTGGTTGTGCTTAACAAGCTATATTTAGGCTAAAGAGCTTTATGTGAGCAGTGGCCATACATTATTCATGTTTATGTCATCACTCACACTGAGCAGCCACAGGCAAGCCTGCACTTACCAGTCTGGGGAGGATTCACTAACTGTTCAGGTTCGAAGCAGAAGTTTGTATTTTCTGGCCAGTTCTGGATGTTCTGATATCCTTGGAAGGTCATTTTCTCATCAAGGAATTGAGTTGGAGACCCTTCAAACAGAAACATGAAACAAAAGTTATAAAGGTACTACTGTCTTCCCCTCCACTAGAATTGAGTTTCTATAAGCATTATAGCTAGTACAATAGGATAAAATCATACCTCGCTAGTGCATTTGAAGACATTTTTTTCCAATTAAGACAGAAAATCAAGGTGTTGGAAAGACAGGTTGTTATATAAGGTTAAAAACACCATAGGATGACTTCTGGTTATGATACATGAAAGGGTAGTGATTTTCATCTACAAAGGAACAAGTATAAAATTGGGACAAAACTGGGACATCTGGGTGGCTCAATCGGTTAAGCATCTGACTCTTGACTTTGGCTCAGGTCATGATCCCATGGTTTGTGGGTTTGAGCCCTGCATCAGGCTTTGTGCTGACAGGGGGAGCCTGCTTGGGATTCTCTCTTTCCCTCTCTCTGCCCTTCCCCAACTCATGCTCATTCTCTCAAAACAAACAAACTTAAAAAACAACTGGGACAAGACTGTCACCAGTAATCATTTCAAGTCACCAAAATTTAAAAAATATCAGATCTAAATAAATTGGGAGACATACTATGTTCATTAATATAAAACTCAAGATTTTTAAGATGGTAATTCTCAAACTGACCAATATATTCAAGGCAATTACAATTAAAAGTGCCAGCAGAATTTTTTGAAGATGTCAAAATGGAAATGCACAAAAACACAAAACAGCCAAACAATTTTGAAGATAAGCCCATTGGAAGACTTACATTACTTGATTTCAAAAGTTACTTTTACAATGTGTAATAACCAAGTCAGTGTGGTATAGACTACACATTACATAAATGGAGTATAACAGAGTTCAGAAAGAGCCTCAATTGTAGACGACTGGTTTTTAACAGAGGTGCTAAGGTAATTCAACGGGGAAAGGACAATGTTTTCAGCCAATGACACAGAAACAGTTGCTCACTTATCTCATTCCATATGCAAAATCTAACTCCAACTCCAAAGACATAAATGTAAACATGTAAAACTAAAAACTTACAGAAGAAAACATAGGAGAAAAATCTCTATGACCCTGGATTAGGCAAAGATTTCTTAGACATGTCATCAGAGGCAGGATCCAAAACAGAAAAAAACTAATGAACTGGACATCGTGGAAATTTAAAACTTTTGCTTTTCTGGGGTGCCTGGGTGGCTCAGTCACTTAAGCATCTGACCTCAGCTCACGTCATGATCTTGTGGTCCAAGAGTTTGAGCCCCATGTCCGGCTCTGTGCTGACAGCTCAGAGCCAGGAGCCTCCTTCAGATTCTGTGACTCCCTCTCTTCTGCCCCTCCCTTGCTCACACTCTGTCTCTCTCTCTCTCAAAAATAAATAAACATTAAAAAAAGTTTAAACTTTTGTTTTTCAAAGATACCATTAAGAAAATAGAAAGAGAAGCCACAGACTGAGAGAAAATATTTGCAAATGATGAATCTGATAAAGGACCTGTATGCAGAAGAGATCAAAATCTCTTACAACATAATCTACATTAGCTAAGTTTTAATAAGAGAGAAACAAGTTCATTTATCACATTAAAAACAATATATGTATAAGTAACTTAAATATTGGTACATTACTATGTATTCAAAACTGCGTTTAATCATTTAACATGGGGGGAAAGCTACTTCACTTTTTTGCTTAATATTATTTATACTTGCAATGAATAATGTGTAAATTTTTTCTTTTATTTCCCTTACACTTTGTTTGCTCTGATCATATTTATTAAAATGTTATTCTTTGTTAAGTCTAATGATAAAAAATTAAGACTTGGAAAAAAATTTCTTATGACAGACACAGTTATAAGACAAGCAACTCAATTTTAAATGGGAAAAAGATTTCAACAGACATTTTCAAAGAAAATACGCAAATGGATCATTTGCACATGAGAAGCTCATCATCATTAGTCAATAGGGAAATGCAAACTGCAATCACTATGAGATGCCACTACACTACAGAACCACTAAATCAAAAAGACTGATGATACCAGGAGTTTGTGAGGATATAGAGAAAAAGGAAGCTTCTTTCATTCCTGGAGGGAATGTTAAATACTTTAAAAAATAGTCTCGTGGTGCCTGGGTGGCTCAGTTGGTTGGGCATCTGACTTCAGCTCAGGTCATGATCTTGCTGTTTGAAGTTCAAGGCCTACCTCAGGCTCTGTGCTGATAGCTCAGAGCCTGGAACTTGTTTAGGATTCTGTGTCTCTTGCTCTCTCTGCCCCTTCCCTGCTCACATTCTGTCTCTCAGAAATGAATAAACATTTTTAAAAAAGTATTGTTGTTTTAAAGAAAATAGTCTGATGGTTTTCTTTCCTTTTTTTAAATTTATTTTTTAATGTTTTATTTATTTTTGATAGAGAGAGAGACAGAGCATGAGAGGGGGAGGGGCAGAGAGAGAAGGAGACACAGAACCGGAAGCAGGCTCCAGGCTCTGAGCTAGCTGTCAGCACAAAGCCTGACGCAGGGCTCGAACCCACGAACGTGAGATCTGACCTGAGCTGAAGTCGGAGGCTTAACTGACTGAGCCACCCAAGCACCCCTCATTTTTTTATTAATAGTTTAACTGAGATATAAATTTACCCTTAAAAATTTTTTTAAATTTTTAATAGTTTATTTTTGAGACAGAGAGAGACAGAGCACAAGTGGGGGAGGGGCAGAGAGAGATCCAAAACAGGATCCAGGTTCTGAGCTGTCAGCACAGAACCTGATGCGGGGCTCAAACCCACGAACCGTGAGATAATGACCTGAGCAGAAATCAAGAGTCAGATGCTTAACTAAGTCACCCAGGCACCCCTAAATCTACCCTTTTAAAGTGTAGAATCCAGTGAGTTTTACTATATTCACAGAATTATACAACTACCACCACCAACTTAACATTTTTTATTACTCCAAAATCCTATACCCATTTCCCTTTCCCACTTTCCCCTAGCCATCATTAATCTGCTTTGTTTCTGTGGATTTGCCTTTTCTAGATATATCATGTAAATATAATCTTATAATATGCAGCCTTTTGTGACTGGCTTATTTCACTTAGGATACTGTCTCTAAGGCTCATCTGCATTGTGGCATGTATTAGAAATTTACAGCTTTGTATGGCCATATAATATTCCATTTTATGAATATACCATAGTTTATCTATTCATCTGTTGACATTTGATTATTTCTATTTTTTTGGCTATTGTAAATAAGGCTGTGAACATTTAGGTACAGGTTTTTGTGCGGGCATATGTTTTCAATTCTACAGAATTTCTGCGTCATACAGCAACTCTTATGCTTAACAATATGCAACTCTCTAAAAAATAAACATAAAAAAAAGAAATGTCTATTCAAACCATTAACCCATTTTTTAATTGAGTTATTTGAGTTTTTTAATTATTATTAAGATATAAGATTCACTTTCTTTTTTAAATTCAAGCATAGTTAACATATAGTGTTATATTAGCTTCAGGTGTACAATACAATGACTCAACAATTCCATACATTATTCAGTGCTCATCACAGTAAATGTACTTTTAATCACCTTCACCTATTTCACTGATCTCCTCACCCACCTTTCCTCTGGCAACCACCAATCTGTTCTCTGTACTTAAGAGTGTGCTTTTTGTTTCTTTTTTTCTTTGTTGTTTCCTAAATTCCACATATGAGTGAAATCATATTATATTTATCTTTCTCTGATTTACTGCATTTAGCATTCTACCCTTAAGATCCAAGATTTATTTTCTTGAGGACGTCCCTAAGCACAAAAAATTGTTAATTTTGATGAAGTCCAATTATTCTTTCTTAGGATTTTATTTTTAAGTAATCTCTACATCCAACGATGGACTTGAACTTACACCACCAAGATCAGGTGCTCCTCTGACTGAGCCAGCCAAGTGCCTGGAGAAAGTCCAATTTATCTGCTTTTCTTTTGCCACTTGTGCTTTGGAGCCCTAAGAAACTAATCTAAGGTCATAAAGATCCATGCCTAGGTTTTCTTGTAGGAAATTTATAGTTTTACCTCTTATATTTATTTAGGTATCTGATGCCACTAAACTCCACTTTGAGTTGTTTTTCTTTTATGTGGTGTTAGAGGTAGGGGTCCCAACTTCATTCTTCTGCACACAGATATCCAGTTTTCCTGGCCCTGTTTGTTGAAAAAACTATAGCAGTCCTCCCTTATTGGTGGAGAATATGTTCCAGGACCCCTCAGTGGACTCTTGAAGCTGCAGACAGTATTAACCCCTACACATACTATGGTTGTTTTTATTCATATATACCTATACTAAGGTTTATATTTATAAATCAGGCACACTGAGAGATTAACAACAATAACTAATAATAAAATAGAATAATTATAGCAATATACTATAAACAAAAGTTATAGGAATGTGGTCTCTCTACCAAAATATTTTGGTGTACTATATTCACCCTTTCTGTGATGATATAAGATGACAAAATGCCTATGTGATGAGATGAAATAAGGTGAATGATGTAGGCACTGTGATCTAGTGTTAGGCTACTGCTGATCTGATCAGCAGGAGGAGCATCTGCTTCCATACTGCTGCTAAACCATGAGTAACTGAAACCATGGAAAGCAAAACCACAGATAAGGGGGTACTAATGTGATCTTCCCCTTGATTTATTTAGCATCCTTGTTGGAAAATATGAGAGTTTATTTATAGACTTTAACAGTTTCTTAAAATGTTAAACACACACTTACCACATGACCCAGCAATTTCAATCCTAGGTTATCTACCCAAGAGAAATGAAAACACACATCTATACAAAAACTAATATATTAATGTGAACAGCTGCATTGTTCATAATAGCTAAAAATCAGAAATCTGATGTTCATCAACTATCAACTGGTGAATGAATAAACAAAATACGGTGCATACATACAATGGAATATTATGTGGCTATAGAAATGGGAATGAACAACTGATAAACACTACAATGTGGATAAGCCTTAAAAGCATTGTGATCTGTAAGAAAAAGCAAGACACAAAAGACTATATATTTTATGATTCTGTTTACATGAATCTTCTACAAAAGGCACAACTATAAAAGCAGGAAGTAGAATAGTGGTTGCCTAAGACTGTACATAAGAATGGGAATTGAGCATAAACGGGCCCAAGGGAATAATGAGGGTGATAAAAATTAGGGTGACTTTAGTATATAGTTTCTTGTCAGGGTGTGAACTTTTGTTGAGGGACATAAAAGTCAATGAGAAAGAAGTTTTGAAAGGCCGAGAAGCCACAGTACCAAAGTGTAAAGTTTCCCTTCTGTCTTGCTTCTGGAAAACAGACTAGGACCTAAGGAAGACATGTCTGCAAGGAGAAGGCTCAGCTAAAGGGTATTTAGAAACAGTTCTACAGGTGCTAATACACCAACTGCTAAACTCAAGGCAAACTGGAAGTGGAAGTGGGAAGATGCCTCTTTAATTAGTAGCCAACTCATTAGGCTGCCTCTAGGTGCAAATGTTCCCCTTCAAGATTGCCCTTCATTTTCATTTTTCATATAATTATTTAAATCTGATTTCACCTTCATGAAGTGCTTTGGGGGAAAAGGAGAAGAGAAGAATAAAACAAACATATTTAACCTAAATTTGCATTTTGTTTTTTTCAAGCTTATTTATTTTGGGGTTGGGGGGGAGAAAGAAAGAGAAAGAGAATGAATAGGGGAAGAGGTAGAGAGAGAGGGGGGGAGAGAAAGAATCCCAACCAAACTCTGTATAGTCAGGGCAGAGCCCAATGCAGGGCCGATCTCAAAAACTGTGAGATCACAACCTGTGCCAAAATCAAGAGTAGGACACTTAACCAACTCAGCCACCCAGGAGCCCCTCAATTTGCATTTTCTAAAATGGTCCTTTAGGAACATCTCTTGAGAGGATCTTGGCTATCTGAAGATTTTTTTCTATAAATGTTTTTACTAAAGCATAAAATCTTTGGACTTTAAGTGATTTCCCATGCCTACAAGAATGGGAGGTAGATAATATACTAGAATTTTAATTAAGATATTTAATTATCATTCTCTAACTAAAACTCTTCTTACATAAATAAAACACCTAATCCCTAAGAAACTCATCTGCTGGAGAGTTAACACAGTAAATGGCAAACCCTCCCAGGTTCTATGGGTCAACCAGAGCCTCCAGCAGGCTTGGTTTCTCTCTGGAGGTTATGGGCACTGAGGTGCACACAACTAAGAAACTTCTTCTCCTCTAAGTTAAAAGAAGACATCAATTGCTTCTTCAAAACAAATAAATTTTTCCCCAAAATTTAAGCAATGTTTGTCAGTGTCTTTTTAAAAAATTTTTTTAAATGTTTTTATTTATTTTTGAAAGAGAGAGACAGCGTGAGCAGGGGAGGGTCAGAGAGAAAGGGAGACACAGAATCTGAAGACAGGCTCCAGGCTCTGAGCTAGCTGTCAGCACAGAGCCTGATGCGGGGCTTGAACCATGAAATGAGATCATGACCTGAGCCGAAGCCAGATGCTTAACCAACTGAGCCACCCAGGTGCCCCCACAGTGTCTTTTTAACATGGAAACTGATCATCATCAATCATCTTTCATCAGGAACAGTTTACAATGGACAATATAGAGATATTCCACATATAGCTACTCCCAAGGTCAACTCTCACTAAATGACAAAAGTAAATGTCTCCTCTTACGGTATAATTTGGAGCCAGGGAGAAGAGAAAACTTTAGCAATACAGTTCAGATATGGAATCTACCACCAGCAAGGATGACAACACCCTGCACTGTAACGTGGTCCCATAAATTCATGTCCAAGCATTTCCAGAAGTTTGAATGCATCGCCTCCATTTCCTCCAAGCACCTCCTCGTCCTTTTGGTCTCTCTCCCTGTATGCTTTCTCTTTTCTGCCCCTCTTTTAGCTTTAAGAGAGCCAATTTTTTAAAAATGTTTATTTGTCTTTGGGGAAGAGAGACAGAGTGCGAGCAGGAGAGGGGCTGAGAGAGAGGGAGACACAGAATCCAAAGCAGGCTCCAGGCTCTGAGCTGTCAGCAGAGCCCAATGCAAGGCTTGAACTCACAGACCACAAGATCACGACCTGAGCTGAAGTCAGATGCTTAGCCGACTGAGCCACCCAGATGCCCCTAAGAGAGCCAACTCTGAATGGCATTTCAACACAAAAAAGTTCTGCAGAGCTGACTATAGTCAAATTGGGTTAGTTGTATGGTTTAATTTTGAACAGAAAAATCTTATAGAAGACTACAGTTCTTCAGAGAGTGCTGTTAGAGAATAGCTAGGACATCAAAGGCCAAAAAGAGTAAACCCCAAGATTTATCTGCCTGTATCCCTCCTAAAGGAGAACCGCCCTATTTCCTTCCAGATGGGCCTGGTACAGTGGTCCATCATGGCGTTTTTTGCTTTACTGACCAAAGGTACACTTGGGACTCATTCAACCAGGCCAAAAGTCCTCTGGAGAAATCTGATATACAGATCTGACATTTTGGATCTTGAGCCACAATGATATACCTGGGCCGCCAGTGGCCCTCTTTCCCACTTTGAAAGAGTCTGCCTGAGAATGAAGCCTAAGAGAGGGGAGGGGAGAAAGGCAGAGAGTGAGTGAGTGAGTGAAGCAGAGATAGAACAAGGGGAGGACAGAAAAGCAAAAGAGAGACTTATGAGCCAAGTAGGAATCTTAAAAGCCTTAGGTGTTAAAAAAAAAAAAAAAATCTAGCTGTAGGCAGCCAACAAACTTATAAATGTACTTAGGAGATAAATTGAGGAAATGTCTAAAAACTTAAGAAATATACAATTTGCCTACAACAGTCTAAAGATTTCTTAATAGGACAGAAAAGAAATCTAAACCAGAAAACAGAAAGAAAGAAAGAAAACTAGCCTGGAAATGAGGAGATCCAGGCTCTAACTGTGGCTGCCATTTAACTCTGGGCACAAACTACTACACTAACCTAGAGTCTAAAAAAAAAAAAAGTTATGATACACAATTTTTATTTTTTATTTTATTTTTTATTTTTTAAAATATAATTTATTGTCAGATTGGTTTCCATAAAACACCCAGTGCTCATCCCAACAAGTGCCCTCCTCAATGCCCATCACTCACTTCCCCCTTTCCTCTACCCCCCATCAACCCTGTTTATTCTCAGGATTTAAGAGTCTCTTATGGTTTGTCTCCCCCCAACTTTTTTTCCTCCCCTTCCCCTCCCCCATGGTCTTCTGTCAAGTTTCTCAAGATCCACATATGAGTGAAAATATACAGTATCTGTCCTCTGCCTGACTTACTTCAGTTAGCATAATACCCTCCAATTCCATCCACATTGCTGCAAATGGCCAGATTTCATTCTTTCTCATTGCCAAGTAGTATTCCACTGTATATATAAATCACATCTTCTTGATCCATTTGTCAGTTGATGGACATTTAGACTCTTTCCATGATTTGGCTATTGTTTTGGGTTTTTTTTTTTTAACATTTTTATTTATTATTGAGAGACAGAGCATAAGCATGGGAGGGGCAGCGAGAGGGGGAGACACAGAATCTGAAGGAAGCTCCAGGCTCTGAGCTGTCAGCACAGAGCCCGACACGGGGCTCAAACTCACAAACCGCGAGATCATGACCTGAGCCAAAGCTGGATGCTTAACTGACTGAGCCCCTTGGCTATTGTTGACAGTGCTGCTATGAACATTGAGGTACACGTGCCCCTATGCATCAGCACTGCTGTAGCCCTTGGGTAAATTCCTAGCAGTGCTATTGTTGGTTCACAGGGTAGTTCAATTTTTAATTTTTTGAGGAACCTCCACACTGCTTTCCAGAGCGGCCACACCAGTTTGTATTCCCATCAACAGTGTAAAAGGGTTTCAGTTTCTCCGCATCCTCACCAGCATCAATAGTCTCCTGATTTGTTCATTTTAGACACTCTGACCGGCGTAAGGTGGTATCTCAGTGTGGTTTTGATTTGTATTTCCCTGATGATGAGTGATGTTGAGCATTGCTTCATGGACACAATCTTTAAAATGCATTTTAACTCTAAATTCCAAGACCTCTGACTTTTGCTTATCCATCCATCTTTATATCCCTCAAAAATCTAGTAAAATATAATTTACATGCAAGTACTCAGAAGTTACTGGGTAAATGGAAGTACTTGGACATTTGTTAAGGCAAAATAAATTATATTAAATAAAACAAACCACAGTGTCCTTGAGGAGGTTCACAAGTGGCCTATGGAGGAGGGAAGAAGACAAGGTGGCAAATACCCAGATAAACGTTTCTTAAAATTAATTAAAAAAATAAGTAATACATTTTAATTGGTTAATTATCTTACTTCTCACATCATAAAAGCACAAATATAACAACAGAGCTCCATTCTGGGTTATTAAAGAGAAATTAACCAGAAAGTAATAGGAGAAAACAGTTTTCTGATGCTCTGAGATTGAAGCTAAGAATCAATCTGTAACTGACTCCACGGTACTATAATAGCAACAGTCTCAAACCCTGGTCTTTGGCTACTCTCCAGATTAATTTTTCCTCCCGCCCCTTATTTAGTATTAAATCTTTTAATCTTTTAAACAACAAAAAAGGAAGGCAGGAGAGGAAGACAGTAAGCGAGCAAACAAAGGAATAGACACCACCAGAAATATTTGAATTCCTGACCCTGCTCTGACCAAAAGCTTAAATGCAGACATTTGGGACAGCTTTTTTTTTTTTCTTGGTCTCTTTTGGCTTTAGTAATGACCTCTAAGGATACGTATTCAGTTCTAGAATTACAATAATAATTTTAAAAAGATGCTATTAATAATTTTATATTCCAGAGAACTTCCATCTTTGAATTGCTTCCTGAATTAGAGAAGATGCACCTACCACCTACTATTTCAAAGCTGAAAAGGCAATTTGTTTAGAGTTTCAACATGATAAACGCTTCTCCCAGAGTAACGCAAATGTTGGATGCTAATAGGACACTCTCTCTCCCTCTCTTTTTTTAATGTTTATTTATTTTTGAGACAGAGAGAGACAGAGAGTGAGCAAGGGAGGGGCAGAGAGAGAGGAGACACAGAATCCAAGCAGCCTCCAGGCTCTGAGCTGTCAGCACAGAGCCCAACTTGGGGCTTGAACCCATGAACTGTAAGATCATGGCCTGAGCCGAAGTCAGACATTCAACCAACTAAGTCACCCAGGCGCCCTAGGACACTCTTTCTCATCCACTGAAATGAACCAATGGCAGGGCTTTGCCCCACTACTTTAGCAGGATGTCACACTCCAGACAGGCTATAGCCCTCCTGGCCACTGCCAAAGCCCACACTTCTCCTACCCCTCCCGTGCCTGTGCTCCTCATATCTACCTCCACCCACTGCTGGACTCACATCCCAGAGCTGTGACTCAGGTCTCTGGTTCCACACAGTTTCTCTCCTAACTTTAATGCTTGGTCTCCTCTTAGCAATTTCGACCTTCATTGTTCCTAGGAAACAATTTAGTCCCTGAAAACATATTTTCTTATTAGTCTTTTTTTTTTTTTTTACTTTTTAAATACTTAAACCACCTAAGTATTCTATGTTCATCATTTAAAAAATTCATTAATCTTCTTGTTCCAATCCATTAATATATTTTACTTAAAAATAAAGGCTATGCTTCTATTATTTTATTTCTTCAAAAGGCCTAGCTCACTGCATGGCATGAAAGAGCATTCGATAAATAAGCTGCTATCAAAATTATCACAAGGTCCTTATTCTGGACTGGATTATTTAAATCAATAAATTCATACCATACATAAAATTCCTTAGAAAGTGATTTACATTTAGTATAAAAAAGCAAAGAAATCCCAGAATATTTTAAACAATAACCTGTCATAGCTAAAATAAATTTTAGAAGACTAATGATCCTCCTTGTATTTATTACCTTTTGGTTTAAAAAAAACCCCACAATTTTAGTTTATTTTTTTTTCAATTATTGAAGTATAGTTGACATCAATGTTTATTAGTTCCAGGTGTACACATACTGGTTTGACAATTCCATGCATTACTCACTGCTCATCACAGTAAGTGTAGTCCCCGTTTATCGCAATGTTATTACAATTATTGTTCACTATATTCTCTATGCTGTACTTTTCATCTCTGTGACTTATTTAATTTTTAATGTTTTTATTTATTTTTGAGAGAGAGCAAGTGAGGGAGGAGCAGAGAGAGACAGAGACACAGAATGTGAAGCAGGCTCCAGGCTCTGAGCTGTCAGTACAGCACCTTATGTGGGGCTCAAACTGGTGAACTGGGAGATCATGACCTGAGCGGAAGTGGGATGTTCAACCAACTGAGTCACCCGGGCGCCCAATATACCTGGAAGTCTGTACCTCTTAATTCCATTCACTTATTTTGCCCTTCCCCCACCCACCTACCCTCTAGCAGCCACCAGTTTGTTCTCTGTACAAACTACTTATTTGTTTTGTTTTTTAGATTCCATATGCAAGTAGAATCATATGGTAATTTGTATTTCTCTGACTTACTCCACTTAATATAATACCCTCTAGATTCATCCATCTTGTAATAAATGGCAAGTATGGTGTCTAAATGGGGTGTCTCCTGATCACATGGGGGCCCTCAAATGTGCGGTGAGGACTGGGTGGAAGCCAATCACACAGGAGGTGAAAGAATCCACCTGAGGCAGAACAAAAGAAATGGAAGTTTACTCAATATACCGCAAGGGGGAGGTGGGCAGGGCAGAGGACCTTTTTTTTGTTCTTTTGTTTTGTTTTGTTTTTCTTTTTTATGGCTGAGTAATACTGTTTTACACAAACACACACACACCACACACACACATGCGCCCCATACTTTCTTTATCCATTCATCTATAATGGATACCTGGGTTACTTACATATCTTAGCTATCATAAATAATGCTGCAATAAATATAGGGATGCATAGATCTTTTCAAATGGATGTTTTTGTTTTCTTTGGATAAATAGTAGTGGAATAACTGGATCTATTTCTATTTTTAATCTTCTGAGGAACCTCCATACTGTTTTCCACAGTGGCTGCACAAGTGTTCCTTTTTCTCCACATCCTAGCCAACACTTGGTGTTCCTTGTCTTTTTTTGTGAGGCTGCTTTTAGGCAGTAGACTTGAGCGATGGAAAACTTGAGCAAGGCAAAAAGACCCACTAAGCTGATTGCAAACAGGCTTATTAAGCGACCTACCTGGAAAGAGCCATAGGCTCTAACTGATCAATTACATCCAGGCACAATTCCTAAGATTACCAAAAAAGGGGAAATTCCTGAGGCCTCCATACTTCCTCACTCCACCCTCTAACAGGGGCTCCTCACTACTGCCTCCTGGCAGACAGTCTCTCCGTTGCTGTCCAGCCTGTTGCTCCCTTGCAGTATGTTCAGTAAACTCTCTTTTGTATTGCTTTGGTCCATGCTGCCAGCCCCCAACCAACTGGGACACCTCTCTTTGGTGGCCCCTCATCAGATCAGAATGTCCCATGTTTTCAATACTAGTCATTCTAACTGGTATGGAGTGATACTTCATTGTAGTAAGAACAAAAACATCTCATTTTTAAAAAAGATTTTATTTTAAGTAATCTCTACACTCAATTTGGGGTGTGAACTCACTACTAGGCGATCAAGAGTCACATGCTCTACTAAGCCAGCCAATAGCCCTAAAAACCCACAATTTTCAATCAGAGACGTGAATACATTTTCTTCAGACATTCTGGGGAAGAAACATGCATCCCTGGTTTTAAGATGCAGAAGGCACTGGTATCTTCCTATAGTGATGTGGCAACACAACCTACAGCGGCTCTCTCTTGGGAGTAATGTTGAGAAGAGCCAGCCTCCAGCCAACAGTATTATTAATGAGCAAATCTGACAGAGGCTCACTCCCACATCTTGATTCAATGTTACTGACCTAGATTTCCCTCTTAAAACTCCACAGCAAAAGCAGGCAAACTCCCTGCTTTTTTTTTTTCAGCATAACCACAATCTACTCAGAGAATCTATTTCAGTAAAAAAAAAATGAAAGATGAAATTCTAAACAAGAAGCAATTTACATAATGCAATGGAAACAACACTAGATACCTTGGTTCTCCTATAAATGATACTACAACAGGAAAAGATACAGGCCAGTTTCTACTGTGAAATTAGATCATTTAATAGCAAAGGCAACTGGTTAAATACTAAAAGTGCCAACTAATCAGGCAGTAATATCTATGTATCAAAGCCAGAACAAGTCTATCAGATAAGATATATTCCAAGTATAAGATAGGCCAATAGGTTTTAATATAACAAAATACAAAACATGAACTGATAAGGTTTTTAAGAAACTAACACTTATCAGTTTTTTATAACTTAAAAAAAAGTTTTTATTTATTATTTTTGAGAGAGAGGGAGAGAGAGAAAAAGAGCACAAGTAGGACAGGGTCAGAGAGAGAGGGAGACACACAACCCAAAGCAGACTCCAGGCTCTGAGCTGTCAGCAGAGTCTGAGGAAGGGCCATGAACTCACAAGCCATGAAATCATGACCTGAGCCAAAGCTTAACCAACTGAGCCACTCAGGCATCCCTGTAACCTTTTTAAAATTTTATTTTGAGGTGGGGAGGGGCAGAGAAAGGGAGAGACAGAATCCCAAGCAGGCTCCATGCTGTTAGCAAAGATCACAACATGGGACTCGATTCCAGGAACCATGAGATCATGACCTAAGTCAAAATCAAGAGTTGGATGCCTAACCAACTAAGCCAACCAGGTGTCCCTACTTGCAAGTTTTTAGGTCAAATCAAAGAATATCCAGTTACCTGAAAAGGAACTGTCAAAATACCCCTCTTAACTACATATGAGAGACAGATTTTCTTCATATTCTTTAACTCAAACAACATATTGTAACAGACTGAATGCAAAGGCAGCTATGAGAATCCAGTTGTCTTCTATTAAACCAGACATTAAAGACATTTAGAAAAATGTAAAACAACACAGTCCTTTCAACTAAACTCTTTTCTGAAACTGTACTTATTAAAATTCTTAATGTTAACATACAATGATTTAGTTATTTTGATCTAATAAATATTTTTAATAGTCTCTCAGTTTTTTCATTATATTTTTCTTTTATGTTTATTTAATTTTGAGAGAGATAGAGTGCGAGCAGGGGAGGGGTAGAGAGAGAGGGAGACACAGAAACGGAAGCAGGCTCCAGGCTCTGAGCTGTCAGCACAGACCCTGATGCGGGGCTTGAATCCACGAACTGTGAGATCATGACCTGAACCGAAGTTTGATGCTTAACCGACTGAACCATCCAGGTGTTCCATAGTCTCTCAGTTTTAATATCTAATTTGATAAATACTGACAGATATAACCCATATATACAAAAGCTCTTTAGGGTCCTTAATAATTTTGTAAACATACAAGTGACAATTTGGTGCACATATTTAAAGTGTACAGTCTGGTAAATTTCAACATATGTATGCCATAACAAGACAGTGAGAGAGTATTCATCACCCTGAAAAGTTTCCTACCTTTTTTCCTTTTCCTAAGTAGGCTCCAAGCCCAGTATGGAGCCCAATGTGGGGCCTGCATGACACTGAGATCATGACCTGGGCTGAGATGGAGAGTTGGACGCTTACCCAACTAAGCCACCCAAGTGCCTCATAGTTCCTACACTTCTGAAGCATGAAGTTGTCTTGACTTCAATTGGTTTGAGAACTAATGACATATTGGAGACATTCTCCCGCTAGAGAATACTGCTATTTATTTGGAGAGACAAGGAAAAAAGATAAAGAAGCAGCCCTGATTGAGGCAGAAAAACTCAGCTCTTTGGAGAGACCTTAGTTAACTCAGTTAATTCCTCTGAACTTCAGTCTCACTTATATCAATGAAAGGACTGTACTAGTACCTGCTCTCTTAGCTCCCTTCAGTTCTAAAAGTGCATTTGCCCACATCCCTACACACACACACACACCCCGTAGATTCATGTGTAAAGCAAACGATCACTCTTCTAGCTCCTTCCCCCCCACCTCCCCTACATCCAAGCATCAAGAAGTCCAAAACAAAGTTCAGACTTCATAATGCTTCTGTGAAGCCATCTGAGAAATGAGAAAATACATAATACAATATCTTAAGGGCTAAAGTGTATCATGAAGGTATTTAAAATTCATGAAAAGAAAAGTAAAAAAATTAATACTGGTGTTCATTTTTCAGAGAAAAGACGGGCAATCTCCGAATATGGTATTTTTTTAAGTGAAAAGAATTTTAATGTTTATTTATTTTTGAGAGAGAAAGCGTGGGGGGAGGGAGTAGACACAGAGAGAGAGAGAGAGAGAGAGACGTAGGATCTGAAGCAGGCTCTGCACTGACAGGAGAGTCTGATGTGGGGCTTGAACTATGAACTGCAAGATCATAATCTGAGCCAAAATCAGTCACTTAACTGAGTCAGTCACTTAACTGAACCACCCAGGTGACCCTCTCTGAATATGGTATTTTCAATTACTGTTAACAATGTAAATAACACATCTGAGAATGTCTTAGATTATGATTACAAAGATAAAACAAAATTGAACAGGAAAATATCACATATATAGCCATATATCATATAAATACATGTTATATATATATAAAACAATTGTGGCAAAATGTTATTCACTGGTGAATCTCGAAAAACATACAAAAGTTCTTTATTTGCTCTATTCTCTCAACATTTTTGTATCTTAGAAATTATTTCAAAATAAAAATTTCAGTATTTCTATTTTCTATAAATAGAAAACAGTGACAGCAGAAAGCTAACTCCTCAACTCCTCAGGCTTTCAGCCAACTCCAATTTTTATAATAAAGGAGATTTAAATATTCATATCCAACTATATTAGGATGTCTTTCTCAGTACTAAACAAACAATAAAACCCCCCATCCTTCCTAATCTGAAACTAACAATCTTTGACATCCCTAAGATGGCAGGGAGACTTTTAAGAGTTCATATCACAACATTTGAAAACATGAAGCACTGAAGGTCTCGAGTGGGAAGGAAATGATGAGAGTGTTAACAGTTTCTTTTCAGTTCACCGTAAAACAAACCAGCATGCTTGTCTTAGAAACATCCTAAGAGATCATATGATATGCTTGTTTTGCTTCAACTATAAATCCTGCAGGGTGCTCCCCAGAGAGGGCCCAGGTGAAGGATGCCGTTGTGAGGCCAGAGTAGGTGAGCAGTGCTTTAGCTACTACACTACGCTGCTTTCAGTTGTTCTTTTTACCACCTGTGACACTACACTATTATACCGAACGTACATTTTTCCCACAAAACTATGTGTCTCTACACTTCCTTTCTCAGTCTCCAAAGAAGCTGTTACGTCCTCTCCTCTACAGCATCCTCCATCCCAACATGTAAGTCCATACTTTACAGAAAATAATATTCTTCAGCTGCCCTTTCCTCTACCACAGACTTACCTACATGACTTCCTCATTACTTCTTTCCTTCCTATTTATGAGGAAGTATAATCCTCCACTTTTTTTTTAATTTGGAAAAGAAAAAACTAAACCAGAGAATATGAGAAATACAGGTCACTCTCTTTTCAAAGGACACCACTTATGCAAGTATATTCTTTACTATCTCCCTTGCTATCCAGTCTTCCAACCTCTGTGACTGGCTTTTTTTATCCCTTCTCTCTTTACTTCTCCTCCTCTAGTTATAAGCACAATTAAATCTCTAAAATCTTTAAAACACAAACAAAACCCAAATTGTATTAAAGAAAAAATATCCCCCATAGAAGAATCTATGGATTAAAAGAATTTTACATTCTAATGTCAAATACTCAGTTATTAAAAAACAAACAAGCGAGAGGCACCCACGTGGCTCAGTCAGCTGAGCATCTGACTTCGGCTCAGGTCATGATCTCACAGTTTGTGAGTTCGAGCCCCACATCAGGCTCTGTGCTGACAGCTCAGAGCCTGGAGCCTGCTTCGGATTCTGTGTCTCCCTCCCTCTCTGACCCTCCCCCATTTGTGTGTGTATGTGTGTGTGTGTGTGTCTCAAAAATAAATTAACATTAAAAAATTTTTAAAAACTGAGACAACTGGGGAAAATATTGGTGAATGGAATACTGATTGGACATTTGATATTATGAATTGGTGTGTATGTGAATGGTACCATGATTACATTAAAAAAATTTTAGTGTTTTTTAATTTATTTTTGATACAGAGGGAGACAGAGCATGAGAAGGGGAGGGGCAGAGAGAGAAGGAGACACAGAACAGGAAGCAGGCTCCAGGCTCTGAGCTAGCTGTCAGCACAGAGCCTGACGCAGGGCTCGAACCTACGAACGTGAGATCTGACCTCAGCCGAAGTCGGAGGCTTAACCGAATGAGCCAACCAGGTGCCCCTGATTACATTTTTTAAAAGGAATCATTTTTTAGAGATAGAATAATTTTTTAGATAGGTCTGAGATTTGCTTCAAAAATATATCTAGGGTTGGGTGTAGAGTATGGGATAGATGAAATAAAACTGTCCAGGGAAAAATCCAACGAAGAGTCTCTGCCTCTAATCTGACTCTCTTAACAAAGAACTTGTTTATATTATTCCCTGGTTTAAAACTCAATGTTTCCCTTTAACCTATAGATTACAGGGTAAATATGTCTCACGCAACATTCTGTACAAGTCAGTCTCAAATAATGTTTCAAAATCATTAATCATCCAGTACACTTCATGCACTCCACTTCCCACCTAACCATACTACTCCTTCCTCACACTCCTCTATCATTTTACATAAGCTACTCTATCTGGAGTATTTTCCTTAGCTCCCCTCATAGTCAGACTTCCCAAGGCTTCCTCTTCAATCCTTTTAGGGTCCCTTCTCTAGGAAGGATCTCCATGTGCCACCCCCTCTTATAAACTCAAGCCCTCTCTCATGGCAGCCTATATACACTCTTAAACGCCTGAATACAAGTTTGGTTAGTCACATGAGAATAAGGACTGTTCCTCCCCAGTCTGTATTCCCAGCACTAGATACTCTGCTTGACACCTCCATGGTGCCCCAAAAGTGGTTTTGTTAAATGAACAAATGACTGCAATTTGGAGGGAAAGAAATCTATCTGGAGATACAAATACTGGTACCCTGCTGGGTTTTTCTTAAAGATAGAACCTACAAATTAAGACTCTACTTTTTGCAATATCTTCGTTCCACTTAATTTTATTCCATTATATTTTTGCTGAATATTAAAATATTATAATCAGTGTATAATTTCCTTTTTCTAAATGTTCAGGGCCATTAAACAGTAGAAATGAATATTAAACTAAATCAACTCATTCAGAGACTTCAATCTGCCTGGTCAGAGTAGGCCAAGACACTTGAGAGTAAAAGGAACAACTATTAACAATTAAGTCAGTACAACAGACAATTAACAATTAACAATGACTGTCATATACCTATGACATGATATACAGCGACCCTAATTAAAAATTAGGCTTTTCAGACAAAACAGGAATTAAAATGTTTGCTTTAAAATGTCAGTAAATCACAGGGCACCTGGGTGACTCGGTCGGTTAAGCATCCAACTTCAGCTCAGGTCATGATCTCACAGTTTGAGTTTGAGCCCCATGTTGGGCTCTGGACTGAGAGCTCAGAGCCTGGAGCTTGTTTCACATTCTGTCTCTCTCTCTGCCCCTCCCCCCACTTGTTCTCTCTCTCTCTCTCTCTCTCTCTCTCTCTCTCTGTTAAACTGAGTTGTATACATTTACATATATCTGAATTATGGAAGATGTTAACAAGATTTTGGTTTAAAGCAAAAAGGGAAGGGGAGGGGAGGGGAGGGGAGGGGAGGAAAGACTTACAAGTAGCCAAATACAAAATTCAACTGTGGTAGACATCACACATGAACATTACACTGCATTCATGTCCACACCATATTTCAACGATTTCTACTCATTCTGCCCATTTTTTCCAAACAGTTCTGGATACACTGACATCCAGATCTAAATTAAGGATGAAAAACTACTAAGTAGGGCAAATTATTCATGGACACTTACTCTTTTCATTACAGAATATTATTTGGAACACAAAAACACGAATGAATCAAAAAGGAAATTAAGGGGTGCCTGGGTGGCTCAGTCAGCTAAACGTCCAACTTTAGCTCAGGTCATGATCTTATGGTTCATGGGTTTGAGCCCCACACTGGGATCTGTGCTGACAGCTCAGGGCCTGGAGCCTGCCTTAGACTCTGTGTGTCCGTCTCTCTGTGCCCATCCCCCCTGCTTGTGCTCTGTCTCTCAAAAATAAATGTTATAAAAAAATTTTAATTAAAAAAATTGATGTCCAAACATATTATTCTCTTCCTGTTTCTTGTTCCCTTAGGTTCTAAAGGATTATTTCACATTCTGATGTTTGTCAGCAGAGAAGGTCCTTGGGAGAGTTTGGTTTCCCATTACTTTTGTACTCTTTCCTTCTCCTGGTGCAAACAGGCAGCCAGATCTTCTACCCTGAGGCAGCACAGAAAGTCATTCACTCAGGCAGAAGTTTAGGTTTCAATCCCTGGTCCTCTCACTCAATGCACAGCCATAGGCACATTTCCTTCCTATTCTGCCTCACATATTGTTACCATACAACAAGGGAGGCCAGACCAAATGATCTGCCAGAAACCTCTGAGATCAGACAAATCTCCACTTCCTTGGTTAACTAATTCCTCCTAAAAGGGTATTACTGCAGGAACTTGATATCATAGCTGTCTCTTCACTCCAAAAATGCAATAAAAACACAACTGTTGTCTTTTGTGGTCACTGGGAATAACCATGGCCTACTATTTACAAGAACGTGTTAACATATACCATGCATGTAAACATATACCAAGTCTTCAGAAGAGGGGTCCATTGGTGCCCTGAAAGGTGATCAGTTCTTTAAACCAAATGAAGTAAACATATCCTTCTAACTCAACCATTGAAAATTTCACATTTGTCCATTTCAGCTGGTTGACCAGGTCAAACTGCAGTTTTTCTTTAAGTTGAATTAATCAAACATAAGATACTATGCTATGCTATCTTGAGCTGGATTCACTTATTCATTCAAATAGTCACTTAACTACCTACACTACATGCTAAGTTCTAGTTATTTTCTCCTCTTCTTGCTCCTGTGGTACTTTAATTGGTATGTGAGACACACAACGGTGCTCACCCCCACAAGTTTCAGTGGCACCCCACATGTGGCTTTATATGAGTTCTTCCGTCATCCCAGCTAGCTTCCTAGTGAGTTTCATCACCACCCAGACTGGCGACCTGGGGTTTCGCTGGTGGCCCAGAAAGTGGTATTCCTACTTACTAGCCCCAGCGTATGGCATCCCAGGACCTCCTCCATGCTCCAGTAGACTACAGCTTTACCTTCTTCAAAGGGGTCTGAATCTCAACCTTGAGTGGACTCTCGTCCAAATTCATCCCTTTCTTGCCTCTCTCTCTCTCAGGCACAAGAAGGAGGAACTACTCCATATATCTGCTATTTCTATATTCTTCAGAGCTCTTTATACCCCTTAAATTTCTTATTATTAGTTAGTAATTGTTTATTTTAACTCCCCCTTAACTTACTATGTTTCTGTTTCTTGACTGGACCCTGAAACAGAATTAGTACCAAAAGTCAGGCAATCCCAGAACATAAACTTACAAATATGGGATATGGCGATTGGTTTGGTCAGGCCTTTGGGTTTAAGTGCAATGTTAATGAGAACCTTGTCGATAGGAAAGAGGATGCTAGTGACACACGGCATGCAGCAGTAACACAATTAATTGAGCTATCTGTGACTGCTGAAGTGCAAACTGAGACAAGTGCCCTGGGAGCCCATCGCTGTTGTAGTTAAGTGTTAAGGCAATAATGACTGCAACTGCAGTAGAAATAGGTTCTACTGAACACAGTGTTTACTGAAAGAAAATGGCAAACTCAGGTCTCTCAAGCTCTGAGAGTTACTCTGAGAATCAGAGCAGAGAGTTCACATCATAGACTCAAAAGATCCCAAGGCTAATAGTGTTGAGAAAAATCAAACAAAAAGGTTCAATCCAAAGTCTGCTGAACTCAGTCTCACCAAGTGTCTCCTGTGACATCAGGACATTGACTGGGAAAGAACAGAATGATGACACTTGGAATGGAGACATCTGGTTACATGCAGATGAAAGTCACCAGCCCAAAACCCCAAGTCACTCTAAGCCTTGCTTACTAGTGAAGGAGCTTGCCCTTTGGTCCTTAAGGATACCAGCCTTCTTGATTCAAAATCCTGAGAAAAATTCACGAGGGCAGAAGCTTTGAAAGGGGATGCTCATTTTCCTCATAGCCTACCACAACTCCGTCTGTTGCCCCAGGCCCGTTACCATGGTCAAATCTCAGCGTGCTCTAGTGTAGGGTTTTGGTTAGCTACAATCCATGGGCCACATCTGCCCTGCCTTGTTTATGTATATGGCCTAAGAATGATTTTACATTTAAAAAAAATAGAATTTTATTTTTAAGACTAGTTTTAGTTTCCCAGCAAAACTGAACAGAAAATACAGATTTCCCATAAACCCGCTGCCCCTCCCACATATAGTCTCAACTATCAACATCCTGCCCAACATGGTACATTTGCTACATCAAGGAACCAACACTGACACATCATTATCACCCAAAGTCCATAGGGGTTTTTACATTTTTAAATGGCTTAAAAAAACAAAAAGAAAACTTTCTGACATGTGGAAATTATGTGAAATTCACAGTTCAGTGTCCATAAATAAAGTTTTACTGGAACATAGCCTGCTCACTTGTTTATGTGTTATCTATGGCTGCTTTTGTGTTACAACGGCAGAGCTGACTATCTGTGACAGAGACTGCATGGCCTGCAAAGCCTAAAATATTAAAGTCTGGTCCTTTGCAGATATATGTTTACCAGACCAGATCTAGGGGGACAGGTATACAGTATGATCCTGAAGAAAACAGCTCGTGCACAAAAAGTAAATAACTAATTAAAAAATAATAAATCATAAGATCCTAGTACTAAAACCAGGGGAACATATGTAAAAATAGATTCTAAGAATGTTTGACCACAGAATGTAGGATATAATCCTATATTGGGCCTAATGCATTGATACAGTTTCACTCACTAGAGATTCCAAATTTAATGTGTTAGCTTATGCAGCTCAAAGCAGCTGTAAGCAGCTCACTCAATTGACTGACTGAAATTTGGACTCAAAAGTGAACTGCATTTAACGAGGGAGAGATGCCAAAGCTTCCCTGGCAAGATGTAATAAAGGAGGGAGGCTTAGGGAGATAGTAGTGTTGGAACAGATTTTTTATGTGTGACCTAAGTCACACAAGATTTTTTATGTGTGACCTAAGTCACACAAGAAGGCCCAAAAGGCAGTCCTTTAACGAAGGAATTAAGAAATACATTAGTGAGGGAGGACCTGCATCCTTGAAAAGTTCTGTGGTTATTCTCCTTTGTAGTATGTACCTGTCCCCCTACACCTGAGTTGACAAATTTTATCTGTGAAGCACCAGATGCAAGTATTTTATGCTTTGCAGGCTATCTACTCTCTATCACAATCCTTAGGTATGACCATGGGGGCTGTCATCATGGAAGCGGGTTTCCTGATTTCAACAGGGAGTATGGGATCTTAGAATAGCAGAGGCCAAGGGGCAGTTCTTACTTGCCAAAGACAAGGTGCGTAAACCTACCATAAAAGGCAGCAGGGTTCTATCGGTAATCAGAATGTCTTGGCCCACCAGGATCTTTAGTGGTAGTTAATTGATAACAACATTCCATAGGCAGCCTATTACAACCTGGATTTATCTTTATAATAAAACCACTTCTGAAAAATCCAGTTTCCAGACCCAAGTCAATTCACAAACCCAGAAACCCTGCAGTTTCCATAAGTACAAACTGTGAATCCTCCTCCAAACTTCCTCTAAGGCCACTTACGAGAGTGACTGGATTAGAGAAAAGGAAATACCAGGCCTTTCAGAGATTGGTAATTGCTGGCAACCCAAAGTTCCATTTACCAGTCAAAGTGAGAGCTTCTGGTAGTCAGGTTATAGATGGAGTGCTTACTTAGCTCAGGTGCAACTCAGAGTGGACCCAGACGATCCATGGACCTGTTTTGTGGTTATTTCTTTAGCTCCTGGATGAATAACTGGGAACAGACATACTTGGCAATTGGCATAACCCCACACTGGCTTCCTCCACACACACACATTACCAACTGGCTAACCCAACTGTTAAGAGTCATTATAATAGGAAGAGCTACGTGGAATCCCCTAGAACTTCTCTTCCCTACCAACCAAAAGCAATATCACTCCCCTCAGAGAAATAAAGACATAAATGCCACTATCTAAGACTTGAAAAAAACAAAGGTGGTAATATTGATCACATCCCAAATTAACTCACCAACTTGGCCTGGTCAGAAGTCAGATGGATCTTGGAGAATGACTGTATCCTAAACTTAATTAGGAAGTTATTTCATCAGGTAGCTGTGTCTCCAATGGCATCTTTACTGGAGCAAATTAACATGGTCCCTGTACTTAGTACACAGCTATTGACTTGGCTAACATCTTTTTTCCAACATCAATTTGCAAGGACCACCGGAAGCACTTTGCTTTTACCTGCCTCTCACATGCCTATGAGTCTTGCCTAAGGGCTAATCAATTCTTCCATAATATAGCCCAGACACCTTGACCCTTAAGGCATTCCAAAAAACACACTAGCCCATTCTACTGAGATTATGCTCAATGAATCTAATGAGTAGGAAACAGTAACTAACAGATGCTTTAGTAAGACGTATGCAAACTAAGGATGTGAGATAAACCACTAAAGTTCAAGGGCTCTTCATAGCAACTACGTGTTTGGAACCAATGCTCTAAGATTTCCCTTCCAAGGTAAAAGATGAGTTGCAACAACTCACATCACAAACAATGAAAAAAAAAGGTACACTGTTTAGTAAGCCCTTTTTGGATTTTGTAAGCAACAAATACCACATGTGTGTGTCCTTATCTACAAAGTTACCTAAAAGGCTGACAGCTTCGAGGAGGATGGAGCAAGAGAAGTCTCTGCAGCAAGCCTGAACTGCAGTTCAAGCTGCTTTGCCATTTGGGCCTTATGAACCAGTAGATCCAATGATATCTGAAGTGTCCATGGCAAACAGGGAAGCTGAATGGGGCCTCTAGCAAGCAGTAATAAGAGAACCATGGCCCAGACTTTTAAATTTTGGAAAAAACCTATATTCCCTTCTTCAGACAACTATTCACCTTTTCAGAAATAGCTTCAGGCTTGCTATTGGGTGTTGGTGGAGACTAAATGCCTAAACTGGGCATAATGTGACCTGAGCTTCTCAACACAAACTGTATATTATCTAACCCACCTAGCCATAAAGTTGAGCATACCAGTCCCAATATATCATCAAGTGGAAATGATATGTAAGAGACTAAATTCAAGCAGATCCAAAGATATGCGTAAGTTACATAAGCAGTTAGCTCAGGCTCCTTTAAACTGACTCATGTCACATTGCTTCTTCTCCCTCAACCCATGCCAATGGCCTCCTAAGAGTTTCATTAAGATCAGCTGAAGAGGAGCACATGGGTGACTCATTGGGTTAAGTGACCAACTCTTGATTTTGGTTCAGGTCATGATTTCAGTTCATGAGTTCAAGCCCCCCACATCTGTACTGTTAGTGCAGAGCCTACTTGGGATTCTCTGTCTCCCTTTCTCTCTGTCCCTCCTGCACATGCTCGCTGTCAAAAATAAATGAAATTAAAAAAAAAATCAGTTGAATAAAGAAGAAAAACCAAGGCCTGATTTATACTTGGGACTGTAAAACATGCTAATACAGACATAGTGCACAGCCCCATGTAAAGGTAACCCTGAAAGACAGTGGTAAAGAACAACCCTCCCAGGGGGCAGAACAGTACATTCACTATCCCCTCTGCCTGGAGTGAATGTCAGAGCACAGATTTATGCTGATTATGAACAATTATGAGAGATTTTGTTGATTGGTTAAGTATTCAGAGAGAAATGGTGACAAGGAAATATGGGAAAAATACATGTGGACAAAAATGAGCCCCATGTGAATAATCATTAGAGCAGTCACATCACTTTGGAGGAAGCTCTTCACAACCAGGTCAATAAAATGACATACCTGTGTATATCAGTTTAGCTCTTTCCCCAGCCATCAAAGTGCTTCCTTAGTGGACCATGAAAAAGTAGCCATGGTGGCAGGGATGGAAGTTACACATGAGCTTAACAACATGGACTTCCCTTAAATAAGGTTGACCTGGCTAAAGCTATTGCCAAGTGTGTAATCTGGCAATGGCACAGATCAACACTAAGGCTCCCAATATTTACCAGCTGGTGGCAAGCTGATTATACTAAACCTCTTCCATTACATAGAAAGGGCAGAGATTTGTCCTCACTGGAATACACATGTATTCTGAATATAAATTAACCTTCTCTGCCTATAATTTTTCTGCCAGCACTACCACCCGTGGACTCACAAAATGCTTGTTCTGCCCACATGACATTCCATACAGGACTGCCTCTGATCAAGAAAGTCATTTCATAGCAAAGTAAAAAAATGGGCTCATGACCATGGAATTAATTGGTACTATTACGCCCCACCACCCAGAATGGCTTAGCCTAATTAAAAGATGGAATTGCTTATGAAAGACTCAGTTACATTTTCAATTGAAAAACCACATCCTAAAAAAATGGGATATTACTTTCAATGCTTTCAATTGAAGACCTTTACAGCCCAGATAATATATGGGTCTGGAAATCAAGGGGAGTCACTATTCTATCCAATAAGCCACTCATAGAATTTTTGCTTCCACTCCTGACAACTTAAGAGATGTCCTAGTTTGAAGGTCTTAATCCCCTAGGAGGGAATGTGTCTACCAGCATACACAATAACGGTTCAATTGAACTACAAAATGAGACTCCCACCTGGCCATTTGGGATTCTTTATTCCACTGAACCAAAAGGCAGAAAGAAAGGAGGGTTACTCTACTTGTTGGAATGACAGGGCCTGATTATCAAGGGGAAATTTTTTCTTTGCTACACAAAGAAAGGAAGGAAGACTACATATGGAACCCAGGGGACTCACTGAGTTACCTCTAATAACTCCATGCTAATAATAAGGTTAATGGAAAACTAGAGCTACCCAAAAAAGGCCAAACTACTAAACAAATGAAAGTTTGAAAGTTTGGGTCATCTCGCCAGTTAAAGAACTTCAATCAGCTGAGATTCAGGCTGAGGGCAAGGGAAATAGAAAAAGAAGGCATAGACATCAATTGTGGTCTCATTACTAATTAAAGAAAAGAGAGCTGTAATGGCTTGGCATATTTTCTCTTTGTTATATTTTGTGTTTATTTGTATAGTCTAACTATTTTATTCTTCTCTTCTTTCTTTCCATTATTATAAGTTGCCAAAACTTAACTATACAATCATTCTCTAGACAACAGAATATTCAATGAACTGTGATTTGAGGAGTGAATAATGTGTCTAGCAATGGATATAATGACTATAGTGACTTAAGCATCTTATCATTTGGGAAAAGGATGAAGGCTTCTTCATCATATGAGAGACAGTTCTATCTTGTTAGATGGAAATGTAAGCGCTGTTCCATTGACATATGAGCACTCATGTATATGTAGAAAAGTGCATATGGAAGCTAAGTAGCCAAAGGGGTAGACTATACCAGTTACCAATGTATTGTCTCTTAGACTCAAATCTCCCCTTTACTGCCTTGCTTGTGATAATGGAACTGGACCCTGTAAATGTTTCTCCTTTATTAGTTGGTATATGAGCTTAGTTAGTAGAGGGTGCTGGAGGAAAGGCTTTTCTTCTTGTTTCCTGTATGCTTTTCTGTCTTCTTCCTCCGATGATTCTCTACTGGTGTTTTAGTGGGCACTCACATGAGCATCTTCCCAAGCAAGTTCCATCAGTGACCCAAAGCTGGCTATCTGGTGATTTAGCAGTACCTCCATGTACAGCTTCCTGTTTGCAATCTTGGCTTACATCACCTCAACAAACATCTTTACCATTCACTGAGGACATCTAAGATATGAAACTAGCCTTGGGGGAGAAAAGCACTCCTCCAAATTTTTCTTTCCTTGTGTACTCTGCCTGAGTCCTGGAGGTAGTAACTGTTCCCTATATCTGCTATCTTGTACTCTTAAGAGTTTCGTTTCCCCTTTAAAAGTGAATTCCCTGTTTAAATTACTGTGTGGTTTCTGTCTCCTGATTAGACCCTAACTGATACCAATATTGAAAGAGTTAAAAACTGTGAGATGGCTTAAATGGGGAAAAGAATGATATTTAAAGCCAAAGAGAATAAATCAGAAAGCATATGTTAATTCCTAATTAAAAGGCTATCATATGCATAAGAGAACATACTGTATCTTTGCTGCTCAGCACCAACAATAGCAGCAGCTGCTTCAACAACAGAACACCTCTCCATTTTACACAGAAAAATTGAGACCAGAAATATTAGCTGCTCTTAAGCAGAAAGCAGAACTCTTCGATGAAGACCTGTAGGGATCTAATGTCAATATTTAGATTCATAGTTTTCACAGCTTTAGGTCTTCTCATCTCATTTTAAATTGCTGAAAACCGGGGCGCCTGAGTGGCTCAGTTGGTTAAGCGTCCGACTTCAGCTCAGGTCATGATCTCATGGTTGGTGGGTTCAAGCCCTCCATCAGGCTCTGTGCTGAATGCTTGCTCAGAGCCTGGAGCTTGCTTCAGATTTTGTGTCTCCTTCTCCCTCTTGACCCTCCCCATTCATGGTCTGTCTCACTCAATCTCTCAAAAACTAAATAAACATATAAAAAAAAGAGATTTTTAAAAAACTGCTGAAAACCTACTGGAGAACCAGCCATGCTGGGTTTTTGCAGTGATGAAGTCCTAAGTTAATTTTCTCACACGAAACAAAAGTCTTCAGTTCGTCTGGAATTCTTTTAAAGAGTCACCTTCAATTCTGTCCTCTAGAAATAGAGCATCTCCAAAAACACAATGGACACCAGTCATGTTTTAGTTACATCCAATTAAAATACCGTTATATAATCATCTAAATAGGAAAAGGGGCTGATGGCCAAACAGAGAATGATTTATTGGCAAAGCCAATTCCTGGGTTGAACCTGTAAAGGCTTTCGATGTAGACATTAATCATCATCTAATATCATCTTACATTTATTAACCCCTTCACCCATGATAGAAAGCACTGAAATTGTTTTCTCGTCCTTAGCCCAAACAATTCTTGTATTACTAGTTCTCCTTTTATAGAGGAGGAAACTGCAGCTCAAAGAGGGCAAATGACATCCCCAAGAGAGCCAAGCTTTTAGGGAGCAGATCTACGCCTGCTCTTCCCACAGCTTTCTCAAATCTAAACAAATCACTAAGACTTATTAACAAAAAAACATGTAGTGATACCTGGACCTAGCAAAACTTACTGCAATTATACATGGCCTTGCTCTTAACTTTCCTTCCCCATGTAAGGGCTGAAACAAACAGAAAGAACCACATGCTCAGAGAAAAATGCTGGTTCAGAGAAAAAAAGGGAGATGGCCAAACTGCTTATGCTATGTCAACAATATACAAAATTCAAGTCAGATCATCTTTTTCTGTTTATACACAAAATAGCAAGGTGGCCCATAGATCTCCTCGACATTAAACACAACAGACATTATGTCTAGACATAGACAAGAATAACACAAGAAGCTTGTAGTTTTTTCAAGTAGCACAGAAAGATCATAGCACAAGGCTTTATTATTAACTACAAATATTTTTTTCAAACCCAGGACAAAGTTTTAGACATAAAAATGTGTTAGGTAAAGAGGGAGATGGCAAGTCATTATAAACTTCGCATGGTCAGGGATATGAGAGTAACACCAGTAACACATATTTGGGCTTTGCCTCCAAAGACAGGAGAGGATAGAGCTGTGCCCTAGATACGTGAAAAAATGCCTGCTACGTTTCTTACATGTTACAGAAACACAGCAAAAGACCTATATGGGATAGTGCTGATATCCTGTAGAATGAGCAGGAAGCATGCAACAGCAGAAATATGCCTCCACTGCCAGAAAGAGGCAGGGGTTGAGGGGGTGCCTGGGTAGCTCAGTTGGTTGAGAATCCGACTCCTGATTTCGGCTCAGGGCATGATCTCATAGAGGTTCATGGGTTCAAGGTGGCAGGGCAGAGTCTGCTTTGGATTCTTTCTCTCCCTCTCTCTATACCTTTCCCATGCTCTTTCTCTCAAGATAATCATTAAAAAGAGAGAGCGAGCACTAGCTTTTCTCTCTGCTTTAGTCAGTGCCTCATTCAGTGCACCCCCCAACCTCCACCCCTTCACCCACTTTACTTCCTTTCAACCCTTCCATCTTAGTACAAATATGATTGCCAATTTGGGACAGACTCTCTCAGAATAACATTTCTTTCTTTCAGAGTTGTTTTCTTTCTTTCTTTCTTTTTTTTAAATTACACATTCAACAAGATGACTTATCCAACAGCTGCTGAGCACATACTATGTACCAGACACTGTTCTAGGTGCTGGGCCACATCAGTGACCAAAACAGAAACCCTATCCCTGTCATAATATTTATCTTCTAGTGGAGAAGGTCAGAGAATAAACAAGATAAATAATTAAACTGTACAAATTATAAAGTGACAAGCGCCGTGGAGAAAAATGAAGGCAGAGATGTCAGGAGAGTTTAAAAATGGAAGAGGTACGATTTTAGATAGAATAGAGAAGGCCTCACTGAAAAGGTAGAGAGAGTGAACTATGAGTATATCTGAGGGAAGAACAATCCAGAGAAAACAGCCAGGACTCAGAGCTCAAGATAAAGGCCCACCTGTCTTCTTCAGTAACAGTACTAAGAAGAGCAATGAAGCAAAGTTAGCAAAGGGGAGGGTTTTCAGGAATATCATTTAGGCTTGTGGTGACTGGTAAGAACTTTGGCTTTTACTTTGAGACAGGAAACCACCGGAAGGATTTTTAAGCAAAAGCGTAACAGGGAAATACACTACAGGAAGCAAACAAATGGAAGGTGGAAGACTAATGTGGGAGGTTATTATAGTAGTCAAGGTGAGACAGGGTGGCTCCAATCAGGGAAAGTGCAGTGGAGGTGGTGAGAAATGGTCAGGTTACAGGTCGATTTTTCTTTTCTTTTTAAAAAAAAATTTTTAAGCTTATTTTTTTAAGTTTATTCACTTATTTTGAGGGAGACAGAGAGACCATGCGTCGGGAGGGGCAGAGACGGTGAGAGAATCCCAAGCTCATGAAACCATGAGATCATGACCTCGGCTGAGATCAAGAGTCAGACACTTAACCTACTGAGCCACCCAGGCGCTCCATGGTCCATTTTTCTGCCAAATTAGATGTGGGGTGCAAGATAAAAAGATAGGAACTCAAATGTTTAGGCTGAGCAACTAGAAGGACATTCTATTTCCATTTAATGAATGGAGAAGCAGATTTTTGGTTTTGTTTTGTTTTAAGAGGGGGATTAGTTCCATTTATGCCTCAAGTGAGGTGGCAACTTTATATCCAAATGGAGATTTCAAGCTCTAATTTCAAATTTCACTAGTTCTCATCCAACCTCCTCATGGTATTTATCCATTACACATCTGTTCTTACCAAATGTTCCTTGTAACTCTTTAACATTTAAGTAATGTTTACTTATTTGTGTATTTTTCTCTACAATTGGACAAACCAGAAAAAAAGCCACAAGACAGCTAATAATAAAGCATTACTGTGATTCTGAAGAGGTCTGTAGTGTACACGATGGTGAATTTGAAAAGCATCCTTTTTATTGAGCTAGTTTATTTCTACCATTTTCTTTTTACTATTTTAAGTACAGACTTCAGTAGCATTAAGCACATTCCTAATATTATGCAAACAGCACTGCCATCCATCTTCAGAACTTTTTTCATCTTCCAAAACTGAAGCTCTACCCAACTCTGTTTTTATGAATTTGACTATTTATATACGGAACCTCATGTAAGAGTAATCATGTAAGTGGAATCAGTATTCTTTCTTTTTTACTAGCTTATTTCACTTAGTCTTTACGTTGCATCTGTATTAGAGCATGTATTAGACTTTTCTTCATTTTTTAAGGCTGAATATCACCCCACTGTATGTATATACCACATTTTATGCATCCATCATCCATCCATCCATCCATCAGTGGGCATACAGGTTGCTTCTACCTTTTAGCTATTATAAATAATGCTGCTATGTTGAGTCTCTGCCTTCAATTCTTTTGAGCATATACTCAGAAGTGGGATTGCTAGATCATTCAATAATTCTATTTCTAATTTTTTATAAAACTACTAATCCACCTCCCATTGTGGTTGCACCATTTTACATTCCTACCAATCATGCACAAGGGTTCCAGTTTCTCCACATCCTTACTAACACTTGTTATTTTCTGTTTGTTTGGACTTTTTGGATAATAGTCATCCTAATGGGTGTGAACTGGTATCTCACTGTGGTTTTTATTTGTATTTTCCTAACGATTAGTGATAATGAGCATCTCTTCATGTGCTTATTGCTCTTTGCAGATGTTCTTTGGGGAACTGTCTATTCATGTCCCTTGTGCATTTTAATATTGTTTTTACATTGTTGAACTGTAGGTGTGTTTTATATATTCTAGACATTAATCTCTTATTCAGATATGTTTTGCAAATATATTCTCCCATTCTGTAGGTTGCCTTCTACAGAACGCTCTGATGCACAAAAGTTTTAAATTTCTATGAGATCCAATTTATCTATTTTTACTTTTGTGGCCTGGGTTTTGGGGTCATATACAAGAAAACATTGCCAAATTCAATGTCATGACGTTTCTGTCCTATGTTTTCTTCTAAGAGTTTTATAGTTTCAGCTCTTATATTTAGGTCTTTCAGCATTTTGAGTTAATCGTTACATTTGGTGTAAAGTAAGAGTCCAGTGTCACTCTTTTGCATGTGGATATCCCGTTGTCCTAATACCGTTTGTTGAAAAGACTATCTTTTCCTCATTGAATGGTTTTAGCACTCTTGTCTAAAATCATCTGACCATAAATGCAAGGATTTATTTCTGGCCTTTTTACTGTATTCCTTGGTCTATAGGTCTATCTTGGTCTAGGCTAGGACCACACTTTTTGATTACCGTAGCACTGCAATTAAGTTCTGAAATCAGGAACTATGAAACTTCCGACTTTATCTTTTTCTAGATTGTTTTAGCTATTTATCCTTTAGGGTTTCACATGAATTCATGTGAGATTCAGGTTAGATTTTTCTATTTCTATCCCCCACCCCCAAAAAAGGTGGTTGGATTTTGAAAGAAAAAAATCATCTTCTGAAAAAGCACTTTAAATCTTCCTACCAGTGACTGACATTTCACTGCTGCTTTGGAAGCTCCTAGAAGCTCATGGTTGTAGTAATCATCCATATACATCCTTTTATCCACACCCTAGAATTTTTTTTAAAGGAATTAATCTATGAGCAATGTAAAAACCATATAAGACTTAATTATATTATCAAATTTCTCCTTTAAAACATTAGGATAAGAGTCCTAAAGTATATCAAAACCTACAAAGCTGAGAAATAAGAGAGCTCAACCATTGTTGAACTATAACCAACTTTCAATAATTAATGGAACTAGACAAAATAGGAATAGAGGACCTGAACAACACTAGAAACCAACTAGACATATTTTTAGAACATTTCATGCAACAACAGTAGAATATACATTCTTCTCAAGTACACATGGAACATTTTCTAGGACAGACCATATGTTAGGCCATAAAACAAGCCTGAATATATTTAAAAGCACTGAAATAAGACAAAATACATTCTCCAGCTACAATGAAATGAAATTAGGAAAGGACAACAGAGAGTAGTTTGGGAAATTCACAAACATGTGGAAGTTAACAACATACTCTTAAATTACCAATAGGTCAAGGAAATCCCAAAGCAAATTAGAAAATATTTTAAGATGAATGAAAATGAAACATAACACACTAAAACTTATGAGATGCAGCTAAAGCAGTGCTCAGAGGGAAATTTATAGCTGTAAAAACTTATATTAAAAGGGAATAAAAATAAATCACAAGTCAGTAATGTAACTTTATACCTTAAGAAACTAGAAGAAAAGCAAACTAAATCCAAAGCAAGCAGAGGGAAAAAAATAATACAAATAAGAGTGGAAATAAATGAAACAGAAAAGAAAAAATAGAGAAAACACAACAAAGCCAAAAGTTGGTCCTTTGAAAAGACTGGCAAATTTGACAAATCTATAACTGGACTGATCAGTAAAAGAGAAAGGACTCAAATTACTAAACTCAGAGATGAAAGAAGAGGTATCAACACCAATCTTGCAGAAATAAAAAAAGCTTATAAGCAAAAATTAGAAACAATGGCATGACAACAAATAACAGATGAAATGGACAAATTCCTTAAAAGGCAGTTACTACTGAAACTGACTCAAGAAGAAAACATTAGGTTAGGAAATTTCTGAAATAATTTTTGTAACTTATATAATTAGCTATTCAGTTTCTAACAATTAGGCTTGGGAAATTAGCTCCATGATAGATGAAATTCCTTCAAATTTCCCTCTATAGAATTCAAGGACCTCATTCCTTATAATAAGACATAAGCAGATGAATCTTTTGTCGAATTAATCTCTTGAGTTAACTGGACCTCTTGTGCCCAATTCTCCTTAAAAGTCCATCTTTCACTCTACCTATAACTAACTGTAGCATCCAGGTGCATGTCGGTGTGATTTGACTGCACTTTATTTCAACCAAACCAGAGTTTTGTGCCTCACATCATTTTGATGCCAGAGACGAGTCATCTGCAGTCTGGCATTGCACAAATACAAACCCAGAATCACAACAGTTAACTGAGAGATGGCATAGGATTAAGGCCCCTTTGTCCACAAAAGTGATGAAGTTAGTGATATTTCTTCATATTGACTTGTCCTCTTTCCAATTTCACTTTTCCTGGTCTCCTACTCTTTTTCTCATGGGATCACTTCTCAAAATAAACTACCTACACACAAAGCCTTTGCCGCAACCTGGATTTTCTCCCAGAAATCAGTGACTTAAAAAGGCCTTTACAACAGTCCTTTAGGGGCGCCCGGTGGCTCAGTCAGTTAAGGGCCTGGCTCTTGATTTCAGCTCAGGTCATGATCTCATGGTGTGTGAGTCTGAGCCCCTATCAGGCTCTGCACTGACACAGTAAGGATCCTGCTTAGGATTTTCTCTTTCTCTCTGCCTCTCCCTCCCTCACAATTTCTAAATAAATACATATATACATAAACAAAAGAAAAAAAAAACAGGCCTTTAAATGTCCATTCCTTCCAACTGTCTTTATGACACTTGTTAGCACTTAGAAGACCCACTGTGATATGACAGGCTGTGGTAGAGTACAGGGCTTCTCAGCCTATGTTTGAGTTTGAGCTCTATCATTAACCTAACTTCAACTTCTTCAAATGAGAAACGGATATACTGTTATACATTAGAAACAGTTTACAAACTCTAGTATGCTACACAAAGGACAGTGATCCTTATTACTCATGAGTGTATCAGAAAAATCTGTTCAAGTCTACATTCAGGTAAAAATAAAACATCAATTTACAGAAGCTGTATATGAATATTAGTTCTTTGAGTAAAATCCTCTGGTCTCTGATACAGTATGGCTGTATCTATAATGCTTTCATTTTTTAAGAAAAGAGAATGTATTTGTATATTACTAGTGAAATTATAAATAAAAGAAAAATATTCTATATCTACATATGCCTGTTGTCATAAGGCAGAGTCTTATTCCACAAAAAGAAGCAAATCAAAATCATATCAACAAAGTTATGGTTTAAAAAGTATATCAAAATAATGGATTCACACAAAGCTCAGGAAGAAGCTTTTTTATCTTATTCAATACCAAGCTCCAAAAGAAACTGAAATCAAAGAGCTCACTGTACAATTAAATGCTAAGTGCACAAGCTGGTTTCAAGGGAGTCCGAAATACCCTAGAAGGAAACGTAACATGTTGTATTAATGGGGATCTGTGGAATTTCCTGAGCAGTTCTATGTTTTTATCAGAAGACCACGAAATTAAAAAACTTTAAGAAACATTAGGTGTTTGTATTTTACTGATGTGTCTCCAACATGCAACTTGTATCTGGAAAATGAAAGAAAAGAAATTAAACTTTTGTTTTTAGGATCTGGGGATGAGACAGGGGAAAGGAGGTCTGGCCATGTCTATATCTAGAACACACTGTGTAGCTTTATGTTTGGGCTTCATTTATAAGTTATAATGCCAGCTTAGAGGTTGGTTATATTAGCTGCTCACAAATTCTCATTACAAATTTATTTTTCTGCTAAGATTTCACATTTGCGGTTCCTTAGAATTTTGCTAATGCTACATTCCTTGCATCCTATCTGATGCTACAGGAGACAGTGAAGAGACCCCTAGGACATCATTTATGTCATGACATTCCAACAAAGCAGTTTCACTCTTCCCTGCTGGTATGACAGGGTACAAACATCACATTCAGAACGGTTCTCACAATAAAAAGCCACTTGGTCTGTTCACAATGTAAATCGATCACCAGTAACACTGCCATTTGTGAAGGACTTAGTTTACTGCATCTAGCTTAGCCTCCATGGTAGCACAGACGTCTATTCCGCAAATAATTTGTGGTTAAGCCTTGTTAAGCCTTCACTGTAATGGAAACAGCATCAATATAAAGTTGAGGATAATCCATTCTTACCCAGGACTTAGAAATGAAGCTAACGTTCTGTGCCTGCCCCACCAATCCCATATCTTTATCCAGAACTCTCTCTAGGCTCCCATCTCCACTGTATTATCAGGTCTACAAGGGGGAAGAATCCAATGGTAGCCAGATTCCATCTCACTTTCATCAAAGAGAATACGCTAGTAAGAGCTAAGAATTGTCCCAATCACCAAAACCTTTAATCCTAGCATACTTATAAAAAGTTAGTGAGGACTGTGAATTATTATTTATAGTATTTAAATTCTTGTGCTTTAAACCTAAGAATAGATTGTTAAGCCCCCTTATTAAAAGGAAATCTAAGAAGGAGCCTGGCTGGCTCAGTGGGTGGAGCATGAAACTCTTGATACTAAGGTGGTGAATTTGAACCCTATGCTAAGTGTAGAGATCACTTAAAAACAAAATCTTAAAACAAAGTGGGGAGGGGGAGGGACACCAGGATGGCTCAGTGGCCACCTGGGTAGTTAAACATCCAGCTTTGGCTCCAGTCATGATCTCATGGTTCGTGAGTTCGAGCCCTGCATTGAGCTGTCTGCTGTCAGCAAAGAGCCTGCTTCAGATCTTCTGTCCCCCTCTCTCTGACCCTTCCCCACTTGCTCACATGCTTTCTCTTTCTCTCTCACACACAAAGGGAAACCTAAGAACATTAAACTGAATTTTCTTAATTAAAAAAATCTGCCAATCTGAAAATACTTTATACCATGCAAATTTTCTTAGGCATAGAATCTTTTCAATGTCTTAGTTCACTCAACACACTGCCTTTGCAAATCTACCTACTGTAAAGAAACACTAACTCAGAAATGGGTAGGGAACTGGGTGAATTCTTCCCAGAAGCAGTATACTAAAGATCATCAAATAATAAAGTTATAAAATTAAAATGTCATTGAATGTAACAGTTTCGATTGATAATTCAGAAGGCATTTTAGGAACACTGTGAACCTGAATTTTAACTGGACTAAACTAAGTACATATACCTAGTATTAGAAGTTATCTAATAATAACTGATATGCCATGAAACTCCTTTGAATTAACAGCATGTTGCCACTCTGCCAACTGTTTTTCTCACCAGATGCTATAAAATATCAATCGTTTGGGCTTAACTAACACAGATTCTGGATAAAAAGGAGTTACTCTGAGAATCAAAAACAATGTTAGTGAAAATGAAAATGTCTGTCAGAGAGTAAAATGCCCATACAATTACGAAATTATTATGGGTGGGATTAGAAGCTTGGTTAGACTGAGAACTCATTCCTCAAGAGTCTTTATTTGACAAACTCACATTATACTTCAGTAATTAAGACTCCAACCAAAATTCAGTCTGTAAGGTGTTAATGTACGATGTTTATTAGTGTAATTTATTTAGCACAATGATCACATTAAAATGTCCCAAATACAAATTGTTGTAGTCTAAAGTCACAAAAAAATATAAACTCAGGTGCATGAATAAGGTTATATAAAATGTTATTTATAAACAAAGTTCTACATCTTCAACACTGGGCCGAAAAGAAGGAAAAAAAAAGAGAGAGAGAGAGAGAGAGAAAGAAAGAGAAAGATTACATATAAGAAACATATTTCAACAGAACAACGCTGACCAGTCTGGTGACCTCACACTCAGCTGTGCCCATGACGACAACACAGCATTTCCTTACAGAACTGGCTGTCTCGTACAAGGCTGCACTGAAGCAAAATGAAACATCCAAGGGAAACAGAGAGATAACAATGTACACCAAATTTTAGCTGTCATTAGTTCCAAAATATCAATTCCATAAATAAGAAAAATATTTGGGGGGGAGGGAAGTCAAACAAAAACAAAGCAAAATGGAAATCAAAGTGGAATAAATCAATGTCAGCAATGGACTATGAGCATGTCCCTTTGACCACTGCCACAGCAGAGCTGCCCTGGGCTTCTCCAGCCACCTGTCGCTTGCATAAGCTGTAGAGACTGGTTAGAAGTGACAGAAAAAGGTCAAAATTGATCCTTAAAAGTTAGGACTGCCAAGTTTGAAAAGTTCCTAGTCAAAAAACTAAAACCAAAACAAATTCAGAAAACCAAAGAACATACTGAACACCTAAGTGCACACCAAAGGGAAAGGGCTAGGTTTTATTTGATGGGTGCTCAACAGTTTATAGAGTTTTATATTTCATCAACTGCTTCAGAAGTAAGCACAAGCAGGCCCCTCAAATGTGCTTCCTCTAAGCATCTTCTCTCCAAAAACTCACGGAAGGAACTCCTGGCAGAGGAGCAAGCCCCTGCTTGTGACCAGAAGAGGGAATGCTTCCTGAATTCCAGAAGTCATTGCAGGGACTCAGTTTAAACTTCCATAATATTCTGGTTTTTCCATCTCAAAAGCAGTTTTGTGTCAGAGGATCTAAAATAATGTACATCTCAAAATCTTCCTCAGAACCTAGTGCCATTTATTTTAATCCAAAACAATCAATAGTTTGGTTGATTATGACAACCTACATAATCAACTGGAGGGCAGAGAATTGCAGTGTTTCACATTCCAGATCTTAAACCAGAACTCCTCTAAGATTTCCAAACATGGTCCAGGGTTTATATTCTCTTTCTAAATATCCAATCAAAGGTTATTATCTGAAAAGCTCTGCAGTACTTTTTCCAAATGGTTCTTCTAGACTTTTTAGCTATTAGTGTGGGAAAACGAGGAACAAGTTTAATAAGGAAGTCCCATTGGGCGCTGTGCTGACAGTCCAGAGCCTGCTTGGGATTTTCTCCCTCTTCATCTCTCTCAAAATAAGTAAAATAAACTTAAAAAGGGAAAAAAAAAAAGTCCCACTGGGACAATCCTCGAATGCACTGAGTATAAATGCTAACTTGTAAAGGCCTTCACATGTGATCCACCAATTCCCCTGGCAGGCTGCAAAAAGGCTTCTCCAGAGACCAAAGGGATTCAAGACTCTACCTGAACAGTTTGAGTCCAATCTGATAACCATGTCATTAGAAAAACCTGATAAGCTGGTTGTAGTTCTTTGGTGAATTGCGATGTACTTTCATTCCCATGTGTTTACAGAAAAAGTTGTTTTCTGTATCAAATCCTAGTAGTCTATACAGGATCCCACTTTCTTAAACTTCTCAATTCTTATTTTGATAGTTCATGATGTTATGAAAGTAACTTTGGTTATAAAATTTCATACAAAAAAAAAGGTTGTCAGACTTTCAAGAGAATCTAAGCCTCTAGACAAACCATAATTTTGTAATAAAAGCAATTTCAGCCCAACTTGTTAGTAACAAAAGATGATTTAATTTGAGGAAGTATTTTTCAAAGTTTAGTCAGAGCTACTCTAAATTAGAAAACTTTAAGCTAGCTATCGTTATTCAGATTTTAGTAAGGTGGAGAGAAACCCAGGAAAGCCTGAAAGACTGCCCTCCCTAAAAGCAAGCTCACGAAGGGAGAAGGGTGGGAGAGAGGAGGAGTGGGGAGGGAGGGCCACTGCAGTACTGGTGGACTCAATCCCTTTATGAAAGCACACATTCTCATTTGGCATTACAACATCCTGATTCATTCTGAAGAGCTGAAAAAACAAATGGAAAAGGCCAACTCAAAATGTTCAAAAAAGAAAAAAAACGTGAGATTGAATGAAATGATAAAATGAGTTTTCAAAGAGAATAAGAAATAAGACATTAGATTCCCTTTATAAAATACTAAAATTAAAAATTCATCTTGTACTCTGTGCTCACAAAGGGAAAGGAGGTTCCATCAAGCCCTGCAGAGCACGAGAAGAAGCAGGTGGTTTGCTCAGGCAGCAGTAGAAATAGGCCCCGAAGAACTACCCTCAGCTTCTTCTACATCGTGTCCAGGAAGGAAAAGCAAAGCTCTGCAAAATGCTGCAGGTTTTAGAAGTGTAACGGTGCTTAGGAAAGATCACTGGTCTGGTGTTGCAGCAGCCCCAGTGTGGAGAGACACGCTAGGCTTCTAGGAGGAGAAAAATAGAAAGGGAGGAAGAAGTAGGAAGGGGAAGGAAAGGGCAGAAAAGCACAGGTCATTAGTAAACAGCAAGTTCAACATAGCAAGATGCTCATAACACCCTTTATATGCTATCAGTGGAACTGCTCTGCTCTTAGGATTAGAGACAACATCCTGAATAAAACAGAAAAGGGATTTTTTTTTCAAAATGGCACTGAGCTACGTGCTCTAGTTAGTAATGGCCAAATTAGAATGAGGTCACAACATGCTCCGAAAACATGCACTCTTTGCCCCCTCCCTACCCTTCCCCACCCCCAGTGAATCATGCATATTTTCAAGAGGTCAAATTCAGAAAGGAATCATCTTCCCAGGTATGCAAACCATATCCTACCCGCTACCATAATGTCAGTGGGCAGTTCATAAATCCCTGGGTTCTTTTTTGCCACCAGGGAACTGAAAGTCTTTAAACAGTAAAGGCCAGGCTGTATGTTTTCCCTGTTCAATTTTTTCCGTGCTATTAAGAGTTGGCAATCGGAAGCAATTGCTACACAAAGTTTGGGTCTCTTTGGGTCATACTTGACATCTTGCTGGGGGGAAAAACTCTCTAGTTTTGACAGTTTCCTCTCTGGATGAAAATGGCATCCATTCCTTCAACTGACTAATCAAATCAATTCCCTCCAAGCCTTTTCTTCCCTTGGCACTGCCTCTTTGTCAAAGAAAGCCGAACTTACACATTTCTTAAAAATTCATGTTCAAGCTTCTCCTTTAATCACAGGGATATTTCCATAAATGTTTCCTTAAAACTATACAACACAGATAACTCAGCTTTCAAAGCAAGCACAGAAACAGTCAATAATATAACAAAGGTTATCAAAGAAATAGAAAATTTCCCGTTCAAAAAACTGGAAGGTGGCACTTCTGGTGGTTTCTAGCTTTTAAAGTAAAGAGTTTCTAAGTTAATGAGCTGCTAATAAGGATGTTAATGTCACTGGGTAAAACTAACATTCACAACAAATGGAAACCAGCCATCACTAAATCTGAGGTACAAAGACAGATAGGACATTCTGGAAGGTCGCAGAATACAGAAAAAATACTGGAATAACTGTCGTGGCTAACAGGAGGCTTTCGGGAAGCCTTACAAACAGACACCATACGGCGGCCCAAGGACAGTCTTCTCAAGGCTGAGGTGTCCACACAAGGGAAACACAGACACAGCACGTTGTCTAGTGCTCGCCTCAGGTGCAGCAACGTGAATCAAATGTTATGCCCCAGTTAAGGGGCACGCTCTGTTGCAAAGAGCAGTTTATTCGCCCATTAGAGATCTATTCATTTGGGTCAACAGTGTTAGCCTGATTACAACTGCAAAGTAAGTGCAGTTATTTATAAAAATATAGCATGACTCTCTTAACAGCTACCTAAGAGAGGGTTTGCACAGTACATCCCTGTGGACCCAGCTACTTCTTCAAGAATTCTGCTCAATACAAATACACTGGTGAGAGCTGGTGCCAGTTATGAGGTGGGAGCCCATAGGAACTCAGTGCTAGCTGATAGAATATCAAAGCCTTGGTAACAGGCTAGGAACTAAGGTTAGAGGCAGATTTCAAAAGTAACAGTTAAAGGGGAGGAAAAAAGAAAAGAAAAAGACTGAGGGCAAAACAGAAAGGAAAGAACTTTTAAATTGTGGCTCATAGATTTCCTAACATTGAGCCATGGAAAGCAAGCTAAGTGTAGTGGGTTAAAGCCTGTGTAAAAGTGGCCAAAGGTCTCCAATATAACATATTTTGATGATGATTAGTCTGCATCTATAATTGTATTTTTAAGATTGAGCCAGCTCTTGTGTGGCACAACTACAACAAATATTCAAGAAATACCATTCTTTCTTCTGTTGTTGGAGATGGTATGTGGCAGATGCCCTGGATTTGAATACATCCAACAAGAACAAAACCCTCAGAAATAATTTGCATGCCTCCCTAACAATCTTCCTCAAAGGAGATCATCACGGTGTTTACTGTGGCTGATTCACCTCCACATTTGGGGAATCCAGGAAACGACTTACCCGCAGTGTCAATCCCTTCCATTCCGTGGTCACCATTGGCTAGCCCTGTTGCTTTAGAGCATGGAGTACCTGCAACAACCACGGAGAATAATCACCCGCTGTGACACCCGCAGTATGAAAAGAGACTCCACACTACCTAACTAGGTAGAATTTGGCCACTCTTCATAGCATGAGCTTAAAGCAGATAAAAATCTGTCAAAAATTTAAAGATCCAATAAAAGAAAACCCAGGGGTATAGAACACAATGGAGTCCTTCATTTTTATGGTGCCCAGACTCTACACTATACAAGGCCCTTTCCTAACAAGCAAGCTGAAATTCTTTCTGTTCTATAAACTGTCAAAGATTACCAATGTATTCAATAGAACCACTATGAAGCACCACAGATTTTATATCTGTGATTCAAATCCAATGCTGTAAGGGCACAGGGCCATTTGAAACTCCCATGAAGAGAGTCCAGGGCATCATCACATTGCTCGTGAGGGTGAGGATTACATGGTCACCAGTAGCACTACTGGAAACAGAGATCTTTTTTATTTTTAATCTTACTTATAGAGTATAGTTGTGTCTTATTTCCTAATAATTAAAGACACTGAGCATCTTTTATGTTTATTTGCCATCCCATTCTTTGGTGAATTGGTCAAATTTTTGACCACTTCTCTTTGGGTTGTTTTCTTATTATTGAGTTTTGAGGATTGCTTGTACATTCTGAGTACCAACCCTTTATCAGATGAATTCTGCAAATATTTTTCCCCATCTATAACTTGTATTTTCATTTTCTTAGCTGTGTCTTTTGCAAAGCAAAAGTTTAAATTTTGATGAACTCGAATTTTTTCATTTTTTCCTCATGGTTTCTTATACTTCCGGTGAGGTAACCTGAGAAATCTTTATCTAACTCAAGGCCATAGGATTTTCTCCTATGTTTTCCTCTAGAACTCTTATAATTTTCAAATTTAGGTTCCATATTAAGGCCTATGACACATGATAAATTTTGTATATAGTAGAGATATGGGTCTAGAACTGTATTTTTTTGCATATGAACATCTAATTATTCCTGTATAACTTGTTGAAAAGACTATCTTTATTCCACTGAACTGCCTTTACATTTTTAGTAAAATCACATATACTATGTGTGGATCTATTTCTGAACTCTTCTATTCCACCGGCCTGTAAGTCTATCCATTTTTCCAAAACTACACAGTCTTGATTACTGAATCTGTATAGTATTTCAAAAAAGTCATGTGAGTCTTCCATAATAGGTCTTTTCCAAAATTGTTTTGGTTATTCTAGTTCCCTTGCTCTCCTATACCATGGATGAAATTGCACTGACTATATAGATCAATATAAGGATGTACAACCTTTTCTTAAAGGCTCTGACCACACCTAACATTTTAGCAACCAGTGTAGCTCTGCAGCCAGCTTGCCAACCCAAGAGCTTCCCATGAGTCACTCTCAAGAATGTACCACAGATATTGTTCATAAAACAAGTAAAAATCTAGAATGTGTGCTACAAAAATATAAAATGCAAGATTTTACTTTGAAAGACAAGAAACTACACTGTCCAACCTTCTGACTCCCACAGATCCAAGGCAGAAATCTTTCACATCAACTCACTGAAAAGATCTTTCATTCTGTTACCTCAGATAACAGAGTGACTACAGAAAATCTAAAGAACAAAGAGACCAAAAAGAGATTATCAATTAACTGGAATAAAAAGAAAATGAAGGAATGAAAGAGAACAGGCTCTTACTGAATATCCACTATGCACCAGGCACCATACTCGGGCTTCACATATTGTGTTTTACTTATCCAGAGAGATACCAAATATGTTCCATCCCACATTTATGCCAAATATGGGATAGAACATGTTTAGCATAAATTTCCTTTTACCCTCCCAAAGTACATTTATAAAATTTATTCTTCTTAGCTCAAGAAAGAACGTATATTTTTTTAAAAATCTGCCTCAATTTAAAATACAAATTGCAAAAAATAAAATAAAATGCACATTACAGGAAAATGCAAATTACAAAATACACCACTTCTGGTCATGAGAGTGATAGAATCTTTTTAAAATTTAGTAATAGATAGTGTTGGCAACAGTGTAAGAAAACAGGTAATCTCATACAACACTCGAATATAAATTGGAACACTTTTATGAGACAACTTGGCAGTCTATCAAATTTTTTATATATATATATTTTTTTTTATTTATTTTTTTTTTTTGAGAGACAGAGAGAGACAGCATGAGCAGGGAAGGGTCAGAGAGAGGGGGAGACACAGAATCTGAAGACAGGCTCCAGGCTCTGAGCTAGCTGTTAGCACAGAGCCCGACAAGGGGCTCGAACTCACAAACTGTGAGATCATGAACCAAAGCCGGACGTTTAACTGACTGAGCCACAAAGGCGCCCGACAGTCTATCATATTTTGATATACTTGCTTAACTCAACAATCCATTTTAGGTGTGTAGTTCAGAGAAAGACATAAAAGTACACAAATATGAATGTTAATGAGATGTGGATTGTGACACTGTATAAAAAGTTACAAATGCCCACTGACAGAGTCACTAAATTGTGAAATAATATGTACTTTTAAAAGAAATGAGATAGCTTTTCACGTACTGATATGGGAAGATGCCAGACTTTATTAGGAAAAAAATTAAACCAGGGTTGCCTGGGTGGCTCAGTCGGTTAAGCATCTGACTCTCGATCTCAGCTTAGGTCTTGATCTCGAGGTCATGAGTTCAAGCCCCACACTGGGCTTCACAATTGGCATGAAGCCCACTTAAAAGAAAAAAAGCAAATATAGCATAACAGCATTATAACACACATGCACACTCAAATAATCAGAAAAAATATGAAAGAATATATACCAAACACCACTCACAGGATACCAGAGATAAAGACAAAAAGGAAGACTTTAACAGACACAAAGTCCTGTTTTAATTGAGCACATTAAAGAATTTTATAATACTTTAAAAAAATTTTTTTAAGTTTAATTACTTTGAAAGACAGTGGAGGGGAGGGGAGAGGGAAAGAGACAGGCAGGCTTGGAGGGGCAGAGAGACAAGGAGAGAGAAAGAATCCCAAGCAGGCTCTGCACTGCAAGCATGGAGCCTGATTCAGGGCTTGGACCCATCAACCACAAGATCATGACCCGAGCCAAAATCAAAGAGTTGGACGCTTAACTGACTGAGCCACCCACATGCCCCAGAGTATATTAAAGAATTTAAGAGTAGGGACACCTGACTGGCTTAGTTGGTAGAGCATGCCGCTCTTGATCTCAGGGTCATGGGTTCAAGCCCCATGTTAGGTGTAGAGTTTATATAATAATAATAATGATGATGATGATGATGATGATGATGATATAGCTTAAAAATAGTGGATAGACATTTAAAGAGTGGACAGACAAGGGAACAGAATAAAGGACCCAGAAATGAACCCCAAAACTTATGGCCAACTAATCTTTGACAAACCAGGAAAGAATATTCAGTGGAATAAAGACAGTCTCTTTAGGAACTGGTGTTGGGAAAACTGGACAGCGATGTGCAGAAGAACAAACCTGGGCCACTTTCTTACACCATACACAAAAATAAATTCAAAACAGATGAAAGACCTAAATGTAAGACAGGAAGCCATCAAAATTCTAGGAGAAAGCAGGCAAAAACCTCTTCGACCTCAGCTGCAGCAACTTCTTACTCAACATGTCTCTGGAGGAAAGGGAAATAAAAGCAAAAATGAACTACTGGGACCTCATCAAGTTAAACACCTTCTGCACAGTGAAGGAAACAATCAGCTAAACTAAAGGCAACCAAGAGAACAGAAGAAGATATTTGCAAATGACATATCAGACAAAGCGTTAGTATCAAAAAGCTATGGAGAACTTATCAAACTCAATACCCAAAGAATAATCCAGTCTAGAAATGGGCAAAAGACATGAATAGACACTTCTCCAAAGAAGACATCCAGATGGCTAATAGACACACGAAAAAATGTTCAACCTCACTCATCATCTGGGAACTACAAATCAAAACCACAATGAGAGACACAGCACACCTGTCAGAATCACTAAAATTAACAACTCAGGCAACGACAGATGTTGGCGAGGATGCGGAGAAAGAGGATCTCTTTTGCACCGCTGGTGGGAATGCAAACTGGTGCAGCCACTCTGGAAAACAGCATAGAGATGCCTCAAAAGTTAAAAATAGAACTACCGTACGACCCAGCTATTGCCCTACTCGGTATTTAACCAAGGGATAGAGGTGTGCTGTTTCGAAGGGGCATATGCACCCCAAAGCCTATAGCAGTGCTATCAATAATAGTCGAAGGATGGAAAGAGCTCAAATGTCTGTCAACAGATGAATGGATAAAGAAGATGTGGTGTGTGTGTGTGTGTGTGTGTGTGTGTGTGTGTGTGTATATGCAACAACATGGATGGAACTAGAGAGTATTATGCTAAGCGAAATTAGTCAAAGATAAATATCATATGACTTCACTCATATGTGGAATTTAAGTTACAAAACACATAAACGTAAGGGAAGGGAAGCAAAAATAATACAAAACAGGGAGGGGGACAAAACATAAGAGACTCTTATATATAGAGAACAAACTGAGGGTTGTTGGAGGGATTGTGGGTGGGGGGGATGGGCCAAATGGGCAAGGGGCATTAAGGAGGACACCTGTGGGATAAGCAGTGGGTGTCATACACAAGGGATGAATCACTGGAATCTACTCCTGAAATCATTTATGCACAATATGATAACTAACTTGCATGTAAATTAAAAAAAAAAGTTTTAAGTGGCTAAGAGTTATAGAATTCTGAATAACAGAACAGTATTTAGCCATTAAAAATGAAGCTGTAGAAGTATATTTATAAACATATTTGTATATGAGCAATCCAACGTGCAAAATAATAAAATTATATGCTATAGAATCCCATTTTGGTAAAAGAAAAATAATATTACGTGTTTAAGGTTAAACAAACAAAAAATGGGCAGAGAGAGCCAACTCACAGGTCATCTTCAACATACTACCACGAGTACTTAAAAATAGGAGGGGCACCTGGGTGGCTCAGTCGGTTAAGCGTCCAACTTCGGCTCAAGTCATGATGTCACAGTTTGTGGGTTTGAGCCTCGTGTTGGGCTCTGTGCTGACAGCTCAGATCCTGGAACCTGTCTTAGGATTCTGTGTCTCCCTCTCTCCGTCCCTCCCCAGCTCATGCTGTTTATCTCTCTCTCTCTCTCTCTCTCAAAAATAAATAAAACATTAAAAATAAATATTTTTTAAAAATAGCAGGAAAGATGGCTCAAAAGAATAAAGTAAGAAAAGACCTAGAAATCAAGAAGGCGACCATACCTTCTTGGTAATGGTATGGCAGTGGACCAGAAATTACGAGAACTATCCAAGAAGTTGAAAGCCAACAGGTTACTGAAGAAGAAACCACAGCCCGAAGGCAGCACAGGAAAGCAGGGCTGCAAGGCCTTCTGCAGGCGGACAGCAGGTATGATGGGAGCACCATTAAAAGCTAGTGGGCCAGGCCCCATTTCCCCCCCACTTTCCTTCCCTCACCTCAGAACAGTCAGCCTTCTGCCAACCTCCAGGATGAATAGGGAACCCTCACACTCCACCTGGCAGCACAGTTGTATCCCTGTCAGAGGCTGATGGTAGAAAAACAGTCATGAGGAATCTCAAATAGACAGCAATGCCGCCTAACTGAGGGAAACTATCACTAAAAGAGTAAGGCATCACATTCAAAGAGAATAAACATCACTCAGGGAAACAATGTTGATGCAGCAAATAGGAGACTTTCTAAAAAACTACCTCATTTCCCTCAGAAGGTATAAAAGAAAATATCACATATCCATGAAACAAAAGCAAGCCCCTATGCAAAGTGACTTCTCTCATGACTGAATAACAAATCATCTTCCAGATTAGGTAGTTTCCAATTCTTTGCTTTCATCAAAATTGAAAGAGGACTTACAGAATTCTTAACATATAACTCAAAAAACAGGACATTTCCATAGAGATGTCCATTCCCACACATTTAGCTATGTGGATAAAGCTTTTTCACTTTAATATCTATTAAAACAATAGGAAGAGAGGGATGCCTGGGTGACTCAGTCAGTTAAGCATCTGACTCTTGATCTCAGGGTCGAGAGTTCAAGCCCTGTGGAGGGCTCTGCGCTGGGCATGAAGCTAACTAAAAACAAAAAACAAGAGGAATAGAAATTGCTAAACCTTCCTTCATCCTAGCAAAAAATAATTATCCACAGATTCATAACCTAATTGAGAAAAATATAAATCCCCATCACTTAGAAAAACATTTCCAACCAAATCCAACTTTTATGGTTAGTAATGATTTACCAAGAACTGTAACACGTGTGATCAACTGTGTACTACTAGTAACTGTGATCAAAACTTTTCTTCTGGACCAAGTTAATATTCAAAGCCTTATGGTTACAGGAACTTTTTAAATTAAAATTTAAGCTTACATACATATTTTGTTACAAAAACATAGTAACAATCAAGAAAAACCTATCAAGTAAAAAATGTATTACACTAGGATAAAAGTCTATGACAGACATGGACTAGAAATAAGAGTTCAAGGAATCAAAAGAAGCATTTACATTTCCAGTGATAATGAACAGCTTGCTCATACATTTTTAAAATACATGATGAGGAGAATCAAAATGCTATATATTTAGGAGCATTTGGATGCACTGAAAAGAGCAGCATAACTTATTTTTATGTGGCAGAAGTAAAATATTCTGAAAATGACATGCTTTACAACTACCTCCTTTAGCTAGAGCTTTAAATATCATCAACTTCCAGATTGGTCTCTAAGCCCAGAACTCTCCTCTGAACTGCAGGCTCTGACCGAGCTGCCTATTTCTCTTCTCCACTCAGGTATCTTCTCCACTATCATATAATTCACACTCAGCAACTCTCGCCCTAAATTTCTTGTATTCCTCTAAAAATCAACTTTTCTCTTTTTTAAAGAGAGAGAGAGACTCTCAAGCAGGCTCCATACTGGGCATGGAGCCCATCACTGGGCTTGATCTCACAACTATGAGATCATGACCTGAGTCAAAATCTAGAGTTGGACACTTAACTGACTGAGCCACCCAGGCACCTCTCAAAATACTCTTTCTAGAGCTTTCCCAATATCAGATGACGGCAATTCATCTTTCAGTCAATTGTGCTAAAACCCTTGGGGTTATCCAGGATTCATCCTTGGCAATGTACAAGGAGCGGTTTGGTGGTATGGCATGGGCTACTGTAGGATCCGAAGGGGTTCAAGAAAGGAGACAGCGAGTAGAGACATCTTTTTCAAAGAAGCAGGGGGAAAAAAAGGAGTAAATGAGATGGTCATGGGGTTGAGATAAGACTTTTTTTAAGTATATTTATTGATTTTGAGAGAGAGAGAGAGAGCATGAGCAGAGGAAGAGCAGAGAGAGAGGGAGAGAGAGAGAGAATCCCAAGCAGGATCAGCACCATCAGTGCAGAGCCTGATGCAGGGCTCAAACTCATGAACTGTGAGATCATGACCTGGTTGATGCTGGACATTCAACTGACTGAGCCACCCAGGCATCCTTGAGATAGGATTTTTTTAAGGAAGGCCTGTTTGATGCTAATGAATGACCCAGTTGAAACAGAGAAACTGATGATGCAGGCGACAGAAGAGACAACTGCTATAGCAGTGCCCTAAGTGAAAGCACAGTTGGCCCTAACAAGAGGAAGAGCAGAGGAAAGGGTAGAGGGGGAGGCAGGTGAGGAGATGCAGCAGGGGGCTGTGCAGAAGTTCTCTTCTGACTGAGTCTAGTGATCCTTTGTTGTAAAAGTCATTGGCTAAGAATATGAGCAGGTGCTGGAGGTTTGAACAGAAATGAGATGATGTGAAATAGTCATCTAAGAAAGTGGAAAACTTTACAAATTCATATGAATTAGTAGCAGACTCCTCAGGTTCAAAGGTCAAGCTCTTTAGACAAATGAAATTAAGATTCCTATATATTTCCTGAAAATAATATGTATATGTCTAATAATTTTGTCTTTTGAGTTAAATAAGTAAATCTTTAGTTTTGAAAAACAGCATCTAAAAGACATTTAATTAAGCAGAGAGTACACATCCATGAAGATGGTGCAGTTTCATAGAAAGAACATGAGGTTTAAAATCAGAAGATCTGGGTTCAGTTGTGGTCTGTCACTATTAACCAAATGATCAAATACAACTCCCTTGGGCTTTCTAAGCCTTAGCAGTCTCCTGGAAAATGGGACAACATCTACCTCCCAAGGTTATCACAAAGACAAAATCTACTAATACTGGAGGAAGTGTTGTGCCAATTGTACAGCGTTACGTAAATGGTAACAACTTTTATTATTCTCATTGTTATTAACTACAGATTGATCAATCTGTACACTAACTGTAGATTGACTGTAGACTGATCATTAAACTATAAAGGAACACTGATTGAACATAAAAATATAAAAATCTAGCTGAAGTGACATTTTGTAGACTGATAATTGTGAGTCTAAGAAATAAGGAACTTACCAGAATAAAATAAAAGCAAAATAAGGAGGTTAGAAGAAAATAGAGACAGATTCTACCATACACATAACGCCTAACAATCTAAAAAGAATCCAAGCCAAGGAGAGAATAAGAAAGAGCGAGAGTGAGAAAGAAAGACAGACAGACAGATAGACATTACAACATAAAAATAATTAGGCTTTAGAGTAAGAAAGAGGCTCACTGTGCATTCAAAAGATGCTACACTGCCTTCTTTCACTAATTCCCTCAGAGGAACAGCCATTTCATGAAATGAAATCTTTCTCAGCTAAACACCTATAGATAGCACTGAAAACAACATAATTTTAAAATAATCACACATTCTGAGAAATAAGGATTTTCAAATTTACTGGTTTGGGAGCCGTTTTTTGTTTCTTTGTGTGTTTTTAAATCTTTTCTCTCACAAGTGATTTCAGGGACCCACAGCCGGCAAATCAGGCAGAGAAGGGAAATAGCAAGACATTGAAAAGGCAGTATGCTGTGAGGAAGACAGCATGGTGAGTCTGCTTTGGGCAAAATGGGGGGCGGGGGACAGACTGCACATGATCTCCGCCCAAGGGCACCTTTTAGTGCAAAAGTCAGGCCTGTTCCGACATCGCCCTCTGGTGGCCACTAAAGGAGGTTGAGATGCTCTGCAAGAGAAGGCTGTCCCCAAAACAAGAATTCTGCAGTATCTAGTTATCATCCTTTCAAGGACTCAGCTTAGGCCCTTTCTCCTGGATCAATGTTTCTTAATCTTGGATGCATCAAAGTTACCTGCAAGGGCTTGTTAAAACACATATTGCTGAGCTCCATACCCAAAGTTTCTGATTCCAGGTGAGCCTAAGAACTGTACCTTAACTGTACCTTAACCCAAGTGATGGGATACTGCTGGTCCAAGGACCAAACTTTATTAAATGTTAGAACATTTAATAAAAACAAATTCTTAGCCTCAAAAACCTCCTAGAATTATCTCCGTCTCACAAGTACAATTAAGCACAGAGTATAGAAAACTTAAGTGACTTGTGCACAAATTTGCCAATTATCTGTGTCTAAGCATCACCAATGTGCTAGATCAGATGCTCATGCTCATTCAAACACCTACTACAATGTTGTGAATGAACAAAAGTCACAGAAACATTATTGTTTTGTTATTTGCATGTTAAAGGAAACTGTTTTCGTCTCCCTGGCCTAGAAAATAAAGCCATTTAGAGGTGATAATGAACAATGATTAGGTGGATAACATTTGCGAGTAGAAAAAACAATACATATATCCTGAAAAAGTATTTTGATAACTATTTCCCAAGGTGACAGGCATTTTAGAAGTTGACATGACACCAGTTTTATTTCCAGGTATTTGGCTCTTTAGATGTTTCATGGGGCAATAAGAAGATAAAAATATCCGTGAAACAAAACTGAATAGTGGGAAAATGGAAAAGAGAAAAGAGTACCTATATCCACGAAAAAGGCCTAAAAACAATGACAAATCCAGTGGCAACAAGCACCCCTAGTCCCCACCCACACTGTGAAGAGGAGGGAGGCTTTCAGAAATCACTGTTGTTTCCAGGTCTGGGGCAGGAACTGTATGTTGGGAGGAAAAAAGCGACTTTTCCTATTCTGTGATAAGTGTCTTAAAGGCAGCCTGCTTGCTCACCCCCCATTTTTAGGTTGAGGGCAATTAGGGTAGGCATGTGAGAATTAAAAGAAATAAAAACACCACTGTCCAAAGAGTTGTGTTACATGTAACCTATTCAACTGCCCTTTGTATCCTACATGCGGGAAACTGGTTGCTAAGATTCCACTCGCTGGCCTAAGTAAGCCTGCTGTAAAATCACATCCGGAGCACCAGCGTTAATTTCATGAATCTCACCCAATAACAAAATCAAATTTAAAGTTGGATAGATAGTAAAACATGAAAATAATAAAGTCCAGCACCCTTCCATTACTTCTAAAGAAGTATTCAGAAGAAAAAAAACATGTTATTTAGAACATTCTCCAAGCAAAACACAAACATGAAACCTATCATTTAGGCAAAACCCATTAGTCTGATAATCTATAAAAGTCAGACTCACAATAGAGAAGCCCCCATTTACTGAGCACCCACTCACTGCCCCAGATTTCTACAAGACAAAATAAAGAAGCTCTTTTCCTTTCCTCTTCAGTGTCTCCAAACAGCCACCTCTCCTTTTCCTACTTATTCTAAGCCAAATCTTCTACAAACAAGGTGGAAAAAAAAAAAAAATCAGAACCTTATAATTTAGTTCTAATGTAATTATAAACTTTATATTATTCTTTTTGAACAGGCTGATAAATGTATGTGTACAAAACCCAACTGGTCCAAAGGGACACACAGTAAAAAGAAGGCTCCCTCTACCTCTACACTCTAGCCAGCTACTTCTTCCTGGAGTAAACACTGTTACCAATGTCTAGACTAGCCTTCCTGAGTTAATGAACTCTTAATTACAGTACTTAGTTACAGGTTACCCATATATTAAAAATATTAGGGAAATTTTAATAATTTTTATAAGCAAAAGTTTCTAATAAAAACTTTCCTCTCCTGGGGTTAACAAAGCAGAGGTCAATCACCCAAGATGAAAAAAAGTCTACTGCTTCTATGTCACTATGTGCACTTATGTAAGCCTAGGCCCAGGCGGTGGAAACAATGCACAACTAAAGGAAAACAAAAAATGAAATCCAAAGGGAGACATAGCCCTCAAGGAGACACGGAGGTAACATTGGCTCTCCTATGTCAGAGCAGGTGAGGGAGAGACGCTGGGTTTAACATAAGCAGGTAAGAAGTCAACTAAAAAGTTTAATATAGGCTAAAGGCTAAGTGAAGAATTTATGACAGTCTAGGGTCCCTGGCATCCACAGACACAAAGGAATTTCAAACATCTGCACAGATGTTTCCCAGATGGTCGTTAAGATTGCAGGCGGAGTGGGGAAAGTTTCCACCTGCAGACCTGGGAGAAAGCGACCACTAGAGGAAAGGTGTGAAGTCCTAACCAGCAGCCCCAACCCTCACCTACCCTTCTACCCTATGCAAACCAAGGCTGAGCTTCTTGGGGGAGGAGTGTGCCAAAACCAGTCAGCCCCAGGGCCTGGATGAAGGCACACTGCAGCTGGGGAAAGAATTTGAGTTAAGAAGAAAATACCCTCTTACCCAAGGGGAGCAGGAAGTCCTACCCAGGACCCTGCAGGATATCATGAGAAGCCCCTACCACCTGTTAAGAGGGGTATTACTGAGAAAGACTCAACCAGCACACAGGATTACGCCTGAACCAGGACCAAAACCCAAAGATATCAAAAGTCCTGTCTACTTTCAGGCTAGAACTTTTCTAGGAGGGGCAAGCACAAGGAGAAACAGCCTTCCAGCCTTCCACCCTTCTGGGTACAGGTGTCACAGGGAGACCAAAAGCTAAGAGTGGAACAAGAACATGGAGAAAAACCTTTCAGCACCCCACTCCCCACACTAAGCACAAGGAATGAAGGAATCTCAAGCCGGTATGCACTGAAAACACTCACAGTAAGAACAAAACCCAAACCTAGCTCAACTCTAGCCTAAACACACTTAACACTTTATATTAATTACCTAGTGAAAGAAGAGACATGCCCACTTCTAGGCATAAAGATTTTTTTCTCTCAGTCACTACTGTTTTACATGTGAAGTCCAGCATTCACTCAAAAATTAAGAGACACATAAAAAAATGCCAAAAAAAAAAAAAACCCCCAAAAAAAAAAAAACCCAAAAAAACCCAACAACAACAGTCAAGAGACAAAACAACCAGACTGAGAAAAGACCCAGATGTTCAAATTACCAGACAAGAGTTAAAATAACAGTGAACACTGTTAAGGTCTCGAGTGGAAAAGATAGAAATATGCATGAACAGATGGGGAACTTTAGCAGAGACATAGAAACTATAAGAAAGAGTCAAATAGAAATGCTAGAAATTAAAACCAGAAAAGAAATTAAAGAATGCTACTGAAGAATGGGTGGCTTAGTCAGTTAAGGGTCTGACTCTTGGTTTCAACTCAGGTCATGATCTCATGGCTTCCTGAGTTCAGATTCATTCTCTCTCCCTCTCTCCTCTCTCTCTCTCTCCTCTCTCCTCTCTCTCTCTCTCTCTCTCTCTCTCTCAGCCCCTCCCCGGGTGTGATATCTCTGTCCCTCTTAAATAAACTTAGGGGGGAAAAATGCCACTGAGGGCTCATCACTAGATTCAATGATGTTGAGGGTGGGGGAGGGAGATCAGAAAACTTAAAAACAGGTCAAAAGAAAGCACTCAAATGAGAAACAAAGAGAAAACAAAGAAGCAGAAAAAAAACAAGAGCATCCAAGAGCTGTGATGCAATACCCAAAAATCTAAGAAAAATGTCATTGGAATCCCAGGAGAAAAGCGAAAGAATGAGGCAAAGAAGCATTTTAAAAGATAAATATTCAAAGAATTTCCAAACTTCATGAACAACATCAAAGCACACAAAGATTAAGCTCAAAGAACCCCAAGCAGAACAAATACCAAGATAGCACCTAAATACAACATATTCCAACTGCTAAAAACCAAAGATAAAGATAAAATCTTGAAGGCAGCCAGAGGGGGAAAAGAGGAACAAAATCAAGATTATAAAAGACTTCTCAGAAACTACCCAAGTAAGAAGACTTACTTTCCTAAATAAAAGAAAGAAGTCACAAAGGATATGATACCTTGGAAAACTATCTTCCAAAACTGAAGGCTTATTTCTCATAAACTAAGGCTGCAATAATTCACTGCTAAGAGACCTGTGTTATAAGAAATATTAATGGAATTCTTTCAGGCAGGAGTGTGGTCCTAGAAAGAAATCTGATTATATATGCAAAGAAATGAAGAGTGCCCAAAATGGTAAATATTAGAGTAACTATAAAAGGTTACTTCCCATATATTTAATCTAAAAAGTAACTGACATTCTAAAGCAAAAGAAGTAACAACGTAGGTTATTAACTTATGTAAAATTAGGTATATGACAATAAAACAAAAAAAATGAAAGAGGAACTGGACATTTAATATTTTGCATGGAATTTTACACTATACATGAAGTGGCTCAATACTACTGGAAGGCAAATTGGGAGAAATTAAAGACACACACTGTAAACAGCAGGTCAAATATAAAAGAAATTTTAAAAATATATGCATAATGAGCCAATATTGAAGTTAAAAACACAATCATAAAAAAATTCAGTTAATCTAAGAGCAGACAGAAAAACAGAAAAAAGAACAGATGGAAGAAATAGAAAGCAACTATCAAAATGACAGATTTAAACTTGAGAGACTACTGAATACTGAAAATGAACTGAGGGCTGAAGGGGGAGGGGGAAAGAGGTGGAGGTGGTGGAGGAGGGCACTTGTGGCGAAGACCACTGGGTGTTGTATGGAAACTAATTTGACAATAAACTACTTAAAAAAATAAAATAAAATAAAATGACATCCAACCACACCAATAATCACTAAATACAGTCTAAGATACCAACAAAAAGACAGAGATCTTCAGACTAGATAGAAAAGCAAGATCCATCTATATTCCATCTACAAGAAACCCATTTTTAAAAATATTAATAAAGAATGCTCTGAAAGTAAAAGGATATATGGAAGTGCAGAATCACTATACAGTATATTTGAAACGAACATAATCTGGTATGTTAACTACACTGTATGTGCACATGACAATAGATCTTCAAAATATATGAAACAAAAACTGGCAGAATAGAAGCAAAAAAGAAACAAATCCATAAAACTCTGTGGAAACCTCAACATCTCTCCCTCTCAGAAATCATTACAAGTAATATAAAGTCAGTAAGGATACAGAAAACCTCAACAACCCTATCAACCAACTAGACTTAGTTGATATAAGAAAGAGTACTCCACATAGTAACAGCATCACATTATTTCAAGTGCTCACAGAACACTGACCATAACAGACCATATTCTGGACCATAAAACAAACCATGACAAACTGAAATAAACTGAAATTTCAAAGGATGTCTTCCGACCACAACAGAATTAAATTAAAGATCAATTATTGTAAGATATCTGGAAAATCTACAAGTAATGAAAAATTAACATCATTTCTAAATAACTCATGACTCAAAAGGAATTCACAAGGGAAATTAGAATTTTAAAAAATTTTTAACAATTATTCATATTTTGAGAGACAGAAAGTATAAGCGAGGGAGGGACAGAGAGAGGGTGACACAGAATCCAAAGCAGGTTCCAGGCTCCGAGCTGTCAGCACAGAGTCTGACGCGGGGCCCGAACTCACAAACTGTGAGATCATGACCTGAGTCGAAGTTGGATGCTTAACCAACTGAACCACCCAGACGCCCCAGAAATTTTTTTTAATGAGAAAGAGATTTTATCTATTTGCAAATCAATCAACATGATACATCATGTTAATAAAAGAAAGGATAAGAACCATATGATCCTTTCAACAGATGCAGAAAAAGTATTTGACAAAATACAGCATCCTTTCTTGATAAAACCCTCAAGAAAGTAGGGATAGAAGGAACATACCTGAACATCATAAAGGCCATATGTAGGAAAGGCCCACAGCTAATATCATCTTCAATGGGAAAATGACTGAGAGCTTTCCCCCTAAGGTCAAGAATATTACAGGGATGTCCATTCTCACCAATGCTGTTCGACATGTTATTGGAAGTCCTGGCCTCAGCAATTAGACAACAAAAAGAAATAAAAAGCCTCCAAATTGGCAAAGAAATCCACCTTCCACTCTTCACAGATGATGTGACACTCTACATGGAAAACCCGAAAGACTCCACTAAAAAAATGATACATGAATTCACCAAAGTCAAAGTTACAAAATCAACATACAGAAATAGGTTGCATTTCTATACATCAATAAAGAAGCAGAAGAAAAAGAAATCAAAGAATCGAACCCATTTACAATTGCACCAAAACCCATAAGATTCCTAGGAATAAATCTAACCAAAGAGATAAGAGATTTGTACACTGAAAACTATACAAAGTTTAGGAAAGAAATTAAAGAAGACACAAAGAAATGGAAAAACATTCCATGCTCATGGATTGGAAGAACAAGTATTATTAAAATATCTATACTATTCAAAGCAATCTCCATACTCAATGCAATCTCTATCAAACTAATACCAGCATTCTTCACAGAGCTAGAACAATCCTAAAATTTGTATGGAACCAAAAAAGACCCCAAATAGCCAAAGCAATCTTGTAAAAGAAAACCAAAGCTGGAGGCATCACAATTCCAGACTTCAAGCTGCATGACAAAGCTGTAATCATCAAGATAGTATGGTACTGGCACAAACACAGACACTTAGATCAATGGAACAAAATGGAGAAACTAGAAATGGATCCACAAATGTATGGCCAATTAATCTTTGACAAAGCAGGAAAGAGTATCCAATGGAAAAAAGTCTCTTCAGTAAATAATAATGGGAAAACTGGACAGTGACATGCATAAGAATGAAACTGGACCACTTTCTTACACCATACACAAAAACAAATTCAAAATAGATGAAAGACCTAAACGTGAGACAGGAAACCATCAAAATCCTAGAGGAGAAAACAGGAAGCAACCTCTCTGACCTCAGCTGCAGCAACTTTTTGCTTGACATGTCTCCAGAGGTAAGGGAAATAAAAAGAAAAATAAACTACTGGAACCTCATCAAGATAAAAATCTTCTGCACAGAAAAGGAAATAATCAATAAAACTAAAAGGCAACCAACATAATGGGAAAAGATACCTGCAAACAACATACTGGATAGCAGGTTAGTATCCAAAATCTATGAAGAATTTACCAACCCAACACCCAAAAAAACCAAATAATCCAGTGAAGAAATGGGTGGAAGACATGAAAAGACACACATTTTTCCAAAAAAAGATATACAGATGGCTAACAGACACATTAAAAAATGTTTAACATCACTTATCAGAAAATACAAATCAAAATCACAATGAGATACCACCTCACATCCGTCAGAATGGCTAAAATTAACAACTCAAGAAACAAGAGACACTGACTAAAATGCAGAGAAAGGGGGACCCTTTTGCACTGCTAGTGGGAATGCAAACTGATACAGCTACTCTGGAAAACAGTATGGAGGTTCCTCAAAAAATTAAAAATAAACTACCATATGACCCAGCAATTGCACTAATTATTTACCAAAACAATACAATGAAACAAAAAAATGCTGATTTGGAGACACCTGGGTGGCTCAGTTGGTTAAGCATCTGACGCTTGATTTCAGCTCAGGTCATAATCTCAGTTTGTGGGTTCGAGCCCTGCATCAAGCTCTGCACTGGCAGTACAGAGCCTGCTTGGGATTTTCTGTCTCCCTCTCTCTCTGCCCCTCCCTCGCTTGTGGTGTCTCTCTCTCAAAAATAAATAAACTTTTTAAAAATGCTGATTTAAAGAGGCAAATGTACCCCAGTGTTTATTTCAGTGCTATCAACAATAGCCAAACTATGGAAGAAATCCAAATGTCCATTGACTGCTGAATAGATATGTATATAATGGACTACTACTCAGTGATCAAAAAGAATGAAATCTTGACATTTGCAACAAAGTGGATGGAACTAGAGTGTATTCATGCCAGGCGAGTTAAGTCAGTCAGAGAAAGACAGATATTATATGACTTCACTTGTATATGGAATTTAAGAAACAAAACACATAAACATAGGAAAAGGGAAGCAAAAATAAGATAAAAATAGAGACTGGCAAACCATAAGAGACTCTTACACAGAACAAACTGAGGGCTGCTGGAGGGGAGGTGGGTGGGGGGATGGATGGGCTAAATGTGTGATGGGCATTAAGGAGGTCACTTGTCGAGATGAGCACTGCATGTTATACGTTAAGTGATGAATCACAGGTTTTCTACTCCTGAAACCAATACTACACTGTATATCAACTAACTTGAATTTAAATAAAAATTTTTTTAAAAATCTAAAAAAAGAGGGGAGGGGTACGGGGAAGAAGGGGAGAGGGAGAAAACCTCAACCAGACTCCATGCTCAGCATAGAGCAGAGCCATCGCGACACAGGGCTCAATCTCACAACCCTGGGATTATGACCTGAGCTGAAATCAAGAGTCAGACAATCAACTCACTGCACCAGGCGAGTACCCTGAAAATATTTTGAACTGAATAAAAATTCAAAACATAATACACCAGAGGCACCTGGCTGGTTCAGTCGGTTAAGCACCTGACTTCAGCTCAGGTAATGATCTCATGGTTAGTGAGTTCAAGCCCTGTGTCGGGCTCTGCACTGATAGCTCTGAGCCTGGAGACTGCTTTGGACTCTGCGTCTCCCTGTCTCTCTCTCTCTCTCTGCCCCCACCCTGCTTGCACTCTCTCTCTCTCTCTCTCTCAAAAATAAATAAATAAACTTAAAAAATAATAACACACCAAAATCTATGGGGCACATATAAAACCATGATTAGAGGGAAATCTGTAACATTAAAAAGCTTATTGTAAGTGGTTTCCAGAGGTAGGAGGTAGAGGTGCGCAAAATGGGTGAAGGTAGACAAAAGGTACAAACTTCTAGTTACAAAATAAGAAAGCCATGGGAATGTAATGTACAGCCCGGTAACTACAGTTAATAATACTGTACTGTACGCTTGAAAGATGCTATGAGAGTAGATTTTAAAAGTTCTCATCACAAGGAAAAGGATTTATTAATTATGTATGGTGATGAATGTGAATTAGACTTATTGTGGTAGTTATCTCACAATATACACAAATAGAAAATCATTATGTTGTACATCTTAATATAATATTTTGTGTCAATATGAAAGGAAGAAATATTTCAAATTAATAATCTAAACTGCCAACTTAAAAAAACCAGAAAGTGGCAAATCAACTCAAAGTAAGCAGAAGGAAGGAAATATTAAAGATATGAGCAGAAATTGAAAATAGAAAAATAGAAAAAAAAATCTATGACACCAAAGCCTTGACCTTTAAAAACATCAGTAATTGATAAACCTCTATCCAGACTCAACAAAAAAAAAAAAAAAAAGAGAGAGAGAGAGACAGAGAGACAGAGAGAGACAGAGACAGACAGGGGACACGAATTACCAATACAATGAATGAAAGAAGGGGAATGACAACAGATCCTACCAGAATTAGAGGAGAATCAGGTAATAGTAAAACTTTATCTGTCAATTTGACAACATAGAGGAAATGTACCAATTCCCTGAAAGATACAAACTACCAAAGCTGGCCTGAAAAGAAATGGGTAACCCAAACAGTCCTAGATCTCTTAAAGAAACTGAATTCCTAATAAAAAACCTGACCAAGAAAACTCCAGGCCCAGATGGCTTCACTGACCAAGTCTATCCAACATTAAAGACATCAATTCTACACAAACTATTTTAGAAAAGAGAACAGGAGGGAACATTTCCCAACTCATGTTATGATGCTAGAATGACCTCAATTCTAAAATCAGACAAAGGCACTACAAAAAAAACTACAGATCAATATCCCCCAGGAACAAATATGCAAAAATCCTCAACCAAAGGGCACCTGGGTGACTCAGTTGGTTAAACATCGACTCTTGATTTTGGCTCATGATCTCACAGTTCAGTTCATGAGGACCAGCCCCACATCGGCTCTATTTTAACAGCATGAAGTCTGCTTGGGATTCTCTCTCTCTCCCTCTCCCTCTGTCCGCCTCTCTCAAAAAAAAAAAAAAAAAACCAAAATCTCAACCAGATAGTAGCAAATCTGACCCAGAAATATCTAAGAGCAGCAAATCTCTTTTTAAAATATTTAATCCATGGTTTAATCCTGCCCCGGAATTACTCCCAAAGACAAGTGGTATTTGATTCCATTCCAAATTTAGTCTTGGTGTAAATACAAAATTCTGTATACCTGACTTTTTTACAAAGTGACTTTAAAGGTCAAGGCACAGCAGACAGTTTAATTCAGGAAATTGGGCAGATTATACAGTAACTGAGACCTTATAGAAGAAACCTTTGGGTGAAAAATAATCTACAATCTCATGAACACACATTCAACTAAAAGGCAACAAACCTACGTCTTTGGTTTCTAACAAAAGAAATTTAGATAAAGAGAAAACTGACCAGCCTATACTAAAAAGTCAGCTCAGTTTTCTCAAGGTTTCTAAGATGATGACCTACAGCGTCATCCCTAATCTGCTTTGTCAGCAGCTTGGTTTAATTACTTACCTTCAACCTGGCTAGTTTCTGAGCATGGTTTCTTCTTTGACTCCGAATTCCCGGTTTTCTCATCAACATCCAGTAGAGGAATATAGTCTGTTTTTCCAACCGTTTCTCCCACAACATCATCAAAGGCCTCTGCCTCCAGCGTGGAAATGAAGTCTCGTTTTATCTCTTCCTCAATTTCTGGAGGTGGCTCTGTTAATGCATCTGCAAGACTGAGGTCAGCCATTCTGCACCACTGCAACTGCCTGGTTAAGGAGGGGGAAATGTTTCAAAAGATGAGCACTGTGCAAAGGAAACAACATCCCTAGAAACTCTTCTCAGTTGTTCTAACAAGAAAAGAATTAAAATCCAAAATTTTAGAGCTAAAAAAGGCTCCCTCATTTGACAGATTAGAAAATTAAAGTTCAGTTAACCAACAGTCTTACCCAAAGAAAATGCCCTCGTTTTCACATTGCTGGAAGGCAAACAGAGCAAGTGCCATTTTGTCATTAATAAGAAAAACTAAAGTGTAAAAAAAAATGTAACCAAAGTTATAGACAGTAAGACTCAAATCAGGTCTTTTGACTTCAAATTTTAGAACTTTTATTCTATATATCTTCATTTCCACATCATGTCCCATAACAGTTCTTAAAAGAACATACAAAAGGAGGTCAGATTACATTATATTCCCATGAAAAAAGGTTACACTACTATCAGGCAAAAGAAGTCACCTCTCCTGACTGAAGACTTTGAGTAAGGGCCTCATCTTGTTGAGGTTAAATACTGTTTCTTCATGAATCTCTTGCAGCTAGCTCTGTCCATCAAAACTATGCCTGGCCTTGCTGGCATGAAAAATACAGACCTGTTCCCTGATTAGTTAGGGGTACGGTCCCTCTTTGTGACCATGTACATCACCATCTTTATGAAACATCAGGCTCTTAATTTTTAAACATAACCTGAAGTTAATAAGTATAATCTACTATAGGCAAAATTATTATGTGAAGAGCCAAGAAAATACAAATAGTGTAGTAAAAATGCAAAAAGGCCTGCAAATATATAGAGTTTCCAGTACATACATAGCACAGTGAGAAATAAAATAATCTGCAAGGTACTATCTGTCCTTCAAAAAGTCCAACTTTGGGGTGCCAAGGTGGCTCAGTTGGTTAAGCATCCGACTTTAGCTCAGGTTATGATCTCACTGTTGGTGAATTCGAGCCCCACGTCAGGCTCTGTGCTGACAGCTCAGAGCTCAGAGCCTGGAGCCTGCTTTGGATTCTGTCTCCCTCTTTCTCTGCCCCTCCCTCCCATACTCTGTTCATCCTCGCATTCACTCGTTCTCTCACTCTCTCTCTCTGCCTCTCAAAAATAAACAAACACTAGAAAAAAGTCTAACTTAATAGAGACTCTCCAAGAGACTCATGAAGATAAGTGAACATATGAGCTTTTTGACCAGGTAAAGGTAAATCAAATAGAAATAATAGCTATTGCTTCTGTCTGCCCAGGAATCTATTCTTCATTATCTTCCCCCACATACACCAATGGCCACCCCAGTGGTGTTGGGCACATGACCAGGCAGAGAATGGTTGGAAAAGGAATGTTTCATGACTACATCCTGTATGGAAGATCCACCAAGTGGCAGCTGTTCAGTTACCCTGGTTGTCTTCTTTCTCAAGTCTGAGTGAGCAACCTTTCACCTAATTTAGTCAGTCTATCACTTGCAACCAAAGAATCTCAGCTAATCTTTCCTCAACCCAAATTTTTAACGGTTAAATTTTACTATGATTTAAGCCACTTTTTTTTTAACGTTTATTCATTTTTGAGAGACAAGAGAGACAGACTGAGAGTGGGGGGAGGGGCAGAGAGAGAGGGAGACAGAATCCAAAGCAGGCTCCAGGCGCTGAGCTGTCATGTCAGCACAGAGCCAGGTGCGGGGAACGAACTCATGAACACTGAGATCATGACCTGAGCCACAGTCAGACACTTCAGACTGAGCAACCCAGGTGCTCTGATTTAAGCCACTTTTAAAGGCTCTCCTTTAAAACTGTTCTCCACTGTCTACCTCTCTCCAACTAAATTTACTCAGGAAAAAGAACTATCCACAAAGGAGTACAGTCATTCTATCTTCCTCTTTGTGTTCCACACACAAGTTCCTATCACAGTCATCAGTAGGGAGTTGCACACATATAACCCATTTACAATACATGAACATGGATGGGCAGTCCTATTCTCCATGGCACCCAGGCTACTTTACATATAAAGTATTACTGTCACTTCAGATCCCTCCAGGAAAAATGCTGAAAAATAAACCATTAAAGGACTTTTAAAAAGCCTGACAAATTTAATGTCAGTAAGTTCCATAAGAAGTAACTGCTTTTCCCTTTTCTATAACTATTATTATCAGCATTTGAAACATCATGAACGAAAAATATTAAAAGATGTTTATAATGAAATGGTTTCATATTCAAAGAGCACTTGAAAAGACATCTGTACCATCCTTAACAATAGCTTTATTTGTTTCCATAATATATAAGTATGGTACCTTTTTTATGCAATCCACTGAAACTTCCTAAGTCAGGACACAGGTAAAAATAGAGGCAAACCAACAATATCTTTTAAATCTCATTTATCTGAGTGCATGTTCTCAAATGGCAGCTCTTTATCCACTGTAACCTTCTTCTGCTCACCCCACCCTCAGCCTCCCAAACCACTACCTGGGCTGACAGGTGGTTCGTGGAATATGAAGAGCGGCTTAAATTCAGCCTAAGAAGGTAAAACTGATAGAGAACATGAGACAGCTGGAAAGCAGGAAGGTCATCTGGCTCTGAGCACATCTAGCCAACCACCCAAGCATCTGTATCGCAACACAGCTTAGCTATTCCTTTCTTGTCACTGCATATAAATAGAAGTATGATTTAAACACATACACAGAGACACACACGCACACAATCTACTTATGGAAAATGATCCTGTAAAGGCAATACTGGTGTTGTGTTGGAAGTGGAAGTACTGGTTGCATCCAGAAAGCCCAGTGTTCAATAATTTAAAGACTGCCCAATTTTACAGTTGTTCTATTCTAAAAAATATACAAGTATAATAAATTCTGTAAGTGTTGTACAGGTTTGTTAAACTGGTTCTACAAGTATTCCAGAATTGATTGTAATAAATTCATGAATGAATTTCATCCCACACTTACAGAATTATTTAAGGTCACTTAATACTCAGTTATGGGGCACCTGGGTGGCTCAGTCGGTTAAGCCTCTGACTTCGGCTCAGGTCAGAGCTCACGTTCATGGGTTCGAGCCCCACGTTGGGCTCTGTGCTGACAGCTAGCTCAGAGCTTGGAGCCTGTTTCAGATTCTGTGTCTCCCTCTCTCTGACCCTCCCCCTCTCATGCTCTGTCTCTTCTGTATCAAAAATAAATAAAACATTAAAAAATTTTAAAAAAAATACTCAGTTATGCCTTAAAATGGTTAGTTATGTAATTTATGGACAAAATGATATGACACAATGTTATTCTCAAATCTAGATATTCAGGAAGTTCCAAAAATGTACCCTTGTGAATGAGAACTATGTACTTTAAAAAATTATCTCTCCTGGACTATTTATACTATTCCTTTCCTATTTGTATAAAGTCTGAATTTAAAAGGATTTGTTACTAAGAGGCAAGAAAAGAAAGCTGGGTACAGAAGTTTCTAAGCTTCACTGAAGCACTAGTTTAATCTACAGCTTTCAGTGAGTCACCTACCAGGGCTAAATTCCCTAATCTGTAAAATAAGAATGGTATGTTAAAATGATTCATGAGGTTGATTGTTCTACAAGCTGCTAATAATTAAAAAAAAATTTTTTTTAATGTTAATTAGAGAGGGAGAGAGAGAAAGAGAGGGAGACACAGAATCCAAAGCAGGCTCCAGGCTCTGAGCTGTCAGCACAGAGCCTGATGTGGGGCTCGAACCCACGGTCTGCGAGATCATGACCTGAGCCGAAGTGGGACACTTAACTGCCTAGGCCACCTAAGCTCCCCAAGCTGCTAATAATTTAGATTCATCACTTAAGTTAGAAACAAACAAATAAATTGCATCTAGACCCTCAATGTGCATGTGTGACTTTTATATACCAAGTACTCCCAATTATAACGAGGTTCAAGTTTATTAAAAGGCAAAGCTTTTGGGCAAACGGAGAGACTAAAAACAAACTCATCACTGCACAGCGCCTGCTTGAGCAAATCTGACTGGAGCTTAAGAAACTCCACCCAGGTCTGGCTAACATCAAAGGAGACTTACACCACTCTGCCAGAAAATAAGCCCCATATTATTTAACCAGGTACCAAAAGAGCATGCAGTTTTCAAGCGTAGCGCTTTGGACATCTGACCTTTCATTCTGACTACATGGCTGAAGTGAAATTGAAGTGAGAAGAGTTTTGAAAATAGGTGAACAAAGATAAGAAATGACATGACAAGATAATGAGGCAAAGAAAAGAATTTTGGTCTCTTGACTAACCTCTTACTATTAATAGCTATAAAAGTATACAAGAAGACATGATAGGTCACAAAGCACCACTTCTGTTACGTGTTTTTTTTTTAAGTTTATGAATTTTGAAAGAGCAAGAGAGAGCATGTACAAGTTGGGGAAGAGGGAGTGAGACAGAGAGAGAGAACTCTAAGCAGGTTCCATGCTGACACAGCACAGAGCCCGACACAGGGCTTGAAACTACGAACTGTGAGATCATGACCTGAGCCAAAATCCAAAGTCAGACACTTAAACAACTGAGCCACCTAGGTGCCCTTTATATGGTTTACTTTAGATCACAAACTCTGGAGTTCCTAAACTAAAATATATTCTAGGTCTATACAGATTAGTGTTCATATTTAATTTAAATACACAGAAGTATGGCCGACTTTTTAAGCTCCCAAAATTCCTCTTGAAAATTTTAGGTCAGTCTTACCTATAGTCACTCCAGATCTGTGCTCATTCTGTCTGACGAGTAATCAGCAATCTAGTTTGCAAATGGCCTGTTACTTACTGCCTTTGTCACAGCCCCCTTCCAGACACACCCTGTGTCTCCCAAAGGTGCTGCTTTAGAGGTAAAGTGGAGAAAGAAAACACATGAAAAAGAACAGAAGCCTAATTCCCACCAACATACTAAAGCACTTTTCACAACCACTATCATATTTTCACTTCACTCTGTCACATTAGCCTAATCTGTACCAAGACTCTTTTGTAGTCGCCAGCATTCTCTCTCATAAAGAGTAGAATCCTATTTCACAATTTCAAAGAGGGTAAAAGGAACATACGCCCCAGAAGGTCCATCATTACACCTTAGTGTAAACAGTATGAATTTGGTTCTTATGAAGTAGCTTTCCTTTTTTTAATTTTTTAATGTCTATTTATTCTTGAGAAGGAGAGAGAGAGAGAGAGAGAGAGAGAGAGAGAGAGAGAGAGAGAGATCGGGGGAAGGGCAGAGAGAGAGAGGAAGACATGAAATCTGAAGCAGGCTCTAGAGTCTGAGCCTAATGTGGGGCTCGAACTCATAACTGTGAGTTCATGACCTGAGGGAAGTCAGACACTTAACTGACTGAGCCACCCAGGTGCCCCTCTTTTTTTTTTTTTAAGTTTATTTATTTTGAGAGAGACAGAGACAGTACAAGCAGAGGAGGAGCAGAGAGAAAGAGGGAGAGAGAGAGAATCCCAAGCAGGCTCTGCCATGCCAGCTGCAGAGATCAACATGGGGCTCGAACTCACGAACTGTGAGATCATGACCTAAGTCAAAACTAAGAGTTGGACACTTACCTGACTGAGCCACCCAGGAACCCCTGAAATAATTTCCTCTTAATCCCAGAGACAATTCCATGAAAGTATCTGAGTTTTTGGTTTTAGTGTGAAAAGGGAGAATAATAATTTAGCAACATGGAACATTTCAGGGAACAAAGCAAATCTGGATAAGGTATCAAAGAAGGTAGAGTAGGTATGTGGGCCCCAAGGCCCTAAGAAGTCAAAGAAAGGGAGGTATTACAATGTCATGCCTGACATCTTTAAAAATATTACCTCCTATCAGTTTTAGAAGAAAGGAGGAAACTTTCTTCACAGTCATCTGGATTAGTTGAGAAACAAAATTATCATTTATAACACTGTTTTATCTTTTTAAGTTTTTTAAGTAATCTCTACACCCAACTTGGAGCTCGAACTCACAACTTCAAGATCAAAAGTCATAAGCTACACCAACTGAGCCAGCCAGGCTCCCCTAACGTTGTTTATCTAAGGGGAATGCTTCTGAGTTCCAAATAACCATCCTGATAAATAAACATTAAACACTAATTCTTGGGGCGCTTGGGTGGCTCAGTCAGTTAAACTTCTGACTTCAGCAAAGGTCACGATCTTGCAGTTCATGAATTCAAGCCCTGTGTTGGGCTCTGTGCTGACAGCTCAGAGCCTGGAGCATGCTTTTCAGTGTCTCCCTCACTCTCTGCCCCTCTCCCACTCATGTTCTGTCCTTCTCTTGCTCTCAAAAATAAACACTTTAAAATAATAATAATAATTCTTGAAGGCAGAAGATTGCTCATAATGCTCACTTAAATTTTCTCCATGACTGATATTCGTCAGTTTTGGAGTGAGTGGGGGAAGAGGGGTGAATTATGGACAAGACATACAACTAAAAAGACATATGGGCTAATATTTTCTATACCTTTTTTTTCTTTCTGCAAGACTGATTTAAATGACTGAGAATTCGGAAGCCAACACTAAGTTGCTATCCCAGGACACTAGTGAGAGTGCTGTGACCAAAATGCAGTGCTTGTTCCTCAGGATTGGAAGAAACCCAGTGTCCCAGCCAGTTCCAGAAACCATTTATAACCTGACATGGCTAGTGGTATAGCCTATACCATAAAGATTTTGTATTCAACATGAGATTTTTTTTTTAGTTTGTCTAGCAAGCTTTCAGTTACTAAATGAGGACTTTATTCCTCAGATTGGTTTTAATGAAGTTCTTTCAGAGGTCTATTACATATCAAGCTGAACCTTATTTGTCTGATGTCTGTGTTCTGCTTTTAATTTATTTAACTAGAAAAGCAGTTTGGTTTATACTTCAATCGAAATGGTATTTCATTCAAAGTAAAACCAAATCTTTATTAAGGACAAGTATGGGAATCAGCTGCCATCTTACACAGCTCACAGGCACAAGTGATCGCCAAAGCTTAACCTGAATTTCTCCAGCTCCTCCTCTGAAACAGACTGGCAAATGGTGACACACAACTCAGCCACATCTTGACTATTCTAGCAATAAACCTCAACCCCCCTGGAGAATATATTAAGTTTCCACCCCCAGGTACCTCCCTAAACACTTCAAGGGCAACAGCTGTACTATTATGAACTAATGGCATTTGCAGGCTCCGGAGGGTTCTGTTCAGAACCACCATTTGTCCTGTTCATCATGGGATTAGCAACAGGAGAAAGCCCTTGATTACTAGAATAGCAGAAGCCATGGACATTCCTGTATGAAGGAGCACATGAATTTTACTTCCACGCAGTCCGAGAAAACAAAGAGCTCCTTTTCCCACTGCTATTTTAGGGAGCCCCAACCTCTAAATATAAAAACCCTGCACACATGCACACACAGATTCACATACATAAAACCTTGCAGCCCAATGCTGAAAGCCCAGCTTGCTTACTTACCAGAACTATCCAGACAGCTTGTGTTCAGCCCTGACCGAATGCATTCTGAACCTCTAAAGAAGCACCTGCCTGCCACATTTCTGTCCAAGTGAAGTAAAACCTATTTCTCCAAGAAGAATAATCTACACTAGATACCTCCCACTGTGAGCCATGTGATACAGACAGCATGATGTGTGCCGAAGTCTGGTTATGTGCGCCAAAACAAGATACGACAATGACACAGCACTTACATCTCTGCTATCACCATCCTTCAAAGCGACTCTTCAATTTTATCTCAATTAAAAAAATAAGTGAATCTTAAGATGATTCTCAATACCTAATCCTTCCACATTTTGGGGAAAAAAGTATTTTTTAAAACGTTACTATTCATCCCACTTATTCCTCCTTAGTCTAAGTCCAAAAAATATTTAGAGTTTGCCTACACCTACCCAAAAATTATTTCTAAACATTTAAGACCTCTAAAGGCTTTTATTTGCATTCAAATAATCTAGGATCCAATTCCCTCACTTCAACAATTGGTAGAAAGAAAAAAAAAAAAAGAAAAGAAAAAGAAAAAAAGAGAATGAGAAAGAGAAAGAGAAAAAGAAAAAGAAAAAGAAAAAAAGGAAGGAAAAGAACCAGAAAAACAAGTCACTTATAAACAAAGCTAGACTGAGGATCAGACTAAGGTGAGAGCCAGCAAACACCAGAAGCACAAGAAGCATCTGACATAATCAACACAATGTTGGAATTTTCTAGTTTCTGCTTTTATCTGACACAATGACATCACTATCCTTCAGTCTTTTTTTTTCCCCTACCTTTTCTTCTTAAAGTCTAAAAGGAAAATTAGGAGGAGTCCTATACATCAGCGGGGGGAAAATCTGAGCTGACTTAAAAGAACCCCAATCCCTATTTAGAGAATAAGCCCCCCAAATTCCTTAGTGTGACATCAAGGTCCCATAACCCTACAAGACCCAGCCCTATGACCTACCACAACCATCAGCAGTTTTCCATGTAGGTAGGGTCTTCCTATATTTTAGCCACACAGGACCAGCTGCCATTTTATAAGCATATCATTGACATTATCACCAATACTCTTGCTCATCTTGCTCTCCAAAAACTTCAGTGTTGAAATCAAGGTCCACATCAACTATCACCTTTTCTGTGATTCTTTTTCAAATCTGTTCTCCCAGTGCCATTGAGAACTAACACATCTGTACTTCTACTGTAACAGTACAGTCTGATCTGTACTGTAATTAATTTATATACCAGTGGCTCCTGTAATTGCTAGATCCAAAGAGGAAGGACCATGTCCCAGCAATGTGTTTATCTTCCGCTAGTAGATTACTTTACACAGAGATGGGCCAAAACAACAAAAACCAACAAAATAAAGGGGCTAGTAGCTAAACAGAATTCTAAAATGGTCTGATCTAAGTTAAATTTTTTCTAATTTTTAACATTTTTACTAATATTTGAGAGAGAGAGAGAGAGAGAGGGAGAGAGAGAGAGAGAGCAAGCGAGCGAGCAAGAGCATGTACTAGCAGGAAAGGGCCAGAAAGGAGACAGATGATCTGTGCAGTGAGCACAGAGCCGGACACTGGGCCTGAACTCACAAACCAAGAAATCATGACCTGAGCCAAAACTAAGAGTCAGGGGGCGCCTGGGTGGCTCAGTCGGTTAAGCATCCGACTTTGGTTCAGGTCATGATCTTAGAGATCGTGGGTGGGTTTGAGCCCTGCGTCAGGCTCTGTGCTGCCAGCTCAGAGCCTGAGAGCCTGCTTCAGATTCTGTGTCTTCTTCTCTCTCTCTGCCCCTCCTCAGGTCACTCTCTGTCTCTTTCTCTCAAATATAAAAAATAGGAGTGCCTGGGTGGCTCAGTCAGTTAAGCGTCCAGCTTCGGCTAAGGTCATAATCTCATGGTTCGTGGGTTCGAGCCCTACATCGGGCTCTGGGCTGACAGCTAGCTCAGAGCCTGAAGCCTGCTTCAGAATCTGTATCTACCTCTCTCTGAGACTCTCCCCTGCTCACACTCTGTCTCTCTAAATAAGTAAATACATACATAAATAAATACATAAATAAATAAATATAAAAAATAAAAGACATTTTAAAAATGTTTTAAATAAATTGAAATTAATCAGGTGTTGGATGCTTGGGTGGCTCAGTCAGTTAAGCAAGCATCTGACTTCAGCTCAGGTCACGATCTCATGGTTCATGAGTTCGAGTCCCACATTGGGCTCTCTGCTGTCAGCACAGAGCCTGCTTGGGATTCTCTCTCTCCCCCCATCTCTACTGTCCCCTGCCCCCTCTCCCTGGCTCTCTCAAATTAAAAAAAAAAAAAATTGGGTGTTAAAACAACAAAAACTCTTCAGAACTGAAAAAAGAATAAACATACTCAAGGTTGAAGGGTTATCATTAAGTATGTTCACCTCATTTCTTCCACTTTCCAAGCATAGCTTATGCCAGAGCAATCATGTTGTCTGCTACTATGGAAAGAAAGCCAACAAGGAGTAACTATATAAGCCAGCTCTCCATGCTGGTCATCTTATCATTATTAGGCATGGCAATAAAAATAGCTCTCTGCTTTTAGAAAAGCACAACAACATGATGCAATGTGGCAGAAACAACCAGCATTTTGTTGAAGAGATAAGCTACTGCCATGTTAATAACATCACTATAAATATTAAACATTTTATAAGTATTCAAAGGTTAAATCTCCATAGTATCAGCTCACACGTCTCTGTCAAGGAGTAGTATATATATCATGTAATTTTAAAATTATTTAGTTCTGGGGAAATTGGGTGAAAACAAAGAATATTCACACTTAATCAGCTCTTAGCTTTTGAGAACTATTTAAGAAAAACCTCTCGATCAAACCAAGTGAAGTTTCTCTCCTAAGTTCAGAGCCTTAGTATGCCATATTTTATTATCTAAGATGTCAGTGAAAGTGAAATAAAATAAAAGGCTGAACTAAGAGGAAATGGGGATTTGTGCTGATAATTCCATAATTATTTATTATAGACACACAATTGTGTCTCCTCTAGAGTCCCATTGGGCCAAGTTCCTAAGGGTTCCCTGCTGGCTCAGTTGGGACCACAATGCAATTCTCGACTACAGGGCTGTGATTTCAAGTTTCACGTTGGGCAGAGGACCCATTCCTCAAAAAAGGAAATTCACTGGATTTAACAGAACATTAAAAAAAAAAAAAAAAAAAAAGGTGGACTCTGAGTTCCTAGATGGTAAGGACAACATCTTTTTCACCTTTTATCTGGGCATCCAGTACAATAAAGTGACACCTGGTAGGACCTCAGAGGCATATTCATCCTGCTGAATGTGCTCTATTCCATATCATGACAGCCTTCTCTTGTGAGGGCTGACAGCTGCCCAGCTGGAGGGACTCCCCTGCCCCTTCCATTGTGGGTCCACGGCAAAGAGTAAGCATCAGGGTGCATCAGTCCAGCTCTTCTGAGCAGGAAAAAAAAAAAAGGCACAAACGACAAGAGTACTTAGCAGGCATTTTGTAGAAAGACCTTAGTGGTAGTAAATGCCTTGCCTTTAATAGAAAAGTACCTTATAGATGCTTTCAAATGCAGGGGGGTAGGGGGGAAACGCTAAAAAAAAAAAAAAAAGCTTAGAAGTAAAAATAATTTTAAATGAAAACTGAACAAGCAAAATGAAAAGTCGGAGGAATCTTTCAAGTTATTTTTAACTTAACTTTTGACATTTTACCTGAAATGGAAGTAAAGATCAGAGTTGAAAGTGAAATGCCACTGAATCAGAATCCTTCAGGATCAGAGCTTGGCAATTCCAGTTTTTAAGCGTTCATTCTAAAGGGCACCCACAGGGGCACCTGGGTGGCTCAGTCAGCTAAGCCTCTGACTTCGGCTCAGGTCATGATCTCATGGTTTGTGGGTTAGAGCCCCGTGTCGAGCTCTGTGCTGCCAGCTCAAAGCCTGGAGTTCACTTCAGATTCTGCATCTCCCTCTCTCTCTGCCCCTCCCCCATTCATGGTCTGTTTCTCTCTGTCTCAATAATAAACATTAAAAATTAAAAAAAAAAAATAAAGGGCACCCACAATTGAAAGCTACTGAATTAATCAATAATCTACTTAATACATTAAAGACAGAATTTGTAAAACTTAACACTAGAAAGAGATCAAGTCCTCCCTTGTTGAGAAGATAGGTGCTTTAGATTGAGTTTATTAGAAGTAAAGGTTGACAGAGATTCTTATGCAAGTCAATTACTGAAGGAGTGCCTTTAGGAGAAACCTGTAAGGGAGCGAAAGGAAGCAAAATTCTGGTTTCAGCTGAGGTCTAGCCTATGCCTCCTGTCTGGGAAGCTATGAAACACAACCGCACCACAGAGTCAGTCCCACCATGAGGCCAGGGAGCCACATTTTTTGTGCCCCTCATCAGGCGATCACTGGCTGAGAGCCATGTGAAGCGGGGGGGCATAACTTCCCGGGCACCACTGGGGTAGGTAGCTCCTATATGGTATAGCCCTCGCTAACATTCGCAGCAGCTGGGGATTGGGGTGTATGCGTGTTAGAGAGAGACTCTCAGCAAAAAGCCATTAGTAGAAATTAAATGACAAGCATAATTCACTGAGATTTACCAATATTAAATACTAAGCTTGTATGTACCTAACAATATAACTACTTATAAAACATAAAACTTGACCCAAAGAAAATAAAAATATCAATTCAAAAAGGTATATGCAACCCTATGTTTATTGTAGCTTTATTTATAACAGCCATGACAGGGAAGGAATCCAAGTGTCCATCGAAAGATGAATGGATTAAGTAAGATGTGATACACACACACACACACACACACACACACACACTTTAATATTACTCAGCCATAAAAAAGGATGAACTCCGGCCATTTGCAACAACATGGATCGACCTAGAGGGTATTATGCTAAATGAAATAAGTCAGACAAAGACAAATACCATATGATTTCACTTCTATGATGAATCTAAGAAACAAAATAAATAAAAAGCAGAAAGAGACCTATATGAAGGACAAACCGATGGTCGCCAGAGGAAAGCAGGATATGGGGAATGGGTGAATACGAGTGGGTAATACAGGCTTCCAGACAGGAACGGGAATTAAAGGCACAGCACAGTGAATACAACTGATGATGTTGTAGTATCACTGTATGGTGACAGAGGGTAGCTATACTTACAGAAAGCACAGCATGACATAAAACTAAATTGTACAGCCAAAACTAATGTGACATTGTGTATCAATTATACTTCAATAAAAATAAAACAAAAACATAAGACTGACTTTAATGAAGAGAAACAGAGGAATCCTCCTTCATAGGGGATACTGTAATACACCTCTCTCAGTAATTGACCCATTATGTAGACAAAAATCAGTAAGTATATACAAGCTCTGAACAACTCAATCTACAAGTTCCAGCTAATGGACTACAGAGTACACTGGAGAAGACACTTCTAGCATGCATGGGACAGTTTACTTTTTTAAATAAATATGTACTAGGGGCTCCTGGGTGGCTCAGTAAGTTAAGCATCCAACTCTTGGTTTCAGCTCAGGGTCATGAGACCCACATAGGGCTCTGCATTGAGCTTAAGATTCTCTCTCCCTCTCTCTTTGCCCCTCCCCTGAGTGCACGCTGGCATGTATTCTCTCTTAATAATAATAAGATAAAATAAATGTATACTAGGACATAAAATGAATCTCAAACTTTAAAACTCATTATTGTAAGAGAACAAACTGATGGTTCCCAAAGGGGAGGGTGAAATAGGTGATGAGGATTAAGAAGTGCACTTGTGATGAGCATCAGGTGTTGCAAGGAAGTGCTGAATCTCTATATGGTGCACCTGAAGCTAATATTACACAGCACGTTAACTAACTGGAATTTGTTTTTTAATGTTTTTTGATTGTTTATTATTGAGACAGAGATAAACAGAACATGAGTCAGGGAAGGGCAGAGAGAGAGAGAGAGAGAGAGAGAGAGAGAGAGGAGACACAGAATCCAAAGGAGCTTTCAGGTCCCGAGCTGTCAGCACAGAGCCTGATGCAGGGCTCAAACCCATAAACCGTGAGATCATGACCCGAGCCAAAGTGGGATGCTTAACCAACTGAGCCACCAAGGTGCCCCAACTAACTGGAATTTAAATAAAAGCTTAAAAAAAAAAATTATTGTACAATATACACTTAAGGAAGAAAAAAAACCCTAAAATTTGCAAAAATTTATAAGAAAATTTTAAACCACACTGCAAACAACCCATGTGTTAAAATCATAGTAAAAAGGGGAAAAAATACTTAGAACTGAATAACAAAAATATTACATAGCAACGCTTGTGGAATATACTTAAAAAGAGAATTTGAGAAAGAATCCAGCCTTAAGTGCTTATAATAGAAAAGGATATCAGTAAATTAGTTAAGATTCATCTTAAAGAGTTAGGTAAAAATAAATTTGAAGAAAACCAAAAGGAAGGAAATAAAATCCTAAACGAAAATAAGCCACTAAGAAAGAAAAGAGTATATCAACAAAGCAAAAAGTCCTCTCTGAGGAGTAATAAAGTTAACAAACCTTTGGTAAGACTGACCAAAAAAGCAGAGAACCCATAAATGAACAATTTTAGGAAGGAAAAAGAGTAACACTACAAATGTAGCAGAGGAAAACAGAGATTATAAACAACTATGCCAACAAATATGAAAATCAGTTGAAAAAGACCAGTTTTGGGCACCTGGGCTGGCTCAGTTAGAAGAACATGAGACTCTTGATCTTGGGGTCATGAGTTTGAAACCTCACATTGGGTATACAGATTACTAAAAAATAAAATAAAATTAAATCAAATTAAATAAACTTTAAAAAAACAGTTCCTAAAAGAGCATACATTACAATAACTGGAGCAAAATACTAAAATAAATAAAAATCTAAATAGTCCCAAATCAGTTAAAGAAATTGAAACAATATTTTTATGTCTTCCAAACACACACACATGCACAGCAAAGATTTTACAGGAGTTCTACTAAATATTCAAGGTACAGATAACTCTAACACAAACTTTAGAAAATAGAAGAATTACCAGGGTACCTAGGTGGCTCAATCAGTTGAACATACAACTTCAGTCAGGTCATGATCTCAGGGTGAGTTTGAGTTCCACACTGGGCTCTCTGCTGTCAGCGCAGAACCCACTTTGGATCCTCTGTCCACCTCTCTCAGCCCCTCCCCCACCTTACACTCTCTCTCAAAAATAAACAAACCTTTAAAAAAAACAAAAGGAAGAAGGAGAAGAATTCTCACCAAATCATTTTATGATGCTAACAGAAGTACAATGTAGTGATTAGAGGCCCACATTCCAATCAGACTGCCAGAGGTTCAAAGGTGGGTTCTACCACTGAGTATCTATGTGACTCTGAACAAGTTTCTTCACCATTTTGCTTCAGTTTCCTCAAATGTAAACTGGGGATAACAGTATTATCTACTTTCTGGATCTGTTAATATATAAAATAGTTCCTGGAATACTGTATGTGTTTTATGTATTTGTTATTGACTATATGATTATTGATAATATACATCTGCTACCAAAAGCAGATGAGAAAAATACAATAATGGAAAATTATAAACAAAAATTAACTTATGAACTTAGATAGGCTCAGCAAACATTTTCTGTACAGAGCCAGAGAGTAAAGTGTTTAAACTTTGTGGACCCTATACTCCATCACAAATACAGGCAGTCCTAGTTTTACATAGTTCTAATACACACAAATTTCAGTGACCATGGTTTAATTAAATAACACCACCCCCCAACAGCATGGTTCAAGTTTCAGTTACCATGGTATATTAACCGTAATTGCATAAAGCACAAAATTTGCTGCTAGCTCCTCAGTCTACAAATCGCTATGTAAATAACAGGTGTGTGTCAAGATCAGTGACCTATCACATCACTTCTTCAAAGTCTGTTGGTGACTGGTCACTAAGCATCTGTTATTCAGCTCATACTTAAACAGTGGTACTACCTCCTCATCTCCCAATGATAAATCCATGTGACATTTTACAAAAATGAATAACTGAAAGAGGGAACTTGGTCAACAAAAATGAATGTGCAGCAAAGAATCGAAAAGTAGTAACACTGGAAGTAAAATTCACATCAAACATAAATGTAGTTCTAGAAAAAATAGCTCACTATGGGAATGTTGACACTACCACCATTCAAAAGACTTGGGATGTGCTGCCAGAGGAACTCAGTGAAGGTAAGCTTATCTCCATAAATGAGGACAATGGTTGGTGAAAAAAATAAAAATGCCTTAGAGAAAGTGAGGCTGGCAAGAAATCTCACATTAGAAAAACTCCTGAAGGAAGATCCTCTGTGGCAATGAAAACACAAAGGACAAATGGTGGAAGCTGATCTAAACCTATAAAGGAGTAGGACGGGCACAGAAGAGATGCCTGGTTCCATGTCATAAATTATATGATAAGTAGCCCTGGACACTGTTCAAACTATTCTTGGTTACGTTTTTTTACAAAGAAACAAACATTTAAATTCTCAACATCTTGAATGTTTTGAATTACAGTGTACTAAATGTTAACTTTCCTATTTTTTAAATTCCTGAAGTTTTACAGAAGACAACAAGAGAGCTTTTAAAGATTTTTAAAGATCACAATCATAATTTTTCCCTTTGATTATTAACTTTGCTTTGCACAGTTTCACCCTGCTTGGCCATTTTTACAGTCCCGAACTACCATGTAAAGTAAAACCTGCCTGGTCTCAACACTGTCATTACAGAGTGAAAGTTTCCATAGACAATACATATATGAATGACTGCATCAAACATTCTTAGCTCGTAAATTATACAAAAATAAGACAGTAGGCTGAATTTAACCTGTGAGCCATAATTTGCTGACCCAACTTAAATGAAAAAAAAAAAAAAAAAACCTAAAATAAATATTAACAAATCAAAGCAAGTAATGTATAAAAGATGTATCTTGAACCTAGTTGGCTAATAAAATCTTAGAAGAATCTATCAATGTATTCAGTATATCAACAGTTAAGTAAGGAAACTAAAAGCTCATCTCTCACTAGAATCAAGCCTCTGGAAAAAAAGGCTCCACAAATTAGGATGGGAGGATCCTTTATCTGACAAAAGATATCTACAGAACAAAACAAAACCTACCACAAACATTATTCTCTTGAGATGAGGTAGAAATAAGAATGTCTAATATTGCTGAGCCAAGAAAAGAAAAAATAAAGAGCATAAAGATTATAAAGAAAAAAATAATAGTAACACTGTCATTATTTGTAGGAAACAACTATATAAGAGGAAATAAACTATTAAATTTAGTAAAAGACTTTAGCAAGGTCACTGAACTCCAGGCAAATTAAAACCCAACTATATTTCCACATACGAGCAAAAACAATTGGAAAATATTTTTTACATAACACTTATGGTGGTATGTTCTTAAAAATTCCTAGGAACCGCTTTAATGAAAGATATCCTGGACTACTACACAGAAAACAAAAAACTGAGAGAAATTAAACAATAACAGGATATATAATAATCATATACTATGGACTTAAGATTCAGTATTTTGAAAATATCAATTATCCCCAAACTGATCTACAAATTGAACATTTAAAATTCCAGTAGGTTTTTTCTTTTTAGTTCAATCCAAAAAGTTGATTCTAAATTTTATAAGGAAATGCAAAGAGACAGTCAAGACAATCTTAAAGAACAAACACAGAGGACCTTAAACTACTAGACATCAAAACTCACTACTGGATTAAACCATATGAAATTGCCAAAAAGTGATGACCTGCAAATATGACAATGTCGTATGTTTCAAATAATATATAGAAACACAGTAATAAAGGGGCGCCTGGGTGGCTCAGTCGGTTGAGCATCTGACTTGGGCGCAGGTCATGATCTCACAGCTTGTGGGTTCGAGCCCCACGTCAGGCTCTGTGCTTACAGCTCAGAGCCTGGAGCCTGCTTCAGATTCTGTGTCTCCTTCTCTCTGTGCCCCTCCCGCTCATGCTCTGTCTCTCTTGGTCTCAAAAATAAATAAATAAATAAATAAATAAATAAATAAATAAATAAATAAATAAGAAACATGATAATAAAGACATTATGGTACTGGCACAACCACCAAGAAAGAGTCAATACAAGAGAACAGTTTGAAAAGAGAACCACGACATATGGTAACTTAATTTATCACAAACGTGACACTTGCAGAACAGCAGGTAAAGAACTGTCTTCAGCTCAGTGCTGGGTCAACTGGATATCCAATTATAGGGGAAGATGTATCTTGAGTTCTACCTCACACAATGCACAAAAATCAATTCCAGGTGGACAACAGGCCTAAATGTGAAAAAGAAAACAATGAAGCTTCTAGAAGATGATACGGAGAATATCTTCAGATCATGGGATAAGCCAAGATTTTCTAAAACAGGTCACACTGATCACTACCCATAAAAGACTAAGAATGATACATCAGACTACATTAAAGGTAAGAATCTGTGTCCATCTAAATATCCCATTAGAGAGAGTGAAAGGTGGTGGGGTGCCTGGGTGGCTCAGTCAGTTAAGCATCTGACTTCGGCTCAGGTCATGATCTCATGTTTGTGGGTTCGAGCCCCGTGTCAGATCCTCTGTCTCCCTCTACCTCTTGCCTGTGTATGCTCTCACGTACCCTCTCTCTCACTCTCTCAAAAATAAACATTTAAAAAAGGGAGAGGGTGAAAGGCAGGGCTCCTGAGTGGCTCAGTCAGTGGAGCATCAGACACTTGATTTTGACTCTGGTCATAATCTCAGTTGTGAGATGGAGCCCCAAAATGAGGTCTACAACTGGGCATGGAGCCTACTTGAGATTCTCCCGTGTGCTCGCTCGCTCTCTCTCTCTCTCTCTCTCTCTCTCTCTCAAAAAACAAAACAAAACAGAACAGAGAGAGTGAAAGGCAAACCATGGGTTGAAGAAGATACTTGCAGTACATAAAAACAAAGAATTCATATATGGGATACATAAAGAAATCCTACAAATAAAAAAAGAAAAGTCACCTCTTACAGTAGACTATCCAAATAACCAATAAAGATATGAAAAAGTGCTTACTTTTACTAATCATCAGGAGAAGGTAAATTAAAACTACACTGAAATCCAATAAATGGGTATTTGAACAGCAGAATGGCTAAAATGAAAAAGACAGTATCAAATGTTAGGAAGAATGAGCAGCAATTAGACTTCTCATACAATGCCACACGTTGACACAATCATTTTAGACAACAGTGTATTAATGTTTAAAAGGTAGAAGTTTGTACATAGCCTCAGACCTCCACTTTCCATTTCTAAATACAGATCTCTGATAAACTTATATCCCTTTATAAGAATTTCAAGCCAGCATTATTCATAAGAAGACTCAACCCAAAGATACATCAACAGAGAAAAGATTACATTTCACATTAATGAAATAAATACAGCACTGAAAATAAATTAACTACATATATACACATAAACATGGATGAATTTCAATAATACAGTCTTTAAAAAGTCATACATTTATATTTAAACTATTAAAATAAACCAAGGAAAGATACAAAATTCAGGACAGTGATACTCTCTGGAGGGGAAAAAAAACTCTAAAAGAGAATGGACAAATAAGGGGCTTAGGAAAGTCCAGTTTTGTTGGCTCAGTGGTAGACTCATTGATATTTATCTTTTCATTATTCTTTAAATTTTGCATATATGTTGTTTTACATAAAGAAAGACACATATAAATATCAGAGCCAAAAAAGGGAAGGATGGAGGAGACAGAGATGATGGAAGGAACACAGAGATAAGGATGGGACGGAGGAAAAAAGAAAAAACAAAAAGAAAATTACCCAAACAATACCAATCAAGTTATAAAAAAAAATAGATTGGCTTCTGATTTTTTTTTTTAAGTAGGCTTCACACCCAGAGTGGAGCCCAACATGGAGCTTGAACTCACAACCCTGGGATCAAGACTTGAGCTGAGATCAAGAGTTGGTGCTTAACCGACTCACCCATCCAAGCCCCACACTTTTTATTCGGATTTCTAATAGTAACATCAGACACCAGAAAGCAATGGAATGATGCCTCTAAGTACAGGAGAAATTATTTTGAACCTAATTTTATACCAACCCATCTATCAAGTGAGGACCAAAATGGAAAATTCAAACATGAAATAAATCTAGGGGTGCCTGGGTGGCTCAGTTGGTTAAGTCTCCGACTTCGGCTCAAGTCAGATCTCACGTTCATGGGTTCGAGCCCTGCATCAGGCTCTGTGCTGACAGCTCAGAGCCTGGAGCCTGCTTCCGGTTCTGTGTCTCCTTCTCTCTCTGCCCCTCCCCCTCTCATGCTCTGTCTCTCTCTGTATCAAAAATAAATAAAACATTTAAAAAAAAACATGAAATAAATCTGAACTTTATTTCCCAAATACTCTTTCTAAAAATGAACTTTCAGTGCAGATACTAGGAAAATGACAAATGAACACAGCATCACAGGAAAGCCACCATATCCAAGTAATAGCACAATCAACCTATAAGAGACATGAAAAGAAATCCTAGGATGATGGCAATGAACTAGATCTAGACTGTCCAAAATTAACCTTTCCACAAACAGTACAATTTTTAAAAGCTGACTGACTTTAGATATGTGTACAGATGGCATATATTTTTCTACCAACAAGAAAAAAAAAAGACAATTACAAATAGGAGCCAGCACCTGGCTGGCTCAAAGGGTGGAGTGTGTGACTCCTGATCTCAGGTTTGTGGGTATGAGCCCCACGCAGGGTATAGAGATTACTTTAAAATCTTTCAAAAACTAGGTGAGAGTATTACTTCAAAAGGACTACAGGGGCGCCTGGGTGGCTTAGTCAGTTGAGCCTCTGACTTCGGCTGAGGTCAGATCTCACGTTCGTGGGTTCGAGCCCCGCGTCGGGCTCTGTGCTGACAGCTAGCTCAGAGCCTGGAGCCTGCTTCCAGTTCTGTGTCTCCTTCTCTCTCTGCCCCTCCCCCTCTCATGCTCTGTCTCTCTCTGTATCAAAAATAAATAAAAGATTAAAAAAAATTTTTTTTTAAAAAAGGACTATACAAGAAAGTATTGATTCAAATACAATGCAAATGGAGCTGTGGCATTATTTTAAGCTTATCATTTTAAGAAAAGAATGAATTTAATACTTAGGTTTAGAACGTTCTCATCAGATTTACTAACACATAATGGACCCACGAGGAATGATACGTTTTATACTGATGTAGAAAGAGTGTATATTATGTATCACAGAAAGAAAAAGGGAGGGAGGGTGAACGGAGATGACTGTAAAACAGCAGCTGAAATCAACTGAAAGGCTTTTGCTGACTCTCCAAATTTAACGTGAAGTGGGCAGAAGGCAAAAAGAACTTTGCCTCCTCACTGGAATGTGCTTCTCTATTGGTCTGGAAGTCTGCATGTGCTGACCTTTAACGACAGTATAAGGTTTGTCTGTGCTCCCTTCTGCTCGTGGGCTGGCAGACTGGCCAGGGGTGGACAATGACTCGGTGGCTCCGATGTTGGCTGTATTCAATATTCTACTGTAGTTCTTGTACAGCACTGGAAGATTTTTGCCATACATGCATTTTTAATCCTTCAAAAATAAGGCTTAATGTGGTAAGCGAAGTTTAAACCACACTGAAATTACAAAAGAAAATAACATGATATAACCATCCTGAGGACGAAAAAACTTGCCTGAATACAGCAAGCACCAAAGAGTTTACAAACAAAATTGCAAAAGCTTCCAAACTATATTTCTTCCAAGAAGCTGGGAAGTAAATTCTGAGTAATCAAAGGTAAAACATTAACATGCAATAGGAGAAACATCTTGGTGGTAAACACAAAATTAAAGAAAGTATAAGCTGCCTACGAGTGTGGCAGAGATGTGCTCAGTGCTTCTTCGGTCCTGTTTCTTCTTCCTGGGCACTCACAAAGACAACATTTCCTACCACCCTTACGGTTACAAGTGGAGACCATATGACTGGGTTCTAGTCAATGGACTGACAGCTAAAGTAATATGCTTTCCAGAAAACATTAATGAGATCCTCCTTGTGCTCTCTGCTGTCAACTGAACAAGTACAAAGGATCTACTGGAAGACTCCAAGACACCAGATGGAAGGAGATGGAATTCTTCAATCATCACATGAGGCAAGAAATAAACTTTTACTGTGTTAAGCCACTGAAATGCTAGATAGGTTAAAGCAGATAGCATTCTAATACAAGGATCTTACTATCTAACCTCATTTTACACATAAAGAAAATGACGAATAAAGTGACTTTCTAAAAATTCCACTAGTTGGTAGAATACCATGTTTCCTGACTTTCCATAGGAATCTTTTACCTAATAAAAGATTTTACCTAGTAAAAGATTTTCATGCTAAATTTAGTATTAAAAATATTATCTGAGTATTTGTTAGAAGGTCACAAAATGGCAGCAAGATAGACAGTTCCTCATATAAAGATGAAGGACCTTAAATTTCTACAAATATACTTCTGAAAAAATCTGAGGCATCCATCCCAAATACTACGATCGCCACTAACTAACTTTCACATTCTGACTTATATCAGTAAAATTTGACTGGAATTATTAAAAATTTTATCCACCACAACAGCACAATAAATTATATAAAATTTGCTATAATTTGTTATTCTACTACCCTCATTTTGCAAGGAGTGTTTTGAATAGTATTAGACTGTCTGAGTATATCATGTGAAAATGGTTATTTGTGAGTATTTCTATGAAGAGTATTGGGCATTGGCCTGTGGTCAAATATAAAACTTCTGATTAGCCCTTTATTAATACAAGGGGGGAAAAAAACAACTCAAGCCTTTAGCAATAACTCAAGTAAGATTTAAATTCCTCACTGGGACATTATCTGGCCTCTCTTTACCTGTGCCATAAGCTAGATATAAAGACTTTGACAAGTCACCTCACTTTATTTATAAAAAGACAAGAATTCTCCAGGAAGTCCTTTGTAAGCCTTCCATTCTATGACTGGACTCTGGTCAGGTCATCAAATGTGCTAAATATTTATTAGGTAGAACCAAATAAAAGTGTTGATATTTGACAGTTCTTTTCCTATAAAAACCGCATTTTCATATAGCTTGATCTAATCCTAAATGCCACTTGCTGCATTAAAAAAGTACTATACTTTTTTAGGCATGTAAACACACTTTTTTAGGGGAAAAAAACCAGTATGCTGATTTAGGAGTTCCTAAACTGTTGTCATTAGAGCTAAAGAGTTAAATCTATACATCTGGAAAAAAAACTTTATTTTTAAATTTATTTATTATGAGAGAGAGAGAGAGAGCGTGCATGCGCACAAGTAAAAGCAGGGAAAGGGAGAGAGAAAAGAGAGAGAGCATCTCAAACAGGTTCCACACTGTCTACACAGAGGCGGACACGTGGCTCGATCCCACAAACTCAGATCACGCCCTGAGCCAAAATCAAGAGTCAGACACTTAACCAACTGGGCCACTCAGGCGTCCCTGAAGAGAAAAACGGTTTACATATTCTCTTTCCTGACTACTTGCAGCTATGTGCTATTTACAAAAACAAAACAAAACAAAACAAAACAAAAACCTACACAAATTCAGGTAATTAATATATTAGATCAGAATACTAATTCCAGTGTTTTGGCCAAAATTGCTGTAGTTGCTGTGTAAACATAAATCCTACCAATCATTCTATCAGTTTAGACTTCTCCTTTAAGATTTAGGATTAAGTGTGCCTTGTCAGACTCACATTACATTACTTGTAAATAGCCATTCCCATGAAAGACTAAATCATGAATGCTCATATTACGTCCCACTCAAACACAAAGTTTTCTCTCAAAACTTTTCCTATCCATACAAAATTTAGACTAAACCTCAGTATAGAGGTCTGTTTTTTACTAAATCCCTTATAACAATACACTATTCCAAAGACAGTGCCAAGAACCAAATCAACTACTTTTACAAAATCACTGCTGGAGCTCCGGCAGTGCAATCGGTCAGCGTGCGGTACTTCTACAGCAGTACAAAATCACTGTGGCTAACCAAAGTATGTAAATTAGTATCACTACCTTGTATTCCCAAGAACAGATGAAAAATGAAGGTGATATATGAAGTGCTGAATTACTATATTGCACACCCAAAACTAATATAACACTGTATATTAACTGGAAATTTAAAATAATTAAAACAAGTATAAAAATTTGTTTCCCTTGCCTTTAATATTTTTCTACAATCATAATCTTTCAAATAAAACCACCTTCTGGATAAAAAAAAAATACAGTCTGAAGTCAAAGGAAGAGATAACTATCTTCTCTCTCTAAATTCCTTTTTTTTAAACATTTTATTTATATTTGAGAGACAGTGTGAACAGGGGAGGGCAGAGAGAGAGGGAGACACAGAATCCAAAGCAGGCTCCAGGCTCTGAGCTGTCAGCCCACAGCCCGACGCAGGGCTCGAACTCACGAACCGCGAGATCATGACCTGAGCCCAAGTCGGCTGCTTAGCCAACTGAGTCACCCAGGCGCCCCTCTCTCTCTAAATTCCTAACTGTAGTTTTTCCAATTTTAGTTTTGCTGTTAGAGTACATGGTATAAGTCATCCTGCGATCTTATGCAGCTGATTTTTAAGAAATGAAACCAGATACATCATTACTCTCATACACAACGGCCACTGACTGATTGATTAGCTTTAAATAAAATGAGGAAACAGAAGTGCCTGGGAGGCTCAGTCAGTTAAGTGTCCAACTTCAGCTCAGGACATGATCTCACCATTCGTGAGTTTGAGCCCCACGTTGGGCTCTGTGCTGACAGCTCAGGGCCTGGAGTCTGCTTTAAATTCTGTGTCCCTCTCTTTCTCTACCCTTCCCCAACTCACACTCTTCTTTCTCTCAAACATAAACATTTAAAAGAATTTAAAAAATAAAAACAAGGAAACAAGTCAAACTATAAAACTGATATGCCCTGCATAACTATGAAAATCCTGTCCATTGTCAGCTCTTATGTTTCAGTACAGCTTTTATCACATTACAATCAATTTGTAGAATATAAAATGTACCATTGATTAATATGTGCATATCTGCCAGATACTGAGTGGAGGCAGCAAGTATGTCAAGAGTTCAGGTAAGCAGGGAAGAATCTTCCGGAGCCTACAAAAGGCTACCTTTGGAGAAAGCATAACATCTCTATTACTAAAGCACTTAGACTGATAAAACTTCCTGATATCCTTAAATTACCAATGGTCATTATTTCACAGCTCAAGTGAAACACATGCATAAAGTACAATTAAATAAATAAGAGGGAACCTTAAACTATCCAATTTACTCTCAGACTGCATAACTAGTAAAGTGAGATCCAAAGAAGTTTCCCCTGGGGGACCTGAGTGGCCCAGTTGGTTAAGCATCTGACTTGGGCTCAGGTCATGATCTCACTTCAGGAGTTTGAGTCCCAAATTGGGTGAGCTGGAGCCCCACTCCAGGCTCCGCACTCTCTCCCTCCCTCTGAAATTAATTAATTAAATTAAAAAATAAACAAAGAGGTTTCCCCTTTGGGAAGGCATCTGGCTAATAAGAGGTAAAGTGAAAATCAGAACCAAAGTCTTCCATCTCCCACCCAGCCAAAAGTTCCCCCTCTAGGGTGAATACTTGCTGAACCTGTAAGAGAGGCACGCATTCAGGGTTCATAAAGTAGCAACCCTAGGTCAACTAAGGCCCTCTGTGGTTTGGTCTACAGATTGCTTTGGGAAAACTATGCCTGCATCTCAAAAATCAGGAATTTTTGCATGAAATACCAATTTATACCTTCTTTCCAAAAAAATATCATACAATCATGGGATACCTCAGTGGCTCCGTCGGTTGAGCATTCGACTTCAGCTCAGGTCATTATCTCATAGTTCGTGAGTTTGAGCCCCACACTATGCTCACTGTGGTCAGCAGAGCCTGCTTTGGATCCTCTGTCCCTCTCTCTCTGCCCCTCTTCCACTCATGCTCTCTCCCAGTGCTCACTCTCTCAAAAATAAATATACATTCAAAAAATGCTAACAATCAGACAACCAACATCCTTCCCACTCAGGAATAACATACTGGAGCTGATAGAGAAATGCCTTCTGTAGACACCCACTCAGTGTATGCAGCATACTCTTATTCCAAGCCAGCTTCAATCCATTCACTTGAACTGCCAGGATCCTGTAGGAGTTTAAGTAAGAGACTCCTACCTTAGAGCTATTTATCATCAATTCTAAACAGTTCCTAATGGCTGTAAGATTTTGGCTCTGTTTAGTGGCTGGGTTTAACTAAATCACAAAGTCACTAGACAGAAAAGATGGGAAAGGGAAAGAAAATTTTAAAAAACCCACACTGTGAGCACAGTCAGAACTCAATTCACACATCTAAAACATTTTACTTTCTTAGGAAGCAATAATCACTAACTCCTCTTTCAAGAGTTGTAATCAGTGACATGAAAAGCTGTGTTCTGACACGTCTGCTTTAAGGAAAGAGCAAGAATGCATACTCAAGAAAAAAAAAAGAATGTATACTCGTATTTCCTAAAATAGTAATCTCAATAGTTTAAAATTCTATATTTTATACCTACAGACCACTAGTGTAATGGCATTTTACATGATATTTTAAAATTTAGTACTAGAGTTGGCGGTACTGACCCCCACACAGTCAACATTCCATACATAACTCTGACTCCCCCGAAACTTAATAGCCTACTATTGCCCAGAGGCCTTACTGATAGCATAAACAGTCAACTAACATATATTTTGTATGTTTTATATATATATATATATACATATATATATGTATATATATATATATATTATACTCTTACAATAAACTAAGCTAGAGAAAAAGAAAGTGTTAAGAAAAATTGTAGGGGCGCCTGGCTTGCTCAGTTGGTTAAGTGTCTAACTTCAATTCAGGGCAAGATCTCATGGTTCATGAGTTCAAGCCCCGCATCGGGCTCTGCACTGTGCTAACAGCATGGAGCCTGCTTCAGATTCTGTCTCCCTCTCTCTGCCCCTCTCCTGCTCACACTCTCTCTCAAAAATAAATATACATTTAAAAAGGAAGGAAAAATTGTAAGGAACAGAAAATACATTTATAGTGCTGTACTATTATTTATCAAATAAAAATCATGTGTAAGTGGACCAACACAGTTCAAACCTGCGTTACTCAAGGGTCAACTGTATTAGCTTTCCTCCCAGTTGTCCTTAATAATTTGTCTTTCTCTTTGTTTACGGAGGTAAAATTCATGTAACACACAATTAACACTTTAAAGTGTGCCATTCTAGAGGAGCCTGGGTGGCTCAGTTGGTTAAGTGTCGACTCTTGATTTTAGCTCAGGTCATGATCTCACAGTTCGTGAATTCAAGCCCCACATTGGGCTCCTTGGGATTCTCTCTCTCACCCTCTCTCTCTCTGCCCCTTCCCTGCTAATGCGCGCTTCCCGCTCTCTTGCTCTCTCTCAACAAATAAGTAAACTTAAAAAAAAATAAATAAATAAAGTGTGCAGTTCTGTGGTATCCACTTCTGTCTAGTTTCAAATGTCTTTTTTATTATTATTATTTTTCAATGTGTGTTTATTTTTGAAGGACCGAGAGAGACAGAGTGTGAGGGCAGGAGGGGCAGAGAGAGGGGGATACACAGAATCCAAAACAGACCCCAGGCTCCGAGCTGTCAGCACAGGACCTGAACCCATGAACCATGAGATCATGACCTGAGCCAAAGTCAGACACTTAACCAACTGAGCCACCCAGGTGCCCTCAAATGATATTTTTTTAAGTTTATCTATTTATTTTGAGAGAGAGAGAGAGTAAACACATGAGCAGGGGAGAGGCACAAAGAAAGAGAAAGAGAGAGAATCTCAAGCAGGTTCTATACTGTCAGCAAGGCACAGTGCATGACGCAGAGCCCAAACCCACGAGCTATGAGATCATGACCTGAGCTGAAATCAAGAGTTGTACACTTAACTGATCGACCCAGGTGCCCCACGTCTTTATTATTTTTAATTAGAGATATACTAAGCCAAACGTAAAAGAGCCACTGTGTTTTCAAGTAATTCATCACATCTTAAGAAAGGCCTAAACTCAGGTTCCAACCATAAGTGTATCCTGAGCCTCTTTACCATTCTAATTTCTTTCTACACGTGGCCAGCCAGCCCGAACAGGTACTGTGCCAAGTACCTTTCACCTTCTACGTATCAGTAGTATTCTATTGCGAAGAAAACCCACACTCCTGCCCTGAACATAACCACAGTCAGGTTTATTGTGTGGTTAGCCTACCCAGCCAGCTTTTGTTTCAACAAATACTTGAGACATTGCAAACTACTTAGGAAGGAATGATCTCATCCTACTGGCCCAACAGCCAACTTTATCAAAAAGCTTTTTGTTACAAGCTGTGATAACCCAGGAAACCAGAGCTATTTTTATTTGAGCAAGGAAAAGGAAAAGAAATCACAGGGAAAAAACAGCTCACATATGGACCATTTTAAAAAGCCACTTATTCTACAGAATTTTCCCCTTTCTTTGGTGTCTGACCACAAGGGAACAAAGAGAAAGACTTTTAGAACTGTTTAATGCCAGGAAAAAAGTCATTATTGTAGCAATTAAAAAGTAAGTTTCATATTCTGGTCCAAATAACAAACCTATGTTGGGTCCAATTTATATTAAAAAATAAGGAATCTTGTCCATTCATATTCCAGATACTATTCTAATTACTTTACATATATTAATTCAATGACTATGGTGAACATTTCTAATACATAGGTATATTATTATCCCTATTTAAAATGAGGACCCAAGGATCTCAGAGGTTATGTAACCTGCCTGAAGCTACTCAGCTAGTCAAGTGGTAGACACCAACTCTTAATTACTGCCTCTTCCAGGAGTTTTTATAGCAAGCTCTAGGCAGAGCTTAAAGATCATGAAATACACTGAAAATGCAGAGGCAATTTAAGTACTATTTTCCAGCACCTCCATCCCAACTCCCAGCCCCTAAAACAGATAAAAAGACATCTCCAAAAAAGTGTAGAGAGTCGGAGTAGGAATACTGAGCAGGCCAGTGTTCAGGCTAATATAAGGACTTCTTGCCCTATGACATTAGATGTTCCAGATAGGGAAAAAGTATGGGGCAAAGGAATTGCTTAGAAAAAGCAAAATCTTACTACTGCTGTACTCTTATCCAAGGATCTGGAGAGCATAAGCAATCCAGTCACTTAGAGTATTCCCTGCTGTGCGGAAGCATACATTTTGTCTAGCTCTCCTAGAGTTTAGGTGAAAGAGTGCAAACTGTATTCCCTCGCTCTAAGTTCCTGCCCACCCAGCATCTTTCTCATCTAAAACAAGCCAAGATGGGGCTGAGGAGGGAGGAGGAGAAAAGCAAAAATGTAGCATTCTAATCCCTGAAAGTCAGTCTCGTTTGAAAACTCAGTATCTAAAGTGAAAAACTGCAGCCTAGATCTTGAAGGCCAATAACTAGTTAGCTCCTCTCACCAAAACTACTACTGACCTGACCTCCAAAGTATAATTTCTTTCACTGTCCACCAAAAAAAAATAATTGCTATGCATTAGCATTCACCTATTAACTTTATTCCTGTTTTTAATTCTTTTTAAAAATGTTTATTTATTTTGAGAGAGAGAAAGAGAGCTACTGTGAGTGGAGGAGGGGCAGAGAAAGGGGCAGAAAATCCCAAGCAGGTTCCATGTTGTTCCCACAGAGTCCAATGTGGAGCTTGATCTCATGAACTGTAAGATCATAACCTAAGCCAAAATCAAGAGTCAGACACTTAATCGATTGAACCATCCAGCAGACAACCCCTATTTTTTTAATTCTTAAAACAAGGTGTTACTGGGACACCTGGGTGGCTCAGTTGGTTGAGCAACTGATTCTTGATTTCAGCTCAGATCATTATCTCACAGTTTGTGGGCTCAAGCTCCGCATCAGGTTCTTGATAGTACAAAGCCTACTTGGGATTCTCTCTCTCCATCTCTCTGACCCTCCTCCAGTGATGCTCTCCCCACTCCCACTCAAAATAAATAAATAAACTTAAAAAAAAAGTTGTCATTTATCAATTACTATATTACTGGTACTCTAACCACATGAATGTGCCTCTCTCTGCTTGGCTCCAAGCAGGCATCCCATCATCTATGGAGCTATGACCAAATGCCTTAACACAGGGCACACACCTCCAGGTCCCCCATCAAGCAGTTCTTTCTGCTTAGGTGGTCAATAATCAGTCTCTGCTCTAAAACATTCAGGAAATACAAGGGCACTCGGGTGGCTCAGTTGGTTAAGTGTCCAACTTTGGCTCAGGTCGTGATCTTGAGATAAATTTGAGCCCCAGTTCCGGCTCTGTGATGACAGCTCAGAACCTGGAACCTGCTTCCAGATTCTGTGTCTTTCCCTACCCCTCCCCCAGCTCATGCTCTGTCCCTACCTCTCTCAAAAAATAAACATTAAAAAAAATTTAATAAAACACTCAGGAAACACAAAATTGATCAAGAGAGCTGTTTAGAGTGAAATCTTCCTAAATTTGCATGTGTCAATAAGCATGCAGAGAATCAAAAAACTAAAGAATCTATAGCAGACAATGATAAGAAAAAAACTAAGGTAATGTCTTCTGGTCTGTGTACAAACTCTCTGACATCTAAAGGTGAATGGTGTCCTACAGTGTGATAAAACAAAAAGATGGCTCTATGGCTTACAAAGAGATAGACTAAATTAGACTACTGACCTGTGTGTAGCCTGGAAAGTGCTCTGAAGACTAAAGCAGTTATAGTTTGCATAAAGCTTCCCTGGCCCCCTACCTCAAGTACATGTCCCCACCCTGTCTTGGACTGTTAGTGGCTCCAAATACATTCAGTGAAGACAGTAATATAAGCACCAACATCAAATAAAATCTGAAAAAGAGAGGCACCTGGTGGGCTCAATCAGTAGAGCATGCGATTCTTGATCTCAGGGTTATGAGTTTGGACTCCAAATTGGGCATGGAGCCTACTTATAAAAAATAAAATAAAATGCAGCAACCAAATAAATTACAGAGCATTCTTTTTTAAAAAAATCTGAAAAGGAAACAAGTAAACTCCAATAAACAAAGTTCTGAGGAAAGAAAAGAGCGACTTTAGGAGACAGAACAACAGAAGGCTGTTACAAGAATTCTAGAATGTCATTTCAACTCCTGGTTTACTCAGGAGCTACACCAGGATGAGTGTAGGTAACAGAGTAAGAGTGGGTAAGTATCTCAGGACACCGAATTACAAGTCATTTATATCGATTCTTCCTCTTCAATCCTAAAATAATTGTTTCTTGCTGAATAATTAAAACTTTAACTTTTTTACCTTTTCATGACCTACCTCAACTAGCTCCATCTCTATGAAAACCTCCTGACTTCCAGAACACTCCATATGTTATATGTTTCTAGTCCACCACTAGCAAAATTATTTATGTGCCTATTACCATTTAAAAATTATGAGCTCAAACCAAGGATATTCAGTGATCTCTTTGTGCTCACAAGCACCTTTCCCAGTCCAGGGGCATGGTAGATACAAAACAATGTAAAGTAAAATAGGTTGTGCATTTTTTCTAATTCTGAGGTCTTCAACTTTTCTGTTTTGAGCACAGCCCACAGGTAAAAAAAAAAAAATTCATTTTACAAAATGACCTATATTCACACACATACACATATAAACGAAATAGAAGTTCCATGAATCAATGCTTTACTATATAAAATGTACTGATGTCTGGTGAGGGAGCATAAGGCAAGCTGATACTCTGTAAACCACCCCCCAGAAAGGTGTGATATTCCTCAGGCGCTCCAGAACAAAGGAAAGGACAGAAAACAAATGGTTAAACTGATAAGAGTCTCCCCTTCAGTTTACAAATATCTCATCAACAGCCTATCTCTAGGAACTCCCCACTATCTCAATAATGCTTTGCTAGAGGAAAAAACAACCTTAGCTTGACAATACCTAGGCCTCCAGTAACCTGTAAACCCTCTTTAGCACAAGAAAATCCCTTTAAGAAACTTTCACCTGACTTTACCTCTCCCACTCCACAGTATATATAATCAGTCACCCTACACGACTCCGGTGCAGCTCTTTCTGCCCATTGGTCTTGTCCCCATGCTTTAATAAAAATCACCTTTCTGCACCAAAAAAAGTCTTCAAAAATTCTTTCTTGAACAGCTATCGCTTCCAAATCCCACCATCACTCCAAAACCCCATCAATGTCTTCTGGGTTTTTTTAAAGACCTGCCTGTGACCCACATTTTCAAAATTTCAATGGTAGCAAAAAAGCAATCTCTTACGAGATGGAGATACACAATTAAAAGTAGTTTTCATACTTTAATGGTTTTAAATAGATTACAGAGTCCTATTCCCAGAATGTGATTTGGTAAGCCTGGGTAAAGGCCCAGGAATCCGCATTTCAAACTACCCTCAATGGTTCTAAGGTAGATGATAAAACTATACTTATCAGAAATGTGGCTACACTAAGCTACAGGTTATCCAAAATATAATAAATTGTTTTTTAATCAGAAAGCTGTCAGGCTCAACAATGCTTTTATAGACTTCCTCTAATGGAACTTGGTAAACCACTAAAATCTAAAACTGTTTCTCTTAACTAGAACTCTTCACACCAAGAAAACAAAAGAATGACATGAATGAAAGGCATTTTTGTTGCCAAGTCATTTGCTCTATAACTGAAAGGGCTTTTGAAAACTAGTCACACTGACCATACCAACTGGCATATGTAGTCATCAGTTTGGAACTCCTAAGTACAATTGGCCTATAACTCAAAAGCAATCAACTAATAGCTCAAAGTCTGACCACAAACTGTTTGAAAGCCAACCATGAAATAAAACTTTTCTAAGAGCACCCTAGAAGCCTCCACTTCTTGTAATTACAAGCCAGTAAGAAGACCTTTGATTCCTGAAAGTTTTAAATTCAACAAAGTCAGTATTTAGAGAGCACCAAACACCTACAATGAACAATCCAAAAATGAAATTAAGAAAACTCTTTACAATGGCATAAAAAATAACACTTAGAGATAATTTACCATGAGACATGTAAAACTTATACTCTGCAAAATACAAAACACTTGTGAAAAAATTAAAGATCTAAACAAATAGAAAGACATCCCAAGTTCATGGATGAGAAGACTTAATTGTTAAAATGGCAATAATTACCCAAACTCATCTACAGAGTCAATCCAATCCTTATTTTGACAGGGAATCCCCATTGGCTTCTTTGCAGAAACTGGTAAACTAATTCTAAAATTCATACGGAAATTCAAAGGACCCAGAGTAGCCAAAACAATCTTACAATGGGAAGAATACATGTGGAGGACTCACACTTCCAGATTTCGGAATCTACTACAAAGCTACAGTAATCAAGACAATGTGGTACTAATATAAGCACAGACATAAAGATCAACAGAGGGAATGAAGAGCAAAAATAAACTACTGGGCATCATCAAGATAAAAGGCTTCTGCACTGCAAAAACAATCAAGAAAACTAATAGGCAACCGACAGAATGGGAAAAGATAGTTGCAAATGACATATCAGATAAAGGGATAGTATCCAAAATCTATAAGGAACTCACCAAACTCCACACCCAAAAAACAAATAACCCAGTGAAGAAATGGGCAGAGGACATGAATAGACATTTCTCCAGAGAAGACATCCAGATGGCCAACAGACACATGAAACAATGCTCAGCATCACTCATCATCAGGGAAACACAAATCAAAACCACACTGAGATACCACCTCACGCTGGTCAAAGTGGCTAAAATGAGCAAATCAGGAGACAATAGATGCTGGTGAGGATGTGGAGAAACAGGCACCCTCCTACACTGTTGGTGGGAATGTAAACTGGTGCAGCAGCTCTGGAAAACAGTGTGGAGGTTCCTCAAAAAACTATCAATAGAACTCCCCTATGACCCAGCAATAGCACTGCTGGGGATCTACCCAAGGGATACTGAAATGCTGATGCATAGGGGCACATGCACCCCAATGTTCATAGCGGCACTTTCAACAACGGCCAAATCATGGAGAGAGGCTAAATGTCCATCAACTGATGAATGGATCAAGAAGATGTGGTTTATCTATACAATGGAATACTACATGGCAATGAGAAAGAATGAAATCTGGCCATCTACAGCAATGTGGATGGAACTCGAGGGTGTCATGCTAAGCGAAATAGGTCAGGCAGAGAAGAACAGATACCAAACTTAACAGAGGACCATGGGGAGGGGAAGGAGGGGGAAAGAGTTAGGGGGAGGGAGGAAAATCATGAGAGACTCTTGAATACTGAAAACAAACCAAGGGCTGAAGGGGGAGGAGGAAAGGGGAATGGGAGTGGTGGCTAAGGAGGAGGGCACTTGTGGGGAAGAGGACTGGGTATTATAATGGAAACCAACTTGACAATAAACTATAAAAGAAAAAAGTAAATAAAGATCTAAAAAACTAAAAAATTAAAAATTAAACTTTTAAAAGATCAATAGAACAGGATAGAGAGTTCAAAAATAAATCTTCACACTTACAATTAATTAGTTTTCAACAAAGGTGTAGAGAAATTGGAGCCCTCATATACTGCTAATGGCAATGTTAAGTTTTGTGGCCATTTTGGCAGTTCCACAATAGGTTCAACAGAGTTACCATATGACCTAGTAATTCCACTCCTAGATATAAATCCAAGAGAAACAAAAGCATATGTCCACACAAAAACCTGAACACAAATGTTCCTAACAGCATTATTCATAATTAGAAGTGGAAACAACCCATGAGGTGCCTGGCTGGCTCAGTCTATAGAGCATGTGACTCTTGATCTCAGGGTTTAAGTTTCAGCCCCACATTGGGTATAGAGATTACTTAAAAATAAAATCTTTAAAAATAAGTGGAAACAACCCAAATGTCCAAACAGAAAAACAAGCAAGAAAAATGTGGTAAATCCATACAATAGAATATTACGTGCCCATAAAAAGGAATGAAGTACAAATACAGACTAGGAGATGGATGAACTTTAAAAACAGTATATTAAGGGGCACCTGGGTGGCTCAGTCGGTTGAACGTCTGACTGCAGCCAAGTCATGATCTCACAGTTCATGGGTTCGAGTCCCGCGTCGGGCTCTGTGCTAACAGCTAGCTCAGAGCCTGGAGCCTGTCCTCCAATTCTGTGTCTCCCTCTTTCTCTGACCCTCCCCTGCTTGCACTGTCTCTCTCTCTCTCTCAAAAATAAATAAAAACAATAAAAAAACAGTATGTTAAGTGAAAAAGACAAGTCGCAAAACACCACATACACTATAATTCCATTTATATGAAATACCCAGAATAGGCAAATCTACAGAGATAGAAAGATCAGTGGTTGACAAAGGCTGGGGAGTGTGGGGTCTGTGAAAGAATTAAGGGATGATGGCTAAAGAGTAAGAGTTCTCTTTTGGAAGTGATGAAAATGTTCTAACTTTGACCACAGTAATGATTACACATATCTATGAACATACTAAAAATCACTGAATTCTATACTTATGTGACTCTTGATCTTGGGGTTATGAGTTCAAGCTCCATACTTGAGATTACTTAAAAAATAAAATCTTTTAAAAAATAATGAATTGATTAAAAACCATTGAATTCTACACTTTAAATGAGTGAACTGTATGGTTTGTGAATAACAGCTCCATAAAACTGCTGAAAGAGAGAACCACACACATGGAACTAACATCTTCCTTTCTATGAGACTATCCTGAATACTAGCTTCATGGAATTTCCCTTCTTACTATTATCAGAAGACAGATATCTTATTTCCTTTCTGTTGAATATAATTTAAGAAAAAAAAGTGCAAACCTTGCTGAAAGAAACATGCTTTGTTGTTAGATGCATGCATACACAAACTTCTACAAGGAAAGGCTAGAGGGTACCACTAGAAGCTGAAGAAAAAATTAAACTTTTGACAGTTAAGTATAGGGAGCTTTCATTTTGCACAGTAGTGCAAGACCAGAAAAATGACAGTGCAGGCTGAAATCATGCAAAATCATCAGAATAATCAATAAGGAAAGTTATAATTATTCTGTAATCTTTAAAAATTTTGTTGAAAACATTAAAAATTCTGTTATAGTTGTATAAAGAAAATGAGAAAAAAACAGGAAAACTAGTACAGTGTAAACATCAAACACACAGGGGCGTCTGTGTGGCTAGGTCAGTTAAGGGTTCAACTTTGGCTCAGGTCCACAAGCTATCTCGCAGTTTGTGGGTTCCAGTCCTGCATCAGGCTCTATGCTGACAGCTCAGAGCCTGGAGCCTGCTTCAGATTCTGTGTTTCCTTCTCTCTCTGCTCCTCCCTTGCTCATACCCAGTCTCTGTTTCTAAAAAATAAATAAATGTTATTTAAAAATTTTTTTTAAAAATCAGACACAGAAAATTATAGTCATAATCACTTTAAAAAAACTTATCAAGAGTAGTTTGAACAGTGCAGTCTTCCTCTGGTCATAGAACTAAGATCTGGAATGGGCATCTTTCCTATGCCTTGGCAAATTGTCCTACTCCTTTCTAAGTTTAGGTCAGCTTCCAGTATTTTATCCTTCATGCTTTTAGCGCCACAAAGTATCTTAAGACTTCTTTAAATGTTAAATGCCAGCATCACTTTCTCTCGGTCATCTTCATCTTTTTCACCAAACCACTTCCTCATTCACTCAGATAAGCTCACCTTCACCTCCTCCAGGCACACAGCCAGAGTCTTTGAATGGCAGTACTGTCATTCCAACAGTAAGCTATTTTTTTCTATAACTCCATTTATGATCTATTTGGACTTCCAGTGTTATTACTTTTTGGTTCTTTTCTGCACGTTCATCTTTTTTGGCCAGTCCCCTCCTTTAATTACCCATTTTTGTAAAGTGACATATGGGTTTCTCCCTGAGAGGTGAAGAGGCAACACAATTGCACACTTGGCTGTCTGTGCATGAACTGAGTAACAACTTGCAGTGTCCAGTCACCAACAGGTCTTGAAAGAAGTGAGCAGCACCTGGCAGGCTCAACTGGTAGAGTATGTGACTCTTGACCTTGGGGATATGAGTTTAGGTTGGGTGTGGAGCCTACTTTAAAATAAATAAAATACTGGACCTCCTGGGTAGATTAATGGGTTGAGCATCGAACTCTTGATTTCAGCTCAGGTCATGATCTCACAGTTTTGTGGGCTCAAGTCCTGCATTGTGCTGGCAGCACAGACCCTGTTTGGATTGCCCCTCTCTCTGCCCCTTCCACACTAGTGCTGTCTCTGGCTCTAAATAAATACGTAAGAAAAATAAATAAAATATTTTTAAAAAGAAGTAAGATGATAGGTCACGAATGGTGATGCACACTTATTATTTATGTAGTAATTTGTAGATAAAAGACTTAAAAGTAAATTTTGTAGTTTATGCAATTACAGCTAATACACTGTGTAAAATTTGAAGTGTGTAATTTAGGAACAAGTGTCATTTGACTAAATCATGGTAAGTGAGATTTGTGCATATCACAACCACACAAGTCAAGGACTACTGTATATCAACTCACAAAATCTCAATACTTTAAGCCAGCTCCTTCAGATAATCTAATGTAACCACAGAAAATACGTGGACCCTATAACCGAGGACCATCAAGTGATGCTGCACAGGGCACCTCTTTCACTGCCGAACAGCTTCAGTGATTAGAAAAATAAACCCCAAACTAACATAATAGTTAAGAATATGGATTCCAGAATCAGACTGCCTGCCCATCCTGACTTCTTCTCTCAACTAGGTAAACTTGGGAAGTTATGTAATCTCTCCATGACTCAGTTTACTCATCTGTAAAACAAAAATTTAAAGACTGTAATCATGGACTTGTTACAAGAGTTAATTAAGTCCATAGAGAGTACTCCGTATTTCCAGCACATACAAGTGTTCAGTAAATGATGACCTCTATAATTAATCATATCACCATCATCAACTACAGAGTGCTTGATAACCCTTATTGATCCCCATGTGCCTTGGTTTAAACCGTCTCCCTTTTCTAGATTCTACACCAGCCTCTGAACAGAGCTCTCTGACACAGTCTCTCACCCAGATCTCCATAAGGTCACCAGAATTATCACCCTAAAAATCAAATCTGAACCCCTTTTCCTTGCCAAACAATCCAGTCTAGAGCCACTAGGTAGGGCAAAGCAGAGTCAGAGTCCTTGTTTTGCGGTGGGGAGGGAACCATGGTGGCCCAGACCAAATTCTCCTCATACGTAAAAAGAGGATAATATTTAAAGTCTTACTAAATCCTCACGTAAACTCTCCTATCAAGAACACTCTCAGGAATATATGATCCTTGTGTTAGTGGGAGAAATACTTCATCAAAGTTTAAGAGCCCAAAATCAGGGCACCTGGCTGGCTCAGTCAGAGAAGCATGCAGCTCTTGATCTCAGGGTCATGAGTTTGAGCCCACATTGGGTGTAGAATTTAATTAATTAAATAAATAAATTTTTTAAGAGCCAAAAAAAAATCAAAATAAAATATTGAAAAATTTGACTAGGCAAAAATAAAAAAAAATTTTTCATTAGGGAAAAATAACATAATGGGGCCCCTGGGTGGCTCATTCGGTTTTCAGCTCAGGTCATGATCCCAGTGTTGGGGCACTAAGCCCCAACACTGGGATCTGCACTGAGCATGGAACCTGCTTGAGATTCTCATATTCTCTCCCCCCTCCTCTCTCTCTTCCCCTCCCTCTCCCCTGCTTACTCTCTCATTCTCTCTCTAAAGATAATAAATAAAAATTTTAAATAAAAATAACAAAGCCAAAAAGCAAACAACAAACAAGGGGCAAATAGTTTTATTACAAATAATACTCAAAGGGCTAATTTTTATAATATACTAAGAGCTCTCACAAACAAATAACAAATAAGAAAAATAACAACCCAACAGAAACCTAACCAATAAATGAGCCCAGGACACAAACTCTTCACAGGAATTCAAAAGCTTAATAAATTTATGAAAAGATACTCGACCTTCCACATTTACAATAATACAAATTAAATACTGGCATACTACTTTTCACTTATCAGTTAGAAAGTTTCAGTTTGCGTTTAGTATTCCTGTCCTGGGGCGCCTGAGTGGCCCAGTCAGTTAAGCCTCCAACTTTGGCTCAGGTCAGATCTCACGTTCATGGGTTCGAGCCCTGCGTCAGGCTCTGTGCTGACAGCTCAGAGCCTGGAGCCTGCTTCCGGTTCTGTGTCTCCTTCTCTCTGCCCCTCCCCCTCTCATGCTCTGTCTCTCTCTGTATCAAAAATAAACAAACATTTAAAAAAATATATATTCCTGTCCTGCTTTACTGCCTTAGTATTGCTTGTCTTAATTTATCACAAACTTTTTAAAAAACACTGAGCATGTGTCAAATTCTAGAAAATTCTTTTGAAAATTTAGAAAACTTCACCTTTGGAACTATCTTTAAAAGTGGCTTTAGGGGGTGCCTGGCTGGCTCAGTCAGTAGAGCATGTGACTCTTGATCTCAGGGTTGTGAGTTCAAGCCCCTCGCTGGGTACAGAGCTCACATGCATACACACATACATACATAAACACATAAATGTGGGTTCAACTGCAAAATTCACTTCAATAAATCACTGTCTATTCCCTACAAGAAAAAAGGTGTTTCAGTATTCATAAATTACATGTCTGATTTTTCTCAATAAAGTTGTAAAATTTAAGAGATGACTTTTACATTTCCTTTAACCCCTCACATCATCAAACATAATATAGTACAAAAGTTTAGAAACATGGAGAAAAGAATGGAGGAATGAGGGGAGGGAAGACCAACAGATCTTGGACCCACATTTGGTCTGATTAAATACTATCACCTCTGAAAAGCACAAGATTTCAAATACATTCACATATCCTCTGCCAGTTAGCCATTCCACAGAGAGTCTCCAATATCACTTACAGGGCTGTTGAGACCTTTAAAGTGATTTCCATTAAAACAATTTATTTGAAATAAACAATAAAATTGATTCCCTTGTACATTCTTTTATGTGATCACTGATTCTGGAGAAGTGAAGGGACTAGGTAGGGAACCATCAATATAGCTATGTGGAGTCTGCCCATCTAGACGTTCATCAATTCTGAGTAACTAAATCATCGTAGTTCAAACTATCACAGCAAATCTTTTCAATCAACAAATATGGACCAAATGAGACTCTGGGCCAGGATCCACTGTTTTCAGTGAGTATATATTATATTACACTAAACTAGATTAAGTCTGTTAGGTACTTAAGGTTCCCTTTTCTATTCATCTGTATATGCTGAATAAATTCAAAGATTTGATATAAATAATAAATCCATCATGTAAGATGATATCGTATGGCCAATGTGAGGGCTAAAAATTTGATCTTTCAATTGTTGAATCTAATTCTCTCCCAGACCAGAGTTTCTCAATCCCTCTACTGCTGACACTTGGAACCCGATAATTCTTTGCGTAGAGTGTTGCTCTATGTATCATAAGATGGTTAGCAGCATCCCTGGCCTCTCTAGACCAGATGCCAATACCACTCTCCCCGCTGTGACAATGTAAAATGTCTCCAACGTCAAATGTTCCCCAGGGGGCTCTAAGATCACATCTCCACCCCAAACCCACTTAGAACTACTAATAAAGACCATCAAAATCATTTGAAAGACTTTTTTAAAATTCAGATTCTTACTTCACACCCACTAGGATGAATATAATGTAAAGACAGATAATAAGTGTTGGCAAAAATGTGGAGAAACTGAAACCCTCAAGTACTCTTAAAGCGACCAAAAAATGGTACAGCCACTTTGGAAAGTAATACAGCAGTTTCTCAAAAGGCTACACAGTTACCCCATGATGCAGAAATTCCACCCTAGAAAAATGAAAACAAATGTCCGCATAAAAATATATACTAGAATGTTCATAACAGCATTATTCATAATAGCCAAAAAGTGGGTAAATGTCCATCAACCTATGAATGGAGGAACAAAACATTGTATATCTATACAACAGAAGATGACATATCCATAGAAAGTAATGAAATACTGATATACACTACAACAAATGAAAGTTTAAAAGATGCTAAGTTAAAGAAGTCAATCACAAAGACCACACATTATATGATCCCATTTATATGAAACATCCAGAATGGGCAAATCCATAGGGACAGGAGGCAGATTAGTATTTCCCTCGGGGTAGAGGAAGGGGAAGAAAGAAATACAGGGACTGCCAAGAGGGCAGGGGTGGGAGGGTAGTCTAATGACAAATGCTCTTAAATAGTGGTGCTGGATGTTCAATCCTGTGAAAATACTAAACAATACTAAAATGTATACTTAAAAAAATTTTTTTAATGTTTATTTATTTTTGACAGGGGGTAGAATGGCAGAGAGAGAGATACAGAACTCAAACCAGACTTCAGACTCCACCCTGTCAGCACAACACCCAATAAGGGGCTTGAACTCACAAACTGCAAGATCATGACCAGAGCTTAAGTTGGACACTTAACCAACTAAGCCACCCAGGCACCCATCTTTTGTTTTTAACGTTTATTTATTTATTTTAAAAAATTTTTAATGTTTTATTTATTTGAGAGAGAGAGAGAGAGAGAGAGAGAGAGACAGTGTGAGCAGGGGAGAGTCAGAAAGAGACGGAAGACACAGAATCAGAAGACAGGCTCCAGGCTCTGAGCTAGCTGTCAGCACAGAGCCTGATGCAGGCCCTGAACCCATGAACTGTAAGATCATGACCTGACCTAAGTCGGACGCTTAACCGACTGAGCCACCCAGGTGCCCCACCGTTTATTTATTTTTGAGAGAGAGAGAAAGAAAGAGAAAGAGAAAGAGAGAACACGAGCAGGGGAGGGGCAGAGAGGGAAACACAAAATCCAAAGTAGGCTCCAGGCTCTGAGCTGTCAGCAAAGAGCCTGATGCAGAGCTCAAACTCATAAACCACTAAGTCATGACGTGAGCCTAAGTTGGACACTAAACTGACTGGGCCACCCAGCGCCCTAAATGTAAACTTTTTAAAACATTTTTTAATGTTTACTTGTTTTAAGAGCAAAAGAGTGCTCACAGGAGCAGGGGAGGGACAAAAAAGGGAGAAAGAATCCAAAGCAGACTCCACACTATAAGCACAGAGCCCAATGAAGGGCTCAATCTCACAAACTTCAAGATCATGACCTAAGCCAAGGTCAAAAGTCAGATGGATACCTAACTGACCAAGCCACCCAGGATCCCTATTCTGTTGGGGGGAGGGATGCTTTTAAGTAAAGTCTACCCTCAATGTGGGGCTTGAAGTCATGACCCTGCAAAAGATGCATGCTCTATGCCTGACCCACCCAGGCACCCCTAAAATGTATACTTTAAATGGGTGAAATGTACAAGTATGTGTATTATTTTTTTATAGTGTTAGGCTGTCGAAATGTTAGAGTTTGATTTTGTTTAATGTTTATTTATTTATTTTGAGAGACAGAGAGCAAGCAAGGAAGGGTTAGAGGGAGAGGCAGACAAAGAATCCCAAGCAGGCTCCACACGGTCAGTGCAGAGCCCAACATGGGGCTCGATCTCACGAACCATGAGGTCATGACCTAAGTCGAAACCAAAAATCAGAGGCCTAACTGACTGAGCTATTCAGGGGCCCCACAGTATGTGAATTATTTCAATAAATCTGTTTTAAAAACTCTGATTCTGGACTCCACCTCAGATATAATGAATCAGAATTAAAGGCAGAAAGCCAAAATTAGCTTTTTTTAAGTTTATTTATTGAAGTAATTTTTACATACAACACGGGCTTAAACTCATAAGCCTTAAGATCAAGATTGCATGCTCTTTGGACTCAGCCAGCCAGGTGCCACCTTTTTTTTTCTAAGTTTATTTAGAAAGCCAAAATTATTTTTAAATATCCCCTGCCCCCCAGACGGGACACCTGGGTGGCTCAGCCAGTTAAGCACCTGACACTTAAATCTCAGCTCAGATCTTGATCTCAGGGCCATGAGGTCGGCCTGCATTGGGTATGAAGCCTACATTTAAACAAAAAGACCTTCCAGGTGATCTCAATGAAGCTGATCTGGGATATTTGGGATCCACTGCCAGATAGCAATGAACACCCAAACCACAAGCTGCAGAGACTGATGAAAAGGAAAGAGGGCTTGCTGAGCCTTCTCAATGGTTAAATCTTTTTTCTGTTTTATTTTTTGTTTGTTTGTTTGTTTGTTCATTTATTTATTTATTTATTTATTTATTTATTTTTAAGTAATTTTTACACCCAATATGGGGCTTGAACTCATGACCCTGAGATCAAGAGTTGCATGCTCTTCCTACTGGGCCAGCCAGGCACTCTTCAATGGTTATCTCTTGTAAAAGAATATGAAAACTAGTAATTTGATATTTTTTTCTTTTTCTAAATTTCTTTTAAATTTTTTTTTCATTCTTATTTATTTGAGAGAGAGAGAGAGAGCATGAGGAGGATAGAGGGGAAGAGGGAGAAAGACGGAATGCCAAGCTGGCTCCACACTCAGCGTGGAGCCCAGTGCAGAGCTCGATCTCATGACCCTGAGACCATGACCTGAGCTAAAATCAGAAGTCAGATGCTCAACTGACTGAGCCACCCAGGCACCCCTCTTTTTCTAAATTTAAGTTTTCTTGAATTTGGCTGACATACAATGTCACATTAGTTTCAAGTGTCCAACTTAGTGATTTGACAAGATTATATGATATGCTATATTCACCACAAAAAAATTTTTTTCACAGCATAACTTCTCATTTTTGTAAAGGAAATAGTAAATACAATCAAGTTTTTTAAATATAATCAATAACCTAATTAATGTTTAATCAATGGTTCCATGTTAAGTTGAAAGGATAGCTATCTAAATAACACACACCTTCATATTTCAAGAAATACAAACTAAAAACAATTTTATACACAGTACTTTTAGATCTATGTTCATTTGTAAAGTGATTTTATAATATTTTTATATATTGGCTTTGATTTGACTTACACTAAAGCTATTCATATCATACTAAGTAAAACTATATACAAAGTAAGAAAAAAATTAAATAGAGAAACAGTTTATTAGACCCATTACATGAATCTGGATAGCTAATACTATAAATCCCAATCTATGAAATCTGAACTCCCCAATAAATCTGAATATGAGGAAGTTTCTTGCACAGCAACTAGAATAAGTTATATTATGGGGGGCACCTGGGTAGCTCAGTCAGTTAAGCATCCGACTCTTGATTTTGGCTTAGGTCATGATCTCACAGTTTGTGGGATCAACCACCCACACACACACACACACACACACACACACACACACACACAGAGTGCAGAACCTCCTTGAGATTCTCTCCCCTCCTCTCTTTTTGCTGCTCCCCCCTACTCTCTCTCTCTCAAAATAAATATTTAAAAAAGAAGAAGAAGCTGTACTATGGAAAAAGATTTAAGTCATCCTGGCTTATGTTGTGCAGTTCCAGCAGAAAACTAATGGTAGGGTTCACTGAAACAAACACTACTAGCATCTCTCATTTCCTCCAAGAACAAACAAGAAAGCCATTATTATCTCTGATTTTCTCCTACAAAGTAATGACCCCTTGTGATACTATGGAAAATATGAACAAGAATTTTTATGAAAATAGTATTTTTAAAGGCATGTGGATACTTTAAACCTTAAAATTTAAATACCTATCCAACACCCAGAATTCCTGAAACTAATGGCTAAATCTAGTCCACTTCAGACTTCTTTAGTGAAAAAGCAATATCTAAACTGAGACTCATGTGAAACAGTATACCCTTTATTTGTACAAGAACTCTCAACAGATACTAATTATCTCCTGAACTTACACATTACAACTTAACTGGTATCACAAAAAAAGTATTATACATAAATATCTATTGACAAGAAATGATGCTTATAATACAGTTCACTGAAAATTTTTTAAATAGTATAAGTAGTCCATATTTTAGCAAGAAAAACATGCATGTATGCATATTCACAGAAAATAGCTAGAAAAAATATCAAAGTATTATTCTCCTTGGTACTTTTTCTATTTTCTAAATTCTCACCATTAAATATATACTTATATGTACTGGCTCATTTATTGGAGCTTCCAACTCTTGATCTCGGGGTTGTGAGTTTGAGCCCCATGTTGTGTGTAGACATTACTTAAAAATAGTATCTTGCAGAGTCTGGGTGGCTCAGTGGGTTGAGCATCTGACTTTGGCTCAGGTCATGATCTCATGGTTCATGAGTTCAACCCCTACCTCAGGCTCTCTGTGGTCAGCACAGAGCCCACTTCGAATCTTCTGTCCCCCTCTCTCTATCCTGCTCCCCCACTCCCCCCCACACACACAAATAAAAAATAAAGTAAAACAAAACAAAATCTTTTTAAAAAGACAACTATATAAAACTCTTCTGCTTCTGCCTTTGGAGAAGATAGAGAAGATGTACTTTTCCCTATTCTTCCCACACCTAACATTTCATATAAAACAAACATAAAGACTGAAAGGTCGAGAGAAGAAGGCAGAATGGCTAGGGATCTCAGGAACCAAGGAATAATATGACAAGTACCTTGGGTTTTCTTTTTGCCTAACAGATCTCAACACTGGAACTAACGAAGCTGGAAACCCAGAAATGCCTGAGTGCAGACAAGAAACACCCCAACAAAACCCTACTCTCTTTAACCAAAGCACCAGCAAAGCAAGACAAAACTTTTTTAAACAACAGCCACTCTACTCCAACCAAACACCATACAAAACACTGTGGCCCAACACCACTCATACAACAAAGGTTGAGTGGGGAGCCAACTTCCATCCTCTCCATGCTGGAATGAGGCACTCAACAACCCTTCCAGTGCAGAGTCAGAGAAGGCCAAGGAAGGGAGCCAGGACTTTGATCCCTGCAGACATGTAAAATAAGGTAACTGCACTGTCAGTGAAAAGCCTGGATTTCCACCATACTGTATCAATAGAAATAGCGTCTCTTTAAAAGCTAAACATCCAACTTCCATATGCCCTAGCAACTGCACTCCTAGGCAAAGTGCCAAACTGTTTTCCAGAGTGGCTGTACCATTTATTAACTATTTCAATGTCAATACTCTAGTAATATTGTTTTGCAAAATATTACCACAGAGGGAAATTGAGTAAAGGGTCCAAAGGACCTCTCTATATTGTTTTCTTGAAACTACATGTGGGGGTGCCTGGATGACTCAGTTGGTTAAGCATCTGACTATTGGTTTCAACTCCGGTCATGATCTTAGGGTTCATGAGTTCGAACCCTGCATCAGGCTCTACACCTGGCAGTGCAGAGCCTGCTTGGGATTCTCTTGGTCTCCCTCTGTCTTTGCCCCTTCCCCACTCATGCTATCTCTATCAGAACAAATAAACTTTAACAAAACAAAAAGATACATGGGGCACCTGGGTGGCTCAGTTGGTTGAGCGTCCAACTTTGGCTCAGATGATGATCTCATGGTTCATAGGTTTGAGCCTCCCGTCAGGCTCTGTGTTAATAGAGCCTGGAGCCTACTTCAGATTCTGTGTCTCCCTCTCTTTCTGCTCCTCCCCTGCTTGTACGGTTTCTCTCAAAAATAAACAAATATTTAAAAATATTTTTAATGCATGTCAATCTGTAATTATCTCAAATTGCAAAAAACAAACAAAAAAAACCAAACAAAAACACAGAATTTAATAAGCAGAATTGATGAGCACCAAGCTGGCTCAGTCAGTACAGCATGTGACTTGATCTCATGGTTCTGAATTCAAGCTCCATGTGGGGTGTAGAGATCACTTAAAAATAAAATCTTTTGGGGAGGCTGGGTGGCTCAGTCAGTTAAGCGATAGCTTCAGCTCAGGTCACGATCTCATGGTTCGTGGGTTCGAGCCTCACATCAGGCTCTGTGCTGACATCTCAGAGCCTGGAGCCTGCTTCAGATTCTGTATCTCCCTCTCTCTCTGACCCTCCCCTGCTCCCACTGTCTCTGTCTCTCAAAAATAAATAAAAAACATTAAAAAAAATTTTAATACAAAAATAAATAAAATGTTTTAGGAGGCCACCTGGGTGGCTCAGTCAGTTGAGCAGCCAGCTTCAGCTCAGGTCATGATCTCGTGGTTCATGGGTTTGAGCCCCACGTCCAGCTCTGCAACAGCAGGGAAGAGCCTGCTTTGAATTCTCTCTCTCTCTCCCTTTCTCTCTCTACCCGTGCCCAACTAGTGCTCTCCCTCTCTCTCAAAATAAATAAACTTAAAAAAAACAATAAAATCTTTTTTAAAAATTGAAAAATTACATAAAAAACTGTCAAATATATTAAATATTTGGACTTAAGGCATGACTATGAGTTACTTACCCTTATGTACTTAGTACCTAAGTCAAAACCTGGAACATATTAGTCAACAAATACTTACTGAATTAGATTGAATATAAAGGCACTTCAGAAATATAAGATGCTTAAAAACCTAGCAATTCCATTTCACTGGTTTTAAATCAAACAACACCTTAAAACTCAAGTGCAAAGAAGTTGCCTTCAAGAAAATACGGTTTTCCTGAAGTTTTTTCACAAAGAGAACAGTGACTCATTCTTAGACTATAATGGGTTAGAAAGATATTACCTCATCATTTCAGCCAATTTATTGCTGGCTTGTAAAAAGCAAGCAAAGAAACAAGCAAGCAAGCTTGTATGGTTTACGAGTACTATGTATATAATGTGAAAATCTGAATAAAGCAGTGGTTCTTTAGATCCAAGAAGCACACATAAACACTATGTGTACCCATCCAATTCTAAATGCTTTTCAGACCAAAAGTCTTATTCTACTTGCCCAACTTTGATCAGTGTATCAGATTTTAACTGTGTCTGGCTGAATGGGAAGTAGGCTTCACACCCAGTACAAAGCCCAACACAGGGCTTTAAGTCACGACCCTGAGAGCAAGAATCAGACACTTAGGGGTGCTTGGGTGGCTGTTGGGAATCCGATTCAGTTTCAGCTAAGATCACAATCTTGCGGTTCATGGGATCAAGCCCCTCATTGGGCTTTATACTGAAAGCACAGAGCCAACTTGGGATTCCCTCACCCCACCCCCCTCCACTTATGCATGCATGCTCTTCTCTCTTAAAATAAATAAGTAAACAACAACAAAAAAGCAGCACCTGGATGGCTCAATCAGAGCCAACTCTTTCTCTCTCTCTCTCTCTCAAAAAGAAACATTTTTTAAAATTTTTAAAAATAAAGCCAACAGTAGAAAATGAACAATCCAATTTTTAACATGAGCAAAAGATGTGAACAAAAACATCTCACCACAGAAAATATACAGTGGCAAATAAGAGCATGAAAAGATGCTCCTGGGGCGCCTGGGTGGCTCAGTCAGTTAAACATCTGACTCTTGATATCTGCTCATGTCTCTTTTTCTTTTTTTATGTTTATTTATTTTTGAGAGAGCGAGAGAGACAGAGACAGAGAGAGACAGTGTGTGAGTGGGGCAAGAGCAGAGAGAGAGGGAGACACAGAATCCGAAGCAGGTTCCAGGCTCTGAGCTGTCAGCACAGAGCCCGGCTGGGGCTTGAACTTGTGAACCACAGGATCATGACCTGAGATGAAGTCAGATGCTTAACTGACTGAGCCACCCAGGCCCCCAATATCTGCTCACATCTTGATCTCAGGGTCATGAGCTCAAGTCCTGCATTGGACTCCACATTGGGCCTGGAGCCCACTTTAAAAAAAAAAAAGAATGGCCAAAATCCAGAACACTGACAATACCAATCTCGGACAAGGATGTGATGCGCCAGGAGTTGTCATTCAGTGCTGGTGAGAATGTTACATGGCACAGCCACTTTGGAAGACAGTTTTGCAGCTTCTTGCAAAACTAAACATACGGCTACCATCCAATCCAGCCGCTGTGCTCTTTGGTGTTTACCTAAATGAGCTGAAAACTAACACTCATGCAAAAACCTACACATGAATGTTTACAGAAGCTTTATTCAAAACTGTTAAAACTTAGAAGCAACCAAGATGTCCTTCAATAAGTGGATGGATTAACAAACTGCAGTATACCCAGACAACAGAACAGTATTGAGCAAGAAAAAAAAATGAGCTACCAGAGACCCACTGTATAACACTTTGCCTATGGTTAGCAATACTGTATTTGTACAGTTAAAATTTTGTTAAGGTTAACTCTAGCGTTAAGTGTTCTTGTAATAAAATAAAATTTAAAATGAGCTTTCAAGCCATGAAAAAGATGTGAAGGAACATTAAATGAATATTATTAAGTTGAAATTTGAATATCAATTTGAAAAGACTATAAACTATAGGATTCCAACTACATGACATTCTGGAAAAGACAAAACAAACTACAGAGACAGTAAAAAGACCAGTAGTTAGGGCACCTGGGGGGCTCAGTTGGTTAAGTATCCAACACTTGATTTTGGCTCAGGTCATGATCTCACAATTTGTGAGACTGAGCCCCAGCTTTGTGCTGTGATGGAGCCTGCTTGGGATTCTCCCTCCCCTCCCCTCTCCTCTCCACTCCTCTCCTCTTCTCTCTCTTTCTGTCTCTCTCTCTCTCAAAATAAATAAACAAAAAAATAATTATAATGTATCAATACTGGCTCTTTTATTTTATTATTTTATTTTATTTATTTTTAGGTAGGCTCCAAGCCCAACATGGGGCTTAAACTCAAGACCCTGATTTAAGGAGTAGCATGCTCTACTAAGCCAGCTGTCCCATGGCTCATCAGTTTTGATGACTGTACCACACTAATGCAAGATTAGGTAGAGGAAACTGAGTTGGGAGGGTGGTCATCAGAGGAGGAGGCAGAAGGCAGTATATATGGGAACACTGTATACTTCCCACTCATTTTTCTGTAAACCCAAAATTCCATCCCCCCCCCAAAAAAAAAATCCAACCACTACCACCACCTCCACACACCGGAAAACTCTTCATTCTGCATATTACTGCATATGTTATTATACATTATATATTACTGTACTGCCTCACTACCACCACTAGTCTCACTAACACCACTAACACCTCAAATTACAATACAATCTAACTTCCTATGTAAATAGAGTGTGATCTGTAAAGTAGACTAGAAGGACCAGCATCACCTCATAGATTATCAGAAATGGAAAATCTTGGGCCACCCTCTGAACATTCAGAATCTCCATCAGAACAAGATTCTAAGATTTATATATGCACACTAAATCTGAAAAGCCCTAATCTAGAACTTCAGTTCAAGGGCCACACAGGGCCAGCAGGACAGAAATCAGGGCCCTCCCAAGATTGTCTTTCCTATAAGGAGACACCCCACTATACCTCTGAAGATGAACCACATCTAAACCAAAGCCTAAATTTCCCACAACCACAGGAGACAATACAAAAGCCTGCCTGGCAAAAGAACCAAAAACTCCTAAGAAATTATGGCCACGGAATACCCCTCATGTGCACAGGCACCCAAGGTTCCCATAATCTGGATAAGCCAAGGACCCTCAAACTGTGAACACAGTTTGGGATAGTCAACTACTAGTAATGCCACAGAATACCGGACAGAAATGCACACCAAGGCTAAATGCTCAATAGCAAAAATGTAGGCCAGAAGATACTGGAATGATAAATAAAATAAATGAAAATATAAGAAAACCTACAATTCTATACCCAGAAAAACAATTTTTCAAGGATAAGAGCAAAACACACATATGCATACTTAGAAGCTTTTTTGGGAACAAGATCTTTGCTGTGGGTTAGGTTGTTTTGTTTTTTAAGAAATTTTTATGCTCAATGTGCAGTTTCCTCACAATCCCAAGATCAAGAGGGCATGCTCTACCAGTGAGCCAGCCAGGCACCTCTGTGGATTAAATTCTTAAAGGGATCTGTACTCAATAAAATTAAGAATCACTTACTTACCAAAATCTTGAGGATCGCTCAACCTAACCACCTTCTCAGTATCTGTAAAATACCACTGAGGCTCGCTCTGCTTTAACATACCACCTAGGGAAGTTCTATTCCACTTTTCTCTTTAACTCCTACTTGATGGTTCTAGTTCTGCCAAAAAAACCACAAAATACTAAAACTAATCCCTCTTCCACTTGCCAGATCTTGATATATTTGAAAAGAGTTGCCCCCACCTATTTCTTCTCCAAGTGAAACATCTATAATTCTTTAAATAGGGCCTCAAGTCAATTAATTTCTACTTTTATCACAAGTCAGACTGTTTTCCTCTGGACAGGCTCTAGATTATCCAGGTCTCTGAAAATATGGCTCTGAAAAATAAACACAATACTGACAGTATGAAGTATTACGTTCCCCTCTAAGGGTCCTTATATTTTTAATCCTAAGAATCTATAATCTTTACACTTCTGACTGAATAATCTCAAAGTCATAGGGGCACCTGCTGGCTCAGTCAGAGGGGCCTACAACTCTTGATCTCGGGATTATGAATTCAAGCCCCATCTTGGGGGTAGAAATTCCTTAAATAAATATTTTTTTAAAAGTCAACAAAGAAGCATACAAAGAACTGTTTAAAAAAAACAGTTAAATGATAAATATTCAGCTCCATCAGTTAAAAATTAATGAAAGGTCTGAACCTTTGGTTATAAGTCAATCCAACAAAGCACCCTTGAAATACATAAGGCATCCATTTGAATCCACTTAGTCAAATTTGTAGAACTTTTAGAGTCTACATCATGACACCATTATTAAAATAATCAGTGTGTGTCCTCTCTTCTATGTTACAACTTGCTTTTTAAAATCATCTGCAGCACTTATCTGCTATATACCTAGAAGACATATAAATAACTGTGATACGAAACTGAATATAGTAAAAAGAATACTCAAGATTAAAGTTCAAGTCCTGGTTCAGCTACAAATTTGGGATGTGACCTCAAAAAAAAAAATAAAACAATTATTCTGTGCCTCAAAGTGGTTGCTTAAGTCCATGAATTTCATGTTTCATAGCCAATTTACTATATATATATATGGCCCAGTGAAACCTAGAGGCAATGCATTTTCCATTAAAAACACCCATATACCATCAAATCCATATGCACCGAAATTATTCTTTTTTTTAATTTTTTTAACTTTATAATCATAGTTTAGAGAATCTTTTATTTTATTTATTTTAATTTTTTTAATGTTTATTTTTGAAAAAGAGAGACAGAGCACGAGAAAGGGAGAGGCAGATATAGAGGAAGACACAGAATTCGAAGAAGGCTCCAGGCTCTGGGCTGTCAGCACAAAGCCCAATGTGGGGCTTGAACTCACAAACCATGAGATCATGACCTGAGCGGAAGTCGGACACTTAACCAGCTGAGCCATCCAGGCGCCCCTACCGAAATTATAATAAAACCTCAAATATAAACAGGTCCTTATGCATAATATAGCCCAAGATGAAAAACATGTCTTCATGCAATAACAAGGAAAAAATAAGTAAATCAGAACCTGTCAATATGATACAACATTATGCAACCATTAAAGATTAAATAAGATTTTTAAGTTTATTTCTTTGAAAGTGACTATGAGTATGGGAGGGACGGGGGCGGGGGAGAGAATCCAAAGAAGGTACCACATTCAGCGCAGAGCCTGACAGGGAACTCAACCCCATGAAGTAAGCAATCATTACCTGAGCCAAAACCAAGAGTCAGATACTTTACTTACTGAGCCACCCAGGTGCTCCTATGTTATTAAAAGCTATTGGGGCACCTGGGTGGCTGAGTCGGTAAAGCGTATGACTCTGACTTGGGTGATGATCTCACAGTTGAGGAGTTCATGCCCCGCATCAGGCTCTGTGCTGACAGCTCAGAGCCTGGTGCCTGCTTCAATTCTGTGTGTGTGTCTCTCTCTGCCCCTCCCCGCTCACACTCTGTCTCTCTCTCTCTCTCAAAAATAAACAAACATTACAAATTTTTTTTTGAGGTGCCTGGGTGGCTCAGTCAGCTAAGCATCCAACTTCGGCTCAGGTTATGATCTCGCAATTTGTGGGTTTGAGCCCTGCATCATGCTCTGTGCTGACAGCTTAGAGCCTGGAGCCTGCTTCAGATTCTGTGTCTCCCTCTCTCTCTCTGCTCCTCTCCTGCTCATGCTCTGTCTCTGTCTCTCAAAAATGAAAAAATGTTAAAAAAGAAAATTTTTAAATATATATATTTCTTCTTTTTTTATAAAAGCAATTTAATCTTTGGTGCATCTGGGTGGCCCCATCGATCACATCTTAATTAAACAGGACAGACTTAATCATACAGGTAGATCTCGTACCCCTTTATTTCACTACTAGCGCTGAGAAATAGATTAAAGAAGGAGCAATTACATCCTCTTGCTTCCTTCAAGCACATAACAATGCAGCCTGTGGCTACTGTCAGAGATTTCTAATTTGACCAAGCCACCACAGTTATCTTGACTGCTGATGGCACTAAAAAAATTTTAGCACTAAATTCTTAACGATGGATGTAATAATTTTCAGAAACCCCAAAATTTACATATATTATTCACCACTACCTTTGCCATGGTCAATCTATTACACTGAGAATCCATTCTTCAAGAAATCATTTTATCACTGCCCACATTCTCCACCCTTTTTGGTTTGGATTTTTTTTTAATCATTTTAATAATATAAATTTGCTACTCTTCCTTCTTTTGAAGAACAGAATGCTTTTCAAAAGCATTTCTTTGTGTCTACTATTGAAAAGTAGACAGAACAATAACAAAAGAACAGGTCAGATCCTGCCCTTTGACAGCCAATGTTTTGTCTTTCTTGTCTCTCTGTGATTTAGTGATAAGAAGGAAAATAAAAACGAGCGAGCTTAAGTTTACCCAAGAAATAATACAAACACAAAATTACCAACATAGCCAATCATATTATCTTAAGTACTCCTAGGTTCATGAATGAACAATTCTGTGAATGAGGACAAAACACATTTCCAGAACACATATTCGGTAGAGAATACTTAAAATCAAATTAAGATTCCTATTCCAACACACAGAAGTTTATAATATAAAGTATTTTGAGGGTGCCTAACTGGCTCAGTTGGAAGAGCATGCAACTCTTGACCTTGGGGTCATGAATTTGAGCCTCACATTGAGAGGAGAGATTATATTCCAATACACAGAAGTTTATAATATAAAGTATTCTGGGGGTGCCTAACTGGTTCAGTTGGAAGAGCATGCAACTCTTGACCTTGGGATCATGAATTTGAGCCTCACACTGAGTATAGAGATTACTTAAATAAATAAAGCTTAAAAAAAAAAAAAGCCTGCAATCCCTATCAAAATACCACCAGCATTTTTCATAGACTAGAACAAGCAATCCTAAAATTTGTATGGAACCACAAAAGACCCCAAATAATGGAAGCAATCTTGAAAAAGAAAAATAAAACCAGAAGCATCATCATTCTGGATTTCAAGCTACATTACAAAGCTCTAGTCATCAAGATAGTATGGTACTGGCACAAAAACAGACACAGAATAGAGAACTCAGAACAGAATAGAGAACCAATGGAACAGAATAGAGAACCCAGAAATAGACCAAAAACTATATGGTCTACTTATCTTCAACATAGCAGGGAAGAATATCCAGTGGAAAAAAGAGTCTCTTCAACAAACAGTGATGGGAAAACTGGACACCAACATGCAGAAGAATATAGCTGGACCACTTTCTTATACCATACACAAAAATAAATACAAAATTAAAGACTTAAATGTGAGATAAGAAACCATCAAAATCCTAAAGAAGAAGACAGGCAGCAACTCCTTTGACCTCAGCCAGAGCAACTTCTTACTAGACACAAAGCAAACATGAACTATTAGGACTTCATCAAGATAAAAGGCTTCTGCACAGCAGAGGAAACAATCAATAAAACTAAAAGGCAGCCTACAGAGTGGGAGAAGATATTTGCAAATGACATATCTGTGAAGGGCTACTATGCAAAATTTATAAAGAACTTATCAAACTCAACACCCAAAACACAAGCAACCAGGGTAAGAAATGGGGAAAAGACACAAACATTTTTCCAAAGAAGACTTCCAAATAGCTAACAAACACATGAAAAGATGCTCAATATCACTCATCATCAGGGAAATACAAATCAAAACCACGATAACACTTCACACCTGTTAGAATGGCTAAAATTAACAACAAACAACAGATGTTGGCAAGGATGCAAGAAAGGGGAACCTTATTAAAGAAAGGGGAACCCTCTTGCACTATTGGTGGGAATGCAAACTGGTGCAGCCTCTCTGGAGAACAGTATGGAGGGTCCTCAAGAAACTAAAAATAGAACTACCTTACAATCCAGCAATTGCACTATTAGGTATCTATCCAAAGGATACAAAATAACAGATCCAAAGGAGTATATGCACCCCAATGTTTATAGCAGCATTATCAAAAATAGACCAACTATGGAGAGCCCAAAAGTCCATCAACTAATGAATGGATAAAGAAGATGTAGGGCGCGCGCACACACACACACACACACACACACACACACGAATATTACTCAGCCATCAAAAAGAGTAAAATCTTGGGGTGCCTGGGTGGCTCAGTTAAGCATCTGGCTTCAGCTCAGGTCATGATCTCACAGTTCGTGAGTTCAAGCCCAGCTTCAGGCTCTGTGTTAACAGATCAGAGCCTAGAGCCTGCTTCAGATTCTGTGTATCACTCTTTCTCTTGCCCTCCCACATTCATGCTCTGTCTGTCTGTCTCTCAAGAATAAACATTTATAAAAATAAAAATAAAAAAATAATGAAATCTTGTCATTTGCAATGACATAGATGGAGCTAGAATGTGTTTGGTAAGTGAGGTAAGTCAATGAGAGAAAACAAATACCATATGATTTCACTCATATATGAAACTTAGGAAACAAAACAGATGAATGTATGGGAAAGAGGGGGAAAAAACCCAAGAGACTCTTAATGACAGAGAATGATGCGTGGACAGAGGGAAGTAGGTAGGAGTTGGGCTGGATGGGTGATAGGTACTGAGGAGAGCAGTTCTGATGAGCACTGGGTGTTGTACGTAAGTGATGAATCACTGAATTTTACTCTGAAACCAATACTGCACTGTATGTTAACTAGCTAAAATTTAAGTTAAAAAAAAAAAAACTTCTGAGTTCAAAGTAACAAAGGGTAATCGGGGCAAGTTTACAGAGAGGGAGACAAGTAAGAAAAATTTACTTTCTTGAACTTCCATAAACATTTTATAATAGGTAAAAATATTTTTAATACCCCACTTTTCTTCTGTGCCATTTTGTGAGATTATGCTACAATGAACTCCACTACAATAGCATTTTTATCCCAGAGTTAACTGAATATACATTTGGTAAAAAGTGGGGGGGGAAATGAAATACAAGACAGTCTCTCTGACTTAAGAGGATCTCGATCCAGTGGGAATGCATATATACGTAAAAAATGGTGTGGAAATCCAAAGTAATTCACACATATACAAAACTCTTAAAAAATAATAAATTCAGCAAGGTTTGAAGAACAACACATCAGGGCACCTGGGTGGCTCAGTCGGTTAAGTGTTGGACTTCGGCTCAGGTCATGATCTCTGCTTTGTGAGTTCGAGCTCCTTGTTGGGCTCTGTGCTGACAGCTAAGAGCCTGGAGCCTGGTTCAGATTCTGTGTTTCCCCCTCTCTCTGCCCCTCCCATGCTCATGTTCTGTCTCTCAATAATAAATTTAAAAAAAATTTTTTAATGAACACATCGATATACAAAAATCAGTTGTATTTCTATGCACTAACAATCAGCAATCCAAAAATGAAATTAAGAAAACAGTTCCATTTACAACAGCATCAAAAAGAATAAAACACTTAGCAATAAATTAAACCAAAGAAATGTGAGACTTGTCCACTAAAACTACAAAACATTATTAAGAGAAATGAAAGAAAATGCAGATAAATGGAAAGACATTCCATGTTCATGAATTGGAAGACTGAACATTGTTAAGAGGGCAATTTGCTCCAAGGTGATCTACAAATTTGCCATCCCTTGTCAAAATTCCAACTGTCTTTTATGCAGAAATTGACAAGCTGATCCTAAAATTCGTACAGAAATGCATGGGATCCAGAATACCCAAAACAATCCTGAAAAGAACAAAGTTGGAAGACACACTTCTTGATTTCAAAACATACTACAATGTCTACAGTAATCAAGACAGTGTGGTACTGGCATAAGGACAGACATGTAAGTCAATGGAACAGAATTGAGAGTCCCGAAATAACCCTCCACATCTAAGTTCAGGAGACTTTCAAAATGAGTGCCAAGACAATTCAATGAGAAAGAAAAGTCTTTTTAACAAATGGCACTAGAACAAATGGATATCCACACGCAAAAAAAAAAAAAAATTTTGGACCCCTCCCTTACATCATATATATATATTTTTAAAAGGCTCAAAATGCACCAAAAACCTAAATGTATCAGCTAAAACTATAAAACTTGTAAAAGAAAAACAGGCAAAAATCTTTGTCATCTTGCAGTAGGCAACAGATTCTTAACTGTGACACTTAAAGCACAAGCAACCATAAAAGAAACAAATGAAAAAGACTTCCTCAAAATTAGAAAGTTTCCCTTTCTTTTCTCTCCCTCTCTCAAAAATAAATAAGTAAAAATAAAAATTTTTAAAAACTAAAAACTTTTATGCTTCAAAGGATACTATAAGAAAATGAAGGAAACCCACGGAATAGAGAAAATATTTGCAAATCATTTATTTAGTAAGGTATTTGTATAGAGACTATAAAGAATTCTTATAATTCCAAAATAAAAACAAAGAGCCTAATTTGAAAGGACCTTAATACTTCCTTAAAGAAGATCTACAAATAGCCAATAAGTACAATAAGTACTACAATCAGTCATCAAGGAAATCAAAATCAAAAGCACAATGAGTTATCACTTCACACCCACTTACGATGGAATTGAAGACAAAATTTAACACACTGGTGGTTGCCAGAGGCAGAGAGGTGGTAGGTGGGAAAAACAGGTGAAGGGAATCAAAAGGTTAAGATGATGATAATGATGATGCTGATGATGATGATGGAAGGAAGGAAGAAGACACTAAGGAACAGGACTGGCCAGTGAGCAATAAGGGACTAACAAATCTGGAGGAATCATTTCAAGAGCAAGCAGTAAATAATAACTGAGAAATGTTTGGAACAACCTTAAGCTACTAAAATTCAGACACTACCAAGCACCACATCAAGGATATGGCTGTCACAGCCACTGTAAGACAGGCTTTTCTTCTATTGACAGATTAATTCTGGATAGGTTAAACTGTCTCAGAGTAAAGACACATTAATGGATATGGCATGCAATAAAAGATGTTTTTAATTTTTTACCTATAATATCCAAGTGTTTGTGAGGATGTGGAAAAACTGGACCCCTCATATATTGCTAATGGGAACATAAAATGGTGTGGTCACTATAAAAAGCAGTCTGGCAGTTTCTCAAAAGATTAAATATAGAGTTACCATATGACCCAGTAATTCCATTCCTAGGTATATACTCAAGAGAAATAAAAATGTATGTCCACACAAAAACTTGTACACAAGTGGTCATAGAAGCATTATCCATAATAGCTAAAAAGTGGAAACAATCCACTAATGAAAGAACAAAATGTGGTATACTCATACAATGGAGTATTTTCCAGCCATAAAAAGAAATGAAGTACTGATATGTACTAACACTATGGATGAAGGACAAACCTTGAAAACATGCTAATGAAAAAAGCCAGATACGGAAGGCCATATATGATACACGATATGATTTCATTTATAGGTTACGTCCAGAATGGGCAAATCCACCAACAGAAATGAGAATTGTGGTTGCCAGGGATGGGGGGGTGGGGGGGGATGAGGATGGGAACTGACTGCTTATAGGTCCGGGATTTCTTTTGGGGATGATGCAAATGTTCTAGAATTATAGAGTGGTGATGGTTGCACAACACTGAATACACCAAAACCAAACTGACTTCTATGGTATGTAAATTATCTTAATTTTTCTAAACATAGAATAACAGATGCCCAAAGATATATATTGGTGAAAACACCAAAGAGGAATACTTCACCAGACTAAGAAAATGGTCAGAAAGATTTTCAAAAGCTGATACCTGAGCTGACACCAAGGGGAAAAGTCTTTAAGTCTGTTTTGCCCACTACCCTTCCCACTCCTCCCTAAATTCAGAAATCGCTTACCTATCACACAAAGGCACATTTAAATCCCAAATACAAATGATTTCAATGAAAGTATGTTCTACCTATAAAAAAATGAATGAGGGCTCTTGAAATGTCCCAGTGTATTTCTATCCCTAACAGAGAAAATGAGTTAACCAAATGCACATCTGAATAAGAATTTCTGTTGGAACAAAAACAGAGCTCAGAGAGAGGAGTCACTTTATTTTTTTTTCCCCATAATATTTTATTGTCAAATTGTTTTCCATACAACACCCAGTGCTCTTCCCCTCAAGTGCCCACCACCATCACCACCACCTGTCTTCCCCCC